>NW_026057580.1:91768698-92129541 GCF_023721935.1 Panthera uncia
GAAAGAAAGAAAGAAAGAAAGAAAGAAAGAAAGAAAGAAAGAAAGAAGATAGATGGATGGATGGATGGGGCGCCTGAGTGGCTCGGTGGGTTGAGTGTCCAACTTCAGCTCAGGTCATGATCTCATGGTTCGTGGGTTTGAGCCCCGTGTCAGGCTCTGTGCTGCCAACTCAGAGACTGGAGCCTGCTTTGGATTCTGTGTCTCCCTCTCTCTCTGCCCCTCCCCCACTTGCACTGTCTCTGTTTCTCTCTCTAAAATAAACATTAAAAAAAAATTTAAAAAGAAAGAAAGAAAGGAAGGAAGGAAGGAAGAATTATATTACATACATTTAAGAGACACACTTTAAATATAAGGACACAGTTAAGCTGAAAGTCAAATGATGCATAAAGATATATCACTCAAATATTAACCCAATGAAATCTGTTGTGATTATTTATTAGTATCAGATAAAACTGAATTTAAAGCAAAATTTATTACATGATGTAAAGAGGGATGTTACATAATGATAAAAGAGTAAATTCAACAGAAAAATGTATAATCCCAAACATACCTATTAACATGGCTTCAAAATGCATAAAGCAAAACTGGGCAAAACTAAAAATCAGACAAATCTACATCCATAGCTGGAGATTTTAAAACCCTTCTCTCAGTGATCAAATAAGCAGACAAAAAATATCAATGAGGATATGGAAGACTTGAATAACAAGATTAACTAAGTTAATCTAAATGGCTTATGTAGAACACTACACCCAACAACAGTGGACCATATCCTGGACCATAAGGCACTTCTCAACAAATTTCAAAGAATTGAAATAATGCAGTGTGTTCTCTCACCACAATAGAATTAAACTCGTGAGCAAGAAAGAAAGATACGTTTGGGTATTGGGCAACCTTCTTCTGAGTAACCTAGGGGCCAAAGAGAAATCATGCTGAAAATGAAAAGATATTTTGAGCTGAACAGTATTGAAAGTTCAATATATCAAAATTTCTGGGAGGCAGAATAATTTATACCTTTAAATGCATATGTTGGAAAAAGAGCAAGGTTGAGAAATCAATGCTGTAAACTTCCATCTAGAAAAATAACAGCATATTATTCCCAAATAAAGTAGAAGGAAGGAGCAGAAATTAATGAAATAAAAAGTGCAATAAAGAAAATCAACAGTGCCAAAAGTTCGTTCTAGGAGATTAATAAAATTGATCAACTCCAAGGCAGACTGTTCATCAGACAACAAGAGAGAGAGAATACAAATTACTGTTATGCTACACTATCAGGATCAAAAAGGAGGACGTCAGTATAGATCCTATGAGCATTAAGAAGAAAGAAAAAGGATATTAGGAACAACTTTATGCCAATAAATGTGGCAACCTAGGTGAAATGGAAAATTTTCTTGAAAACCACTAAGTAATATGACTTAAGAAAAAAATGTAATCTGTGTATAGTTCTGTATCTATTACAGAATTTATAATAATCTGAAATTACTTTTCTTTTATCACCTATCTTCCTCAGCAGAGTGCATGCTCCATAAGAGCAGGGACCTCATCATCAGTCTTGTTGGCCACTGAATCTCCAATCTCTGAATCACAGGGATGCCTAACACATTGCAGGTGAATGTGAAATGCTTGCTGAATGAAGAAAATCAGCATCCACTCCTTACCACGAACCAGGCTGAGACAAGTGATGAATATAGCAGTTCACAGGAGATTCAAATAATCTCACTTTCTCGAGTAGTCTAAACCCTAATTTTGATAAAAGGCATATGACCAGAAAGCTATATCCTTAGACCACATTAAATTAGTGGATTGCATATCGCTTGCACCACATTACATTTTAATGCTGTTGGAATTCACTATTAAATAAAAATATTGAGGATATTGTTTACATAGCTTTCACTACGGCCTACTGAGAGTCTTATGTGAGAAATTATTTATTGCTAGGGATAGCACAGTTTCTTCTGAAGAAGTAGCATATGATTCTTTTTCCATGCTGCTACTAAAATGCCTATTGGCTTGGAGGTCAGTTATACCAAGCACGTTGATCCTGATTACTGGCATATTTGATTTTCTAGTTCCTTGGTGCTAATTTTCTAAACACATTTTATCATGTCATTGTTTTTTTAAGACTCAAACTTGATAAATTAATGTTAAGATATAAATGCTAAAATAACATTAAAATAGAAATGTTAACATACAGATGTTAAAAGAATGAAACTATCCATTTTAGCTGCAGGTGATGTATCAGTTGTTTCAGGGTAAGTGTGTCACGGTACCAAACAACTGCAAATCCCAGCAGCTGGCAATGCCTATTCATGCCACATTTCTACGTTGGTTGGCTCAGCTTTGCTCCACATTGTTCTCTTTCTGGGACTCAACCTGGAGGAGTAGTTTTCTCCAGAAAATGACCAAGGAAAAATACACATGGCACAATCACAACGGGGCTTTTAAAGCTTCTGCTGATAATGAGCATCGACCAAGAAATACACCCAAACCTGGTGTCACAGGTGGGATGTGTCACCTTCCTAAGAAGAGGGATAGTGTATTTCTAACAAAAATACAACACAAATTATATTCTCCACTAAGGAAAGCTGTGATTAATACCAAATAGTAACAATACAAAACAGAAACAATAATGATAGCTGCCTCTCATTACTAAGCAACTACTAGGAATAGGCATTGCACTAGACACTTCAAGCATAATATTCCTAATTATGAAAACTCTTTAAGGTAGAGTGGATTATCTCAAGTTTACTGATCAGGACACTGAAGCATGGAAATATTAAGTCATGCACATTAGAAGTGGGAGAGTGGGAACTTCACCCAATTCTGCTCGATTCCAAACATGAGCCCTCTTTTCTGTATCATCCTGCCTACCCTTTGGTGTGCATTAAAAACAATTTTTTTTTAGTCCTTTTTCATTACTTTCTGGTTTTTTTTTTTTTTGTTTTTTAGTAAAAGGGAGTTGGGTTAAACAGGAAAAATTATGAGAAATAAAAGCAGGAATAATTGCTTATATTATTAAGAATGAAGTTTGTATTCTATATACAACAGAAACAGGTATTGCTATACTCCTCGAAAGAATGGTGTTTGTCACAAGATATATTTGATCAATATTATTAGACTAGAGGCTAATATTTTTAAAAGAACTCATATGGCAATACTGAATGTGCCCATAAAAATGCACCAAAGAAGAAGTTTCATGTTATGGAAAACATCATCGTTTAACTAGCAAGAGGATAAACGAACATGAACAATGTTAGTCCTTACACAAAGAAATCTATAAGCAATGACTGGTAGCGTAAAACTATCTCTAAAGATAGAGAAATAAAATGGATAGAGGTGAGTAAGCTAATTAAAGAAGACTTTATGAAAGAAAGAAATCTTAATGATGAAACCAGATATTCACATCTTAAGAGAATTCTGGTGACTACATTCGAGTAACTGTATGAAGTTACATCCACTATTGTTGACTTTTTTCTATTTTAGTACTGAAATATTTATTGGAAAAAAGTAAATAATTTGCATTCTTCATTATTATATTAAAAGATGCAAACTTCTTAGTCAAGCTTCCAAAGCAATAGATTTTTGTTCAAGGCTGCTTTATTATTAGCAATTTTATTTGTCACCTGATTGCAAGCTCGTTCTGAAAGAGGCAAGTACTTGATTATAAAGTGAGTGACGAAGTCTTTATATAACAAAGACAGTTCATTTTTTTTGCCTCTGCACTGAGATGTTCAACAAAGTCAAGAATAAAGGAAATATTCTTGAATTCATTATTCTAGCTAAAGAGAATCTACTTTCCATCAAAGAAGAAATTGAGCTCAAGTCAAGTTCTTTCTATTTAGCTGTCATTTTTCCTTCCTTGTGATATAACTGCTGTGATTCTTTCTGTGAGACACACAAGTAATTAAATTAGAATTCATGGTGCTTTGCATCTCTAGGGATATTTCTTAAATTATCACTGATAAAATAATTCACAGACAAAGCAGGACAGCAGCAGAAGAAAACTAGTGCCAAATCACTGTGTCAATTTGATCTGTAGGGCAGGGGAAACCCTCTCTTCATCTCAAACTACTTATTTGTATATAATCCTTTTTATAACAGGAAAGTTAGAAAAAAATAAATAACCCAAAATTCTAACCATCTTCTTCCAGTCCTTTTACTAGTCTCATACTTTTTTCCAAAAAAAAAAAAACCAAAAACAAAAAACCCAGAGAGAGAGAGAGAGAGAGAGAGAGAGACAGAGACAGAGAGAGAATCATGTTAATTTTACACTGTTTTTTAAATTTTGATTGGATAGCATAATACATGTTACTATCAAATATTTTTTAAAAAAACCACCATTTTCTTCTGGGTATATACCAAAAGGAATTGAAAGCAAGGGAGTCAGATATTTGTACACCAATGTTCACAGCAGCATTATTCACAACAGCCAAAAAGGTGGAAACAACACAGAAGTCATTGACAGATGAATGGTTAAACATCAAATGGTATATACATAAAATAGAGTATTATTCAGCCTTAAAAAAGGAAATTGTGACATGTTACAACATGGATGGACCACTGAGAATGTTACGTTAAGTGAAATAAGCCAGTTGCAAAAAAGATAACTACCATATGATTCCACCTATAGGAAATACCTGCTCAAATTAATAGAGATAGAACGTAAAATGGTGGTTATCAGGGGCTGGGAGGAGAGGAAAATGGGAAGTTGTCTAATGGGTACAGGGCTTGAGTTTTGTAAGTTTTGTAAGATGAGAAGAGTCGTGGATGGATAGTGATGATAGTTGCACAACAGTGTGATTGTAATTTATGCCACTGAACTGTACACTTAAAAATGGTTAAAATGGTAAGTTTTATGTTACGTATATTTTTACCACTGAACTCCATCCTCACAATTTTGAATGAATGATATTCCATCATATGGGGAGGTTATCCTTTGCTTAACATTTTCCCTACTGTTGGACATTTAGGTTCCTTCCAATTTTTTGTTGCCATAAAATTCAGTGTAGTGAACATTGTTGTAAACACATCTTTATTTCCATATCTGCTGTTTCTTTAGGATTAAGAAAAGGACATAACTGGATTAAGGAACATGAACTATTTCAAGGCTCTTGATACATAATGCCAAACTGCTTTCCAGAAAGGTCTTACCAATTCACTTTCTTAAGAGGAGTGTAGGAGAGAGACCTTCCCATTGCATTCATGCCAAAATAAAGTATTCTCACCTCTTTTCATCTTTGCCAATGGGTAAAAAGAAACCATAGTTTAGGATTGTAATGGGTACTTATTTGATTGCTCTTGAGAATGAACAGTTTTCATATGTTTATGGCCAATCTAAACTTATCCTTCCAATAACTGCCAATTCTCTCAAATTAAAATGTAAAACCCATATCCTAAGAAGGTCGGGAAGATGGGAAGAGATACGTTAGGAAAGCTCTGAAGGGCAGGTTAGGGTGGGGTCAGGGATTTGAACTTAACCTTTGAGGATATGAAGAACAGTAAAGATTTAGGAGGAAGGGAATGATGGCAAAATATGGGGAAAACCTAAATCTCTAATAAGAAGAACATAAGCATATTATCAATTGTGGTTTTCTATTCAATAAAGTGGATTCACTAAGCAGAATCTCTAGGGGCAAAGAACTCCATCCACATTGTTGAAAAACTCCCCAAATGATTATGATGTTCAGCCAGGCTTGGAAACAATTACTTAAATTCACTAAGTAAATCACCCCTACTCTTCCATATTCTCCCTCCTTTTGAGCAAAATGCCTGGCAAACATCTAGTTTTCTCACTCATCCCTCTGAGTTACATAAAGCAAGCCATAGTTGCCCTCCTTAGGTGCTCAATACTCATCAGCTGCCAATTAGGAAACCCCACAGTGACATACTGAGTATTACCACTCTTGGATTCTGACTTGGTCAGGCCATAACACAGGTTCATGCAATCTATCATTTGCTGAGAGTGGCATTAAACCAAGGTCAAGGCATGCAACCAATTTATGAGGCTGCTTGTTTACAAAGCAACTGTGGGCACACCGTGCATTTTATCCAGGTCTCCAAGGCATCCTGGAACTGTTGGTCCCTCGGGAGCCAACTACATCTGGATATCAGTGAGCTGAGTGTCATGCTGAGTTACTACAAACTTTTCAGGCTCTGTGTTCTAAAAATAAAAATCATCTAAAATTTGGAAACTCACCTAATATACACAATAAAGGACTGAACAAAAATGATGTCAGTGGAATGGTGGTAAGATAAAACTCTGGGGGGGTATAGACGATAGTGGAAATAGAGATAACACACAGAAAGATATCTTGAAGCCAAGGAAAAGAAAAAAGGGCGAATCTGGAAAACGGAAAATAGGCATTAGTCTTTATTTGTGTGTTGACTGGTTGTTACATAACTCTCCCAAAGTAAAGCCAACCCCATTAATAATGTAAAAACTAAGTAGTTATTAGGCACACATTACTGTTTGAATAGCACTGCCACTGACGTAAAAGAAAATTAGTTGATAAGGTAAGGCTGTCTGTTCTTTCACAAGTTACTATGGAGAAATGAACACATTAATGCTAAAAACAGGCTTAATGATTTTAATTTCCTGGGTATGGATCTTTTTTTGGCTTTACAAGAGGAAAGACATGATTACACTAATACGGTACGGGCACCTGATTTCCTTTCGAAGTTGTGAAATGACTTCATATTTCCCCTTAAGAATGAGAATACCATCATGTCTAAAACCAAATACGATTTCAAACAAGCATTGTCTACTCCTATTCCGCGTGACCCCACAATGGCTGTGGTGCGTGACATTCAAATAAAGCCCCTGTAAAAGGTATACAGACTCTGTAACTTTTCCCTCATCAGCTAAATGTTCAGCTAGATCCACAAAGAAGAGAAAGAAAACTTTCAGGGATATTTCAGGAAAAGGGAAATTTAATCTAGTTTGTGTTCATGTCAGTATATGAAGAAACACAAAATATCGTCACATATTATATACTAAAGATAGAACACAAAATGCCTACTACATTCCAGGACTTTAACATATGTTGCTTCACTCAATTCTCACCAGAGTATTTATTCCTCCTAAAATGATATGTCTAAGCCAGTTGTAGTTGTAACAATCCCATCCTCCTTGCCAGTGACTTGGGTTGACGATGAAATACCAGAAGCATAAAGAAATGTAAGGAAAGTCTGGGGTAGGTTTTTATGAGTGTGTTTGCCCAGTTCTAAGAAAAAGAGACAGAAAAAGATGGCCTCCTTTCCTCTCCAGACCTTGGTGAGGCTAAATTGGATTGATGCCTGGAATGGCCACAGCCACTTTACCATCCTAAAAGCCAGCCTGAGGGCAGAGCCACCCACAGCAGTAATGAGGGAACAGACCTGGGCTGACACTGTTAGGCTGCCGACTCAACCTACTCCAGACCCAGCCCTGTTTCTGGACTTCATGTTTTAGAAAACATATTTTCTTACTGTTGAAGCTCAGTGGAGTAAGGTATTTTGCTACTTATAAGACTCTAAGAGTATTCTAATTCCCCTAGGTAAGTAGTATTATTTTTTTCAAGTAAGAAAATGGAATTTTCTTAAGGTTCTCTTGCCTAAGATCACAGTTTCCAAGTATTGACTCAACATTTATTTCACATCAGTTTCCCAAAGGTCCTCTTCAACAGAATAGTATAGATGTTTCTGGAAATGTCTGTTCCTGGAAATTCTAGGAAAGAGAGCCATTAGGATGTAGTAAAAACAACACTGAATCTGAAAAATTAGATTTGAAATTGTATTAATAACAGGACATCAAACATTGTAAAATGCAAGGAAAAATGTCAGCTTTTACAAGGTACTTGTAAGTCTCCAACACTGAACAGCATATACGAAAACCTTGTGTCAGCTCTAAAGTTAAGGGATAATTATTTCCACTATTGAACAAATACTACGTGTAACAAAATGTTCTAAGCAAGCCACTCTGCATGTGAATTCAGCATCACTATTTCATGGTTATTTCTTTGTTAGATTAGGTTAACAAAGGAATCATGGAGATAATCTTTCCAATGGATTTTCCATGGTTCTCCAAGTCACAGTCCATAGTATTTCCTTGGGTCATTCCAGTTAAGTCATCATTTCAGAAACTGTGGCCTTTTTTTAGGATGTGAGTCTAGGCTTTTAGGTCACAGTTTTTCCTACACTGAAAGCTTGGTATGTGCCCAGCACCACTCTCTCATCTTGTGCTATATCCTCTAACAGCCCCAAACATCTAACCAGCTCCTGTGACAGACACCATCACCGCTCTCTCTAACTTATATTTAACCTTACATTGAACAGCTATGATGAAAAGCTGCAACCTCTTAATGACTAAAAGCTAAACTCAGTTCAATTATGTTAAGGTCAAAAGGGCATTTTTCATGCCTTAACTGGGATTAAAGAAATTTAAGTATAAAAAAATAGCATGGTTTTGGCCATCCACAAGAGCTTCAATGGACAAAAATAACTAAGGAAGTGACAATGAAAAACATCAAATGTCAGAGAACTACTCTTTTTTTATACTTAAATCAGCAGGATGTGTTCATTCAAACCACTCGGCCCCTGTCCCAGATAAGATTTAACAGCCAAAGTATGTTCTAACAGAAGAAAAATATATATATATTCTAACAACATATCGCAACTCAGCAAACTTAAAAAAAATCTAAACCATAAACTTTTTTCTTATTTCCTATCTTTGCATTCCAAACCCCCAAGTAAAGCTCTCAGAAAATAGACTTGCCTAGATGTAAAATGGTGCCTTGCTACAATGCCCGTAGCAGATACAGTGCTCAGAGAAAGGCAAGACTTTCTCCCTCTGATATGGAGAACATCGAACTCATTAAAGACGGTAAAATGGGGAACTGCAAGAAAGAGCTGGATGAGCCACTGAAATCACAACTGCTTGGGGCTCTTGTACTACTGAGTTAAAAGTTCTTCTCCTTAAATCTTCTGTGGTCAGTACATCACTGTCTCTGCAAGCCAAAAGAAAATGACTCAGGACATGGAAAATGTCCATGGAAAGAGGCCTGAGGGACTAACTACCTGCCATGACATCCCACTCCTTATCCCAACACCAGCATTTGACAAGTAAAAACCCAGAGAGGATGATGGCTCAGAAAAAGTCAGTTGAAATATCCCTTTGAGACCCATGACTCAGGACATACATAATTCTGACTAAATCTGGCAGGATGTCTAATAACCTCAGGGACACCCTCTTGTGTCAGCTGCTTGACAATGTGCTTTTCACTTCTCAGCTCTAACAGAAAGGGAGGTTCGGACCATGCCAACCCACCAACACAAATGAGTGTGTTTGCAGCACTGTGGGAGTTGATCAAAACATTAAGAAATACCAAAGAAGCTTTACAAGTGTGAGGGTGTGAAAAAACACCTATTTAAAAAGGGTGGGGGAACTTCTTAGCAACCCTTAGGACAAATGGCAAATGGGTATACGGATATACACGAGTAATGGCAGGTTAAGGATAGGTAATCTATGGTGAAAGTGACATTCTTTCAATACTAAATAAGTCCGTGAGTGACACTCACAAGATCAACTCCTAGGGATCCTCCCATTAAAAGGCTTTGAGCTCTAACAGCCTTCCTTCCCTGTTCTTACTAGAAAATTAACGGACAGTTTAAAATGAAACCATAAAAATTCTGACATCTTCAATTTCACCTGAAGACCTTGAACACAAAGCTCTTTTGAGATAAAGTTAATAGTCCTCAGCTAAATGGAGCCAGAATCTGGAACTATAGAAAGTTAAAACAAAAACACAACCAGAAAAAAAAACAAAAACAAAAAACCCCCCCTCTGTTCCTTTAACTGAACTTTATGTCACCTTGAAAGTTCTTGGTAGTCTAAACTGCTTGATTTTCAAATGGGGAAACACTTTTATTTCTGTGCATGATACACACTAACTTCACAGAAGATGTTTTCTATTTGAATTCACTGACCATGAAAATTAGGCTTTTAAAGATTAGATTTTATTAACACTACTGTATCAAAGATTTATACCGGCACAATGCTTCCAAATATCAGATTCTAATTGTTCTACAAGTAAGAATTATTTTAAAGTGTACATCTTCTGGTAACAGTAAGGCTGCATAGGTACATTCCTCTTTTGTAACAGCAGGAAAAAAAAAAAAACCTGGGTTAAAAGAAACTGTAAAACTTTCTGGATTATACTAAAAATTTATAATACAAATTTAAAAGTCCAAACCAAAACTTTCCATAAGGATCTAGGAAATCATTGTCCCCAACTTTTCCTCCTTGGTTATAACCCATTATCTCAGTTTCAGTCCCTGGTTAAACTCCTAAAGTGATAGAAGATTTTGTAAAGTTAAGATTTCTGTTTTACAACTTAAAATGTTGTATGGCTATCATTGTGGAGCGCCTGATTTAAGTCAACCCCCTTTTATCTATCTATCTATCTATCTATCTATCATCTATCTATCTAGATATATAAATAGAATTATATATTAATAATTCGAGTGGGGCTTGAACTCACGAACCGTGAGATCATGACCTGAGCCAAAGTCGGACACTCAACCGACTGAGCCACCCAGGCACCCCAAGAAATTAAAGCTTTTAAATATTCTTGCAGCTACATGTGACTTACTCCCTTCTGCTCCTTCACCCCCACTGGTATCCATTACACTGAACTGGGAAGTTATGATGTGCATTCATGCATATATACTTTTATTAGATGTGTATAATTGTTTTTAAAGCTTCCATAAATGATACTGTCGTCCATGTATCATTCTGCCATTTGTTCATTTTGCTCAACTTTTTTTTTGCTCATTTTTTTTTTGCATGTCCTAAGTTTATACAGAGGAACTTCAAGAATTTCTCTAGAGTGTATAACTAGAGATAGATCTGCTGTATCCAGGGTAGGCTAGCTGTCAACTTTCCTTGATAATACCAAAATCTCTAAGTGGTCATAAAAATTTCTACCACAACCAGGAGAGACTCCCATTCTTCTAACATCCTTGACAACCCTTGATATTGTCACACTTAACTATTTCTTTATAAATCTAGTAATTTCTAATGGTGTACTAGACATTTCGGATGATATGTTGTACAGTTTGGATTCTGTTATATTCCTCTTAAGAATATTCAGTCTTGTTATAACAGGCAAATAAATTCTTGGTAGTTTACCTTGATCAAGTGGAAGCTTCGTTTTAGGTTTTATTAGGGTGGCTCTATCTTGGATTTGCTCTTAATTTTTAGTGTACTTCCTTAGTCTTGAGATGTAGTTTTTTTATTGCTAAGGCTTGGCCTTTTTGGAGTTTCAGTGGAAAGCTTGGACTGTTTATGAAGCCCCTCTAACTTCAGGTTCAAAATCCAAAGTCTATCTCTATTGCATTAGGCAGCTGCTGAAATTTCTGTCCAGCTCTTTAAGACTTCTAGCAGAAGGGGCCTGGGTGGCTCAGGTAGTTAAGCATCTGACTTCAGCTAAATGTCCAACTTCAGTTCAGGTCATGATCTCACGGTTCACGAGTTCGAGCCCCACGTTGGGCTCTGTGCTGACAGCTCAGGGCCTGGAGCCTGCCTCAGATTCTGTGTCTCCCTCTCTCTCTGCCCCTCCCCAACTCTGTCTGTCTGTCTGTCTGTCTCTCTCTCAAAAATAAATAAACATTAAAAAAATTAAAAAAAAAAAAAAAAGACTTCTAGCTGCCATTTTCCACATGGCCTTCTTTGAGTTTTACCTCACACATGCACGTGTCAGGGATCAGCTGAGAATGGAACTGAAGTTTGTATAAAGATTTTGGGGCTTTCTCTCTGTGGCATTTAAGGGGTATCTCACTCAATATCCAGGCACTCTGGCAGCCTCAAACTGACTCCTCTGGTCATTAAGAGTGTGATCTTCTTCTTGAGTTCTATCTGTCCTGGGCCCTGCAGATCAGGGAATGCCCCCAAGGGAAAAAATCATTTAAATATGGATCTTACCCAATGTGGTACCCTTTATCCAAGAATCAAAACCTCTCCAGTTTCTGACTCCTTTTAGTCACTCTCCAGTACTTTCAAACTTTTTTCCTTCTTATTTTCCAATGTTTATAATTGTTATTGGCAGGAGTACCAGTGCAACAGAACCCACTCTGCCATTTCCAGAAGCCAAAGCCTTGATGAGCAGAAGCAAATTTCGATGCACTCGCATTTCCCAATCTTTTCTTTTTATGATTAATGGTATTTTCAAGCTTCATTTAAGAAATTCTTTCCTATCCCAATGTCATCAATCCGGCTTGTGTATTTTATTCTAAAAGTATTTTTCTAAAGTATTTAAAAATATTTTGGTCTTTAATTTACTTGGATTCCATTTCTTGTGCATGACTTAAAGTAGAAATCCAATTTTATTTTATTTTTACAAGCAGATGAACAAGTGTTCCCTGCACCATTTTTGAAGAGTCCACCATTTCCACTCTGGTTCATGAAGTTTGCTGTCATAAATCTAGGCTCGTACATATCTTAGCTTGTTCCGGGCTCTCTCTTCTGTTTCAGTGTTTGTCCACGTCTACACTCATACTGCGATATCTTAATTATTACATCTTTATAGCAGGTCTTGCTATCTGGTAGAGCAAGTCTTTCCACTTTGTTCTCCAATATTGCTTTGCTTATTCTCGGCCCTTTATTTTTTCAAATAAATTTTAGAATCAATTTGCCAAATCCCAGTAAAGCCCTGCTCGGGAGGGTTAACATCTTTAAAATGTCAATTCTTCACACCCACAAATTTTGTATATTTTTTCATTCATTGTAGTATTCTTTCATGTCTTTCTATAAACTTTTATAAATCTTCTACAAAATGATGCTTATTATACTGCATATTAAAATATCTTCATAAAATTTTATTTTCTCAAATTATCTTCTCATCCAGTTTACCCCAATTTATTCTACCATATTAAATGAATTTCATCAAAAGTCTTCACTGAAGCTATAAATTCTACGCTTTACTTCATAATATACAATCTAAAGGATAACACCCTCATTTGCAAACCATTTTTTTCATGTCATGGATTTATCAAGTAATTACTTTATCCTATATACTTACCAAGAAGCTCCATAGTCTCTACTTTCAGTGTCCAGGAAATTAGAGTCCAAAAACATATCTTTGTAGATTCGGCCCACTAGGCAATACATATCTGAAGCAACTTGCCCTTCACTTTGCACCAGGGGAATCATAATATCAAGAGCTTTTGCTCTGTCTCCAGGGAGATTTCTCCTACGGTAGGGAAAGAAAACATCACCGTTTCAATATAGATTATAGGAGCAATGCAGGGTAATTACATTTTTAAAATTCTATTTGATGTATTGGTTCACAATAGTGAAGTTTGGCAGGATAAAAGCAACAAGGAGATTTTGAGAGTCACCTGTAAACCTCTGTCCTAAGTCTTTTTGTCTTTTTCATCCTATCACACGTCTACTGGGTCTAACACGGGTCACTTCTGTGCTCCTTTCCGGATCCTGGCGATGGATTTGCACTTACTTATCCAGAGTCCCTCTAATTTCGTAGAACATACGTTTATGATCCACAGGTTCAAGGGTGTGGAGTGAGATTAGGAATGGTCTGTGCCCTTAAAAGGGACAGTCAAGTAATCCAAACCCAGCCCAAACCCTGACTCTAGGTTTCAACGGCTTTTGCTCCAAAACACTGTGCAAACTCATTCACAGACAACACCAACAAACTGACTTTAACCCAAGAGTTGCCTGATGTCTTTGTATCACCAGTTGATCATCTAAGGAAGATGTTTATGTAGCTTATTTCAAAATAGCAAGTGTATGGGGCATCTGGGGAACTCAGTCACTTAAGCCTCTGACTCTCCATTTTGGCTTAAGTCATGATCTCACAGTTCGTGAGATCAAGCCTTGCGTGGCGCTCTGTGCTGACAGTGTGCAGTCTGCTTGGGATTCCGCTCTCTCTGTCTCTCTGCCCCTCCCCCACTTGAGTGCATACACGCTCTCTCTCTCTCACTCTGTCTCCCAAAATAAATAAGTAAACATTAAAAAAATAAAATAGCAAGTATGTGCAGACTATTCTCAAAAACCAGATAAAAATCCTCTTAAAAATTATTCTTGGACCTTGAAAACATGATGCTAAGTAAAAGAAGCTAGTTACAAAAGATTACAAATAATATAATTCCATTTACATGAAATGTTCAGAATAGGCAAATCTGGAGACTAAAAGTGGATTAGTGATTGCCTAGGTCTGGGAGATTTTCAGGGGGAAAGGGAGAGTGACTGCTAATGGGTAGGGGGTTTCTTTGGGGGGACATAAAAAAATCATAAAATTTATTGTGTTGATGGTCATACAATTCTGTTACTATATTAAAAACCACTGAATTGTACACCTGAAAGAGGTCAATTGTATGATACATGAATTATCTTTCAATAAAGCTGCTATAAAAAAGTTATTTCTATTCTCCATTATGACTTTAAATAGATCTGTCTATGAATTTCTTTTTTTTTTTACTTTGTCCTAAATACCTTGAGTTTATAATAACACTTCAAAAAATATGCTTATCAATTCATTATATTGTATTTTAGGAAAGGCAAAATTAAAACACAAATGAAGAAAATATAAGAGGCTCTTATGGAGTCCCATTTTTCATTTAAAAATAGAACATATTCCATTCCATCTTTCAAAAAAGATTCATTTGAGAGCCAGCTGGAGCTGGTAATCTCTGGAGGTCTCATCTCACTCTGTCAAAGCCAAAGAAATAGATGTTTAATAAATGGGGAAATGAAATCTACTTTCATTCCACATTTACTGATAAAGATAGCAAGTTCTACAGTTTGGGCAGATAAAGAAAGAAAGGAACTATCTGTGGCTAAATAGCATGCAGACATTTTTCTCTGTAGACAGAGACAGGAGAATCCAGTGATGAAGAACACAGACATCAGAATCACTAGATCTCGGGTTGAGCCTCGGTTTTATGCTTGTTAACTATGGGCCATTCAACTCTTCCCAGCTTCAGTTTCCTCATCTATAAAATAAGCCTTAAGTGACACGTGACAAGTGCTCTGGAGATGTAATGTCCCTCCTTTTTCTTTTTCTCATTCTCTTCAGTTGTAGTAACCACATGTATATTCAACTTGCTATCATGGAAGAGAACAGCACAACTAACAGGCTTTGGACAGTTCAGTGCTTTGGGCTTCTCCATGGCCAGAGCATGGATGGCCTCCCTGGTAACTGTAGAAAGTGGCACTGAGGTGTGTGCCACGATGTGGACAGAAGGCACAGAGGCAGGACTGGAAGTAGGAGTGTTCACGCTGTGTTAGCGGACTCATGGATACATGTCCTAAAATGTGGTCAATGGAGTTTTGATAATAATTGTGTTCAAAGCAGTGAAAACGAAAATATTCTTTGGTTAGCAATATGTTGACCTAGACATAAATGCCCTTACCCTAACCTAGTAAATTTTTTTTTCAATATATGAAATTTATTGTCAAATTGGTTTCCATACAACACCCAGTGCTCATCCCAAAAGGTGCCCTCCTCAATACCCATCGCCCACCCTCCCCTCCCTCCCACCCCCCCATCAGCTCTCAGTTTGTTCTCAGTTTTTAAGAGTCTCTTATGCTTTGGCTCTCTCCCACTCTAACCTCTTTTTTTTTTCCCCTTCCCCTCCCCCATGGGTTTCTGTTAAGTTTCTCAGGATCCACTTAAGAGTGAGAACATATGGTATCTGTCTTTCTCTGTGTGACTTATTTCACTTAGCACAACACTCTCCAGTTCATCCACGTGGCTACAAAAGGCCATATTTCATTCTTTCTCATTGCCAAGTAGTATCCCATTGTATGTGTAAACCACATCTTCTTTATCCATTCATCAGCTGATGGACATTTAGGCTCTTTCCATAATTTGGCTATTGTTGAAAGTGCTGCTATGAACATTGGGGTACAAGTGCCCCTATGCATCAGCACTCCTGTATCCCTTGGGTAAATTCCTAGCAGTGCTATTGCTGGGTCATAGGGTACGAACCTAGTAAATTTTTAAGTGAATAACCATTTGGTGTTGAGGATATCTGCCTAAGAATAATAACATCATGTTCATGCAATTGAAAAAGATTCTGACCAAGTATAAATAGTAAATACAAACTCTGACAGAGAAGAAAAAGAATTTTAAGAATTTACATATACAAACTGTGAGGGACAAAAAAATTAAAAATCAAAATGCATATGCTTCTTATACTTCATACGGTTGAAGTAGAAATATTAATATTACATTCTAATAGGGAGTGGCTGCAATGCTGTGGTGAAAACATACCCTAGGAAGAATACGCAGGTTATAAAACAGGATGTTAGCACTTTGTGGACAGAAAGGTTTTTTTCTTACCTATTCAGTGCAAATGCATAATGAAACTTCACGTGGTGATGGGAAGCCAAATCAAAGGTTGGCAGCTTTTCTAACGTCTCTACCAGCTTCACAATAGAATCATAGTCCTTTAAACAAGAGGAGAGTAACACAGAATTCAACTATTAGGAGAAAGTTCTGACAATGAAATGCTTTTTGACAATGAGATATGTGAATCCGAGAAGGGTGTTAAAAAGAAAACTAAAATCCAGAGGAATCTGGAATCAAGAACCAAAAAGAATCTAGAACCATAAAGAAACTTTTTTTTTCTTAAATAAGAAATTTGATTATATAGATAAAAACATTAAAATACAGTTACCACATCTGACGCCCCCCCTCCCCAAACAATAAATCATCTAGAATGACAATACTATACTGTCTAACTATGGATGGCTTACTTCTCCATGGAGCCAGATTCCTGGTATACAGTGTCTCATCAATTACTTTCAAAGAAATAATTTTTTTTTTTTTAGAAATAATTTTCAAAACATCCAGGACATGGAGCAACTGACTGAGCTTCTGTCACATGTAACAAGATGATATTGTGTCAAGCTATCCTAGTCTTGGGACCCTAAGTACCACACCTCTACATGTATGTGAATCTCTGTTGTCTTCATGAAGCTTTACTTGGGCCTGAAAGCCTAGGAATAAGAAACCAGAAGTCACTTGCATTTTACTATAAAAAATCTAATAGCAAATCCCCAACTCCGAGAGGATTTCATTCTATGTACCATATTAAAAAATTATAAGACCTATCAATAAAACTAAATGGTATGTTGGTGTGTTTTACATGATATATTTTAAAGGTTATTTTAATAATTAATCAGTTGCATATGTCTTGCTTCCAGCTAGTCAGATCTAGCACTATTAATTTCAAGCCACATGATTTCAAGGAGTAAGAGATATCACCAGAAAGCCCCCCACATTTCTGCTTTTGCTAAAACAAAGTTTTCACAATATTGGCTGATGGGTGTGTCTGAATAGATCGTCCACAGATTAGCTATGCACGCAAACTTTTCTTTTTGTTCTTCTGGAGGAAAAAGACCTTTACCATACAAGTACCTCATTACACATCCCACAGACAGGAAACTCATAGGAGTTTTTTTTTTACTTATCATAGATTCTCAGGATGGAAGCTTAGAAAAATCAACAAAAAATTACATGTAGTGACATGAATAACCTCTTAGCTCACTGAAATCCGATGTTAACTCTCCCTTATTCCTCCAACAGGCTACATGATGAAGATTTTACTTTAAGCATCTTCTCACCTGGATATCTCTGTAGGAAAGTAACAGGTTTATGACAATATCTGCTGTCAAGACTTCAATATTATCTACTCGCTGCCGAATTCTTGCCAATTCAGCTGCCAATTCTTTACCAGTGTATAAATTACGAGCTTTCCTGATATCATTGAGTATAGATTCCCGGAAATACTGGCTGGTGGGAAAACACACATTTCAAAGAGTTAATACGAGAAAGGATTTCAATTAAAAGCAATGATTGTATAAGGAAACAAAATTTGCAGCACTGGTAGCTTTTAGTTCACAAGGTACGCAGAATGAACACCTCAGAGATTGCGCATTATTAAGAATCTGGGAGTCCTTTATTCCTTTTAGCTTTGCTTCAGAAAAAATTAGGTAAAGATACTGCATTTTAACGAATTTTCCAAGAACCTGACATGTACCTCTAGAAATGCCAAAACGTTTTCATTTTACCGTTTGGAATAGGAATTGTTCCAAATAAGTCAGGCGTGCCTAAGATTTGGTCATAATACGGCGTTTACTTTCTGACTCAGCATCATCATTTATTAACATAAGTGATTGTTCTTAACTAAAATATAATAATGCTGCCAGCAATTTTAGCACAGTTCTTGCTCTTATACGAAAAGTTCCCGGGACGTTTATTCTGATGGTGTTTCTATACTTACTTTGAATATATATCTCTACCATTACTATAATGTAGTTAGCAGTCTTTTTTTTCTTCCTTTCTGATCTCCAGTTGTTCTGTGAATAAAGTGAACTATGTGGCATCTATTTTTACCTACTTGGAGGATACCATACTTTTATGTTCCCGGTTCTTGGCTGTGTGCCATCTCTAAGAAACCTCTGATAAGATGCACAGCACTCCATTACCATCATCAGGCGGCATTAGTCCACCTTACCTGGAACTTGCTTGTGCCACCTTCAGAAGTTGAATGAAACGGTCCACAAGAGGTAAGCAAATGGGTCCAAGAAGCAGCTCGAAGTTCGGTTGCATGAGCTCTGTCAACCCCTTCATGAAGCTGCTATCGCAGCAGTAGACTTTATTATGCGGAGTGATCATGTAAGGAACGAATGTGTAGTTCCCAGTGCACATCTGTGGAAAGAGGAGAGGCCGGGAGGTGGTGAGGTGGCCTGGAGACCCCACACTCAGGAAATCCCAAGAGCAGTGAGTCATTTTCAACAGTAATCCTGAATATGAAGCGAAACAGCAAACCTCATTTCTTATTTATGACCTATGAAAATGGAAATTCCCTCCAATTTCTTTAATTGCTTACTTTAAATAATTAGGGCTTACAGATGATGCAAAAAAAAAAAAAAAACACCTCACAAAAAAACAGTATGGCACAGCTTCCATCAATCAGTTAAATATTTATTCACCATGTCTCATGGCTAAGGCATTTGTGATATATGCTGCAGGAAAAATAGAGTAGTTTAAAACACAGCCTTCAGCCTCTGGGGAGCTTAAAATTTAATCACAGAGACATAGTGTAAATACACGACAAGAATAAGAGCTAACGTTAAGGGCTGCCCACCTGACAGGCTAGGCTGTTGAGTGATGTCAGAACAAAGCTGCTCCCTCCAGTCTGCTCGGTCACAGTCACGGCTCCGTTAGCCTCTCTGTTACTACAACTAGAGACCCAGAAGTTTTCCTTGACACTTCCATTTCCTTCACCACCCATATCCTATCAGAGTCCAGTCTACTCTGCCTCCAGAATGGATCTCATATTTGTCCATTTCCCTCCATCTTCTCTGCCTGCGTGGCAGGTCATGTGACCAACATACCTGGCCTGAGCCATTGTCACTGGCTTTTAGGTGGTCTCCCTGCTTTCACTCTCGTCCTCCAATCTCTTGTCTACCCAGCCATCAAAGTGATCTTTTAACAACCTGTATCAGATCACTTCCCTCACTGCGAAAGGCAGTGGGATGAGGATAAGGCATGTCCTTGTGGCCTACAGGGGCCTGATGATACAAATCCTGCTTCTCTCTCTGGCCTCAGCCCATGCCACTCTCCACTCACTCATCCCGACCTTCTATTGATTCCCAATGATGTCAAGTGAGGGAACACTAGCACGAACAAAAGTAGAATAAAGGAGAAATTGGACTGGACACCCCTCAGTAAGCAAGTCTGACCAGATCTTAGAGCTCAGAGAAGGGAGAGAATGCAGAGCTAAGGGTTTTAAACTGTCTGTGCTGGGCAGGGGGAATCATGGACAGATTCAGAGCAAGAAAGAAAACATAATCACAGTCTTAAATGGGGCTACCTAAAAAGAGTGGTATCATTAACAACAACATCAATCAGACTGAATTATTTATGAATATATTATAGTCAGGGGTACTTGTTATATAGATCAGGTAATAAATCACAAACAGAACCTGACTTCCAGGTAATATGTGAGAGGCACTTCAAGAGTTTGGTATCTGATTTGGGGTGGGAAGGGTGAAATGTTCACTATGAGGAAGGCTATGATTTCAGGGGAGCTGAACCCCTAAAGTGAGAATGTCCAGAAGATAGTTGGAAATACATGATTGGAATGTCCAAGAGTTTCCAACAAAAGTACAGACCTGGGAAGTATTTGGTGTGGTTCAATCTAAGGCAACATGAGAGACCTCTAAGAGAAAAGCCACAGACAGAGAAAAAGAAAAAGGCAGAGAAAAGAGAAGTAGAATGAGCTATGTGGGAAACCCCATCACCGTTCTAGGGAGCACAGAGAGCCCAGATTGCCAGATCCTAGCCATTTCAGTATTACGGGGAACAACACATCACTTCTCTTACCCTTACAACTAAACAAACGAGAGCAAACAATGACTCACCACTTGCACATGCCAAGGGAGGTCATACATGCTCCCAACAACCCACTGAAGAAGGTGCTATCATCCCTGTTTTATAGGAGGATTCAGATTAGGCTTGTGGAGGTCATGCAGCTGGTCTGTGATGTGTTTGGGACTCTAGCCTAGAGACTTCTCTGGAGGTTATGCCATAATCGTTAGAGGGTTCTGCATCCTCCTGAGTGGCCCCTGCATGCTGACGCACCAACGCTTTGCCTCAGGTCACTTTCATGGAACCCTGAATGAGCCAAGCCATAGCTTCACAGCAAACAGACGAGAAGTGACAAATGCTCTTCCAGCCAGACTGAATTCTTTACGAACATATTCTTTGAGGCACCTGTTGTACGTCTGGTAGTGTTGAGCTGAAACAGGACCTGACTTCCACTTAAAGTATGAGAAGAACTTCCAGAGGTGGAGATTTGATTTTTAAATTAAGTTCATTAAATTGTTCCTTTCTTAAGTTCTCCTTCACGGAACAATAATTTGGAAGACTAGTCAGGAAGAAGAAAAATAAACATATCCTGTTTCTAAAATGTTTCTGAGTGGCACCTGGGTGGCTCAGTCGGTTAAGCATCTGACTTCGGCTCAGGTCATGATCTCATGATTTGTGGGTTTGAGCCCCACGTCGGGCTCTGTGCTGAAAGCTCAGAGCCCGCAGCCGGCTTTGGAATCTGCGTCTCCCTATCTCTCTGCCCCTCCCTTGCTCATGCTTTGTCTCAAAAATAAATAAAACATTAAAAAAATTTTTTTAAATGTTTCTGAGATCCTACAGCATATCCACCAACGTGAGCCTTTTCACCAGATCCACTGCCTAAGCAGAAAAGAAAGGCAAGTGTACCAAGAGCTTGCTCCCCAAGGTTTCTAGAGCTGTAACTATGAGTGGGTTATAAAAGGGCAACAGAATCAAATATTCCTGTCTTAGATAAGTTCTATAACTCAAAATTTAAAAAGAAATGCTCTGAATCTTCCAAGTCAAAAATTAGAATAGATGAAAAGCCAGTAAGCCAGAAAAACACTGTTAGCATTTCAAAATATTCTGCTGCTGCTGCTGCTGCACCAAGTTCTGTATCCTCAGAAGCCTTAATACCACGTGTATTTGTGTACAAGACATGAAACAGCATACAGAACTATTGAAACACTGGGCACTGGGGAATAAAGCGTCTGCGTAAAACAATCCTGGGAGAGGATGACTCTCAGACATCTGGGTGTGCATCACCACTGCAGGGGTGAAGAAAGTAAAATGAGAGTCTTGCAAACAGCAGAGAAAAATGTACTCCTGCGACTGTCTTCTTCAAACCCCGTGGAGTAAGGCTTCAGAATCCTTGTTGAAAATAACCAGCACGCCAAGGTTTTCCTAAGTTCCTGGCCTCACTGCACTTTGTGGAGTCTCTTCCCTATGTTTCGAAGGCAATAAATACATATTTTTTTCATTCCCCATTGTTGGTGTCCAAACGAAGTGGAGGGTGAGAAGCTGCAGGAGGCACATAGATGCTACCAGGCCTGAACTAAGACACAGCGCAGTGAGCCTGCAGTGGGGGCAAAGTGTGAGGTTTGGTTGTAAC
The DNA here is from genome assembly GCF_023721935.1 of Panthera uncia. Taxonomy (NCBI): domain Eukaryota; kingdom Metazoa; phylum Chordata; class Mammalia; order Carnivora; family Felidae; genus Panthera; species Panthera uncia. The sequence goes on from NW_026057580.1 coordinate 91,790,704, forward strand.
ACTGTTTCTTTAAAAGATACCAACCAACTGCAGAGAAAAGCACTTTTTTTTTTTTTTTCAAAATGATGAAAACTAATAATACGGGAATATTTTTTTCCCAGGGATGGCTCACTTAAAACTTAGAAACGTTAGCGTTGCAATTTCTGTTTACAGATTGCTATTTCACCCAGAGTTTCAAATAACTGATAATCCAAAGCAAATTAAAAAAGAAAACACTATGTGATCAAGAACAGACATCTCAGGCACAACAACTGCCTTATTAATAAGGTACCAATTCTAAAATGTTTAGACCTGCTTCTTGAAAAAGAAAGACCACATTTCCTTAAACTTCAAAGCACTAAGGCATGATCATAAAATGACAACAGCAATCTCTCTGGCCCGTGCCTGTGCTCAGGGCTATAAAAACCTGCAGTTCAAAATCTAGTCCTATTCTATTATCTTCACTTAAAAAAAACCATACTGATTCTGTTTTTCAATTTTTGAAAGCTGCATAAAGGTGAACCGAAGCATTCAAACATATCGAAATATATGCTCAAAATACTCGACTTTTGATAAGGACACCCAGTAGCTGAAACCCCACTGCTTACTCAGGTCAACAGGTGACCAGATCATAACGTGCAATATTCCAGTCACCTTGCAAGCCTGCTTCTCCACATGTCTGACCCATCAGTGGGTGTGGTTAGCAATTTCCTACCATTTAGGTCTTTGTAAATGCTACCTCCTCTGAAAGACCTCTCTGACCACTTGATACACGGCCACCCACTCTTCACATTGCCTTGCATTAATTTTCTTTCCTTTCTTTCTTTTCTTAAAATTCTTATGCTTATTTGTTTTATTTTGAGAGTCAGAGACAGCATGAGTTGGGGAGGGGCACAGAGAGAGGAATACAGAGAATCTCAAGCAGGCTCCATGCTGCCAGCATAGAGCCTGATGCAGGGCTCCAACCCACGAAGTTGAAAGATGATGATCTGAGTGGAAACCGAAAGTCGGACGCTTAACCGACTGAGCCACCCAGGCGCCCCTCCCTACGTTAATTTTCTAATTTGTGTCTTTGCTTATTTGTGTCCTGACCTTCTCCCCCAGCTAGACTCTGGCACTTGTCATTTGCTGTCTCACGGAGCAGTTTTGAATCTGCTTGCTTCCACTTTCAGTCTCCACAGTGAATCCCCGTGGCACGAGGCTCAAAGCCTGGCACACAATACATGATCAATATTTGTTTAATAAAACTGCTACGCTAAACAGATGCCTGAAGCAATAATTGCTCATTTCCTGTCCAGATGTGAAGAATAAAAGTGCATAATGACATTATGTTGCAATGAGCCTCTGACTTGGTGCAATCTTAACAGTAAGTTTTAAACTTTCAGATGGAAGGACAAACTACCACTTGTACTTTTAATCTTATCATCTTAAATCACGTGCTGATCTTTATGTAGGGTATTATTTCCAATCTAATTTGTAGAGATACATTCTTTAAGGTTTTTAAATGCTGGCTTATTTTCTAAATGAAAAATACAACCACTAGCCTATCAAGTCTGATTCCCTAATATATATAAATTTTCTTCATGCACTTTTAAAATTTGAAATTTACTTTTATCACTTTTTAACTCTTGTTTAGTACTGTGTGGAAAGTAGGAATTCTGTAGTGTAGTCTCAAAGGCAGGCTAGACTCAGGAACTTAAATCAACCTGTATAGATAGACAGATAATAGACTGACATGTATCTATGTATGTAGGTGTGTGTATATATATATATATATATATATATATGTGTATATCTGTACTTATAATTTGTGTTATATAATTTATACACAGATACAGACATCTATATATGTGTATATATAAACATATGTAGACACACAGACACATATATGTACTCGTGCGTATATATGCTAGAAAACTGGATATACTATGGAAACATTTTTTTTCCCCAAAATATAAGTATATATGCTAAAAAAAAAAAACAGGCATTAGGGTACCTGGGTGACTCAGTTAAGCCTTTGGCTCTTGATCTCAGCTGGGGCTGGGGCCACGATTTCACGGTTTGTGGGATCGAGCCCCACGTCAGGCTCTGTGCTGACAAAGCAGAGCCTGCTTGGGATTCTCTCTTTCTCTCTCTCTCTCTGCCCCTTCCCTGCGCTTATATGCATGTGCGCACTCTCTCTCTCAAATAAATAAACTTAAACAAAACAAAACAAAAACAAACGGGTGTCAGCATCATCTCCCACCATTTATAAATTTTCACCGTAAAGAAATATTTAGATAAAATAACCATATTTATATTGATACCTCAGAAACTCTAAAGAGGAAAAACAGAGATAGAAGTTAATAATTTGTGGAGATTAAAAAAAAACAACCAGAGATTAGTTGATAGAACAGAAATGATAAAAAATTTCTGGAAGAGTTAGGGAAAATACTCACAGTATTCTTCTGGCAAATGATTTCCTAAAAAATAAGAAAAGAAAAAAATAAAGCAGACGTTAATACAAAATTAATTTGATAATTAACTATTTGATGTATTTGTATTAACAATTTTATTAGCAATTAGAAATTTCAGGAAGTATATCATATGTTTCTGTATCTGAAAGACTTATAATCTGATGGAAACGAGAGAACACAAAGGTGTTGTCAATGGTTTAAAGGAAACAGTACAAATATGTAAAATCCAAAAACTGAATAATCTAAAAATCATTCTTGCAGAACACGTGTGAATTATCAGCCACGATCTCTCTGGGGAAAGGTTAAAAGGAGTTCACTTTCCCTATGTACAACCTCACTTACACCCTGGGAGGGGACCATGCAGATGCTGGCTCTTGGGAAATAAAGGGTATTGGCCACTTATCAGAGTGGCTAAACCCACATATAGATGAGGACATCTGACAATGAACAGTCACAGATACAACTTACATATTGTTCAATAAAAAGTGTAGTGCAAAAAATACACTGCAGGCAGCATCTCTGTCCTCTAGGCTGTGAGGAGTGAGATCGTGTAAATAACGTAGCTATCCTGTGTCAGGTGCATAGAAAGCTGTTGATAATGCAAGCTCTCATGATCATTAGTTCCAGTTGTTTAAATGCCTAGAGACATGGAAGAGATAATCCAGAAAAGCCTATGGCATAAAGGCTTCACCGAGGTTGGGGAATCATGATTTAGAAAGAGAAATGGGACAGAATTTTGGAAATGATGGCATGTATGTTGTCATGGAAACAGAGAATGTGAGGCTTTTGTGGAGCCTCAAGGGTGGGTCCATCTGGCTAAGAAGAAGAGCCAGATCTGGTGAGGTAAGAAAGGAGCAGAGGAGCTATTCAAGTCCCAGCCGACCAGCTATCCTTCTTCATCCCAGGATCAACGTGGGGGCAAAGAGGGAACTGACAAGGATTTTGACTTAGAGCAGTACGTAAGATTTTTGAACGTTTAAGGATAACAGATGAGTAAATAAAAATCTACAGAGGAAGGAACTGTAGTGGGTAATTTTGAAAGCCATAAAGCTGTGTATATAAAATCTAAATAAGCCCTTCAATACTTCACAATCTTGTGGGTCAAAAAAGGGGGGGAGGACAAAGAGGACACGTACACATTTAAAAAGAAACATCACATGCCTGGGTGCACATGAGTGTATGTACACACATACTAGGTCTAAAGAGCAATGCTACAGCAAGGGCTTACATTTCAAAGGGAAAGAAGATGTTCCTAAGATTGGAGGAAGTCTGGGAAGATCAGCAGAGAAGGTGGAACTCAAGATGAGTCAAAGAGGACAAGACAACTTTCAAAGGCAAAGCAGGAAGGTAGGGATCCAAGTTAGAGGACCAGGAATAGCAAAGACCCTTTTAGGGAATGACACAAATGATGACTGGGGGCTGGAGAAGACAGTTCATTTGAGGAAGTATAGAGAAGAGAGTTAAAGAGGTATTTGAAAAAGATCTTGAATTTGATCACTGGACTAAGAAGAAAGTTCACTTTGGCATGTACCAATAATATTAGAAAGTTATTTGAGGCCTTACTAAAGAAGGCCTTGAATGCCACAATAAAGTGCTTTGTGAACAACTGGCAGTCAGCATGTTTTTTAAGGTGAGCGATATACATAAAGAAGTATCAGCATACATTGGGACACTGTAAGAGCAAAGGCTGGGCACAACATCAATGTCTACCAATTAGAATCTGGTTAAATAAATGATGGTAACTCCATATAATGGAATATAATGCCACTAAACAAAGAATGAGGAAGCTCTTCATAGAGAAGTTCTTGATAGGGAAAGATCTCCAAGATATACTGCTAAGTGAAAAAAAAAGCAAAGAACAGAATGGTGTTTATCCTATGCTCCTATTTATGTATAAAAGGGAGAAAAAGAAAATTCTAATTTGTACATTTGTAAAATCTCTCTAGCAGAATATACAAGAAACCAATAATAGTGCTTGCCAATAAAAGAGGGAAGCTGGCTGGGTGGGGGTCAAAGATGAGAGAATGACTTTTCACTATATATCCTGTTGCACTTTTATTTGTTTATTTATTTTTGAAAGAGAGAGAGAGAGACAAAGCACAAGCAAGGGCAGGACAGAGAGAGACAGAGAGACAGGATCCAAAGGAGGCTCCAGGCTCTGAGCTGTCAGCATAGAGCCCAACGCGGGGCTTGAGCCCACGAACCTTGAGATCATGACCTGAGCCGAAGTCAGACACTTAACCGACTGAGCCACCCAGGTGCCCCAAATTGTGTTGCACTTTTAAATTTTTCTTTTTTTTTAAAACCTTTTCAGGCTTGCCAGGTCTTTTTTTTTTTTTTTTTTTTTAATGTTTATTCATTTTTGAAAGACAGGGAGAGACAGAGTACAGCAGGGGTGGGGCAGAGAGAGAGGGGGAGCAGAGAATCAGAAGCAGGCTCCAGGCTCTGAGCTGTCAGCACAGAGCCCGACGCAGGGCCCGAACTCACAGACCGCAAGATCATGACCTGAGCCGAAGTCAGACGCTCAACCGACTGAGCCACCCAGGCGCCCCTTAAATTTTTCTATCAGGTGAACATATTACCCAAGAATGACAAATACATAAAAGATAAACCTTGTTAAAACTTGAAAAAAATACTAATGAGATGGTGGTATTTAGTATTGGAGGGGAAAAAGCATTTAGGTGGCATTGCAAATGTACAGGGACATCAAAATAAGGGCTTGGATGATAGCGGTGCCCAAGGGATGGAAACCAAGAGACAGATGAGTGACACTGTGGAGGAAGGTGGAAAGTGGCTCTTCCCACAGGTGTTTCACAGGTAGTTAGTGCATCCTTTTCTCTCTCTCTCTCTCTCTCACACACACATCTACACACACGAACATACACATGCACACACAATGGTTCATGAAAAAATAAGTCGAAAATTTTAAAAATGCCGAATAATCACAAAGTCAGGAACACAGTATGCAGAATTTTCCAAACTTGATTTATAGAGCATCGCTTCAGAGTAGCAAACCACACTCTTTTGAACACAGCTCTCTTGTGATAATAATATCCCCTTCTCCTCCTTCTAAGTATCAAGGAATGCCCTTCTCTTCATCTTCTATCACACAGCACCCTCTGTGCATTGCGTAAGAAACCTGTTCTCTTTGAAGCTGCCCTTGACTGCCTTCAATGACACCAAACTTCCCAACAGTAGATGATGTTCTTAATTTCTGCCACTATTACCCCCGTATAGACCTCTAAGATAGCAATACATGTACTCATTGTAAATGTGTCATTATACGATTCTCCTATCCCATATCACAAGCAACCCGAATGGTTTGTTCATCTTTTACCCCACTAATTGCCTAGCAAATTGAATGGCATATAGTAGGTACTCAATAAAAGCATGAATAAGTTAATGAATGTATAAAATATTGGGCTATGAATCACAGTAGAAATGTGTAAGTCCTGGCTCCACTCTTGACTAGCCAGATGTCATTTCTCCTCCCTCTAATGTAACACACTAAGAGTTGGATTGAGTGATTGCTGGTCTCTTCCAACTCTGTGTTCTATCATTTGCTTTTGGCTAAAGGCCTATCCAGTGAGCACTCTGTCCTTGTGCCACGGGAAGGAGAGACACCTTCACGCCCAGGACTGGAGCTACCCTACCGCCTCTCTCTTCTGGTGCACCAGACACAGAAATGGAAGTAGTGACGAGGGGAACAGTGAGCAGGCTGAAGGGTCCCTCTGCTTGTCACTACAGAAAATAGGCTGCTATTGGCTTAGAGCCAATATGCGACACCTTCCTGAAGAATGGCGCATTAATAACAGCCCTCTTACATGTCTTCTTTGCTTTCATTTCATTTTGCATTATAACAAATTATGAAACTGTATTAAGGTCATCCCCATGAAAAACCTCCCCATAAAATAATAAGTGTGCGTGATGCCTATTTTGAACCAGAGAGAGTCCAGAGTGCCATGATTTACAAATCCGTGGTCAGTTATCAAGTAAGCAAGATGTTCGTGGGATGTCTAGAGGTAGCACTTACTATTAAAAGGGCACAGGGTCAATGTTTCTGGTTCCCTACTAAACTGTGAAACTACTTTGTATGGTCATATTTTCAAATGACTCTTTCCCTAACGTTTACTGAGTGTATAATTTATACCATTGGCTAAGTTGGGTGCTGTTTAAAAGTGCTGTGGGCGGGGCGCCTGGGTGGCTCAGTCGGTTGAGCGCCGACTTCAGCTCAGGTCACGATCTCGCGGTCTGTGAGTTCGAGCCCCGCATCGGGCCCCTGTGCTGACAGCTCAGAGCCCAGAGCCTGTTTCAGATTCTGTGTCTCCCTCTCTCTGACCCTCCCCCATTCATGCTCTGTCTCTCTCTGTCTCAAAAATAAATAAACGTTAAAAAAAAATTTTTTTTTTAAATAAAAGTGCTGTGGGCAACCTGGGTGGCTCATTCAGTTAAACGTCAGCTCTTGATTTTGGCTCGGGTCATGATCTATCTCACGGTTTGTGAGATCGAGCCCCAAGTCGGACTCTGTGCTGACAGCATGGAGCCTGCTTAGGATTCTCTTTTTCCCTCTCTCTGCCCCTCCCTCGCTCATGCATGCGTGCGCACTTTTGCTCTCAAAACAAGTAAACATTTAAAAAATAAATAAATAAAAGTGCTGAAAAGAATCCAATAAAAAGTCACTGTTTAAAAAAATCATAGGATCTGTTGAATTCTTATTAACTATTGTTTATGTTTTGCAAAGGCTAAATGGATATAAATTGTTCTCTTGAAGGAGACAGAGTTTACTCACAGTTTATGATGTAATGTTAAATGAGGCATCAACTCTAAAGAAGAAAAGTACTATGTGTGCATTGTAACTCAGTACAAATAAAGAGCAAACAAGACCTCACAAGGTAGCTACCTACTCAGGGAGACAAGTGAACGTTTAATCTGTACTGAACCCACTGAAGGAAAAAAAAGGAGGACATGAAATAAATTTAAGACACAACTGCTATGTTTCACATCACTGCATGGAAATTCCTCATCTAAACTGCTTAGAAATAAGATGGCAAAATAAACTCCAAATCCTTCCCAATGAAATGTTTTGAGGATGTATTACTTCCCTACAACTTCATACTTGTCTTAGGCTTTCTGGTTTGCACACCCCCTGGCTGTACCAGAAACACCCCAAATTGTTTTTTTCCCCATTTTCCAGTACCCTTTTGATAACCAGATAGGGAAAGAAAACAGAAGAGACAATCTAGTCTGGGTCTCTTTGCAAGGGAAGACAAAGGCAACTTTTGATAGCTATTTGGGACAATACAACTTTGAAGAGGTCATTTTAAGGATAAATAAATGGAGCATCTCCAAAACTGGAAAGTGTGCCTAGAATTTAGGTAATCTCAGCCGGGGGAAGGAAGTGGGAGCAGCTGGTGTGGGGTTGCCAAGTTCAATTGATTCAGGCTGGGAGAAGCAGAACTAGCAAGCAGGACCTCAGCTTCCTGAAAGAAAAGGAGCAGGCTGGGAGTTCCTGGCTGGAGAGAACGTGGTCCCCAGCTGGTGACCTCTGGGTCTTCCCTTCTGATCCCGCTTCCTGTCCAAGGGGAAGTAGGCAAGGGTTCCACCCAAGTTGGGTAAAGGAGGGTTATTTCTTATACTCCCTAGCTCCATCCTCTTACCTAAGTTCAACACTTCAAAACATGATGAGACTAGGAAATATCAAATGGGCTGTTGTGAACATCCCGGGCCTCACCAAGAGGGTAGGATTCAACTTTACCCTTCAGCATGCTGCAAAAATAAAGCTGTACCAGCTCAGGGAGAACACTCCAACACAGGTGTCACAGAACTGGCCCATCTTTAAAGTTAGGAAACTAATTACGTTAGTGCTTCCATGTTAGGCTTGTATCAAAGCTCATGTTAAAAAAAAAAAAGCTCAATAATCTAACAAGAATCCAGAAAATCATATTTTTATAGGACATGAAATCTGTGCACAGACTTACAAATATACGTGATGATAAGTCAGACAAGATGGAGTTTGCCCTTCTCTGACACTTACTGTGTGTGCCTTTAAGTCATTGTATCTCTCTGGGTTTATTTCTCATCTGTAAAGAAAGTATCTTTCATCTGCCTAATCCATGTAGAAAGTACCGAACTTGTCTATCTCGGACTGTTTTTCAAGAATAATTGAAATAAGCTCATAAAAGTATGTTAAGCATTTTAAAGACATACATAGTTTGAGTATTAATATTATCAAAACAAACAACCCCAACTCAATTCCTATTTTACCAGATCTAGACATATTTTATACCTTACTGTTTTGTGAGCAGGGGTGAGAACATATCCTTCTCTTCACATGAACAGCTGTCGATTAAATCAACCTGTACCAAAAGTCAGGTTAAATTATAACAAAGCTGGAAAGTAATCCCAAAAGAAATTTTGACTCTCCTCTCATCCCTCTAAATTTTATTTTATGTTAAATAAATATGTCTTTGTGGGAGGACTCTACTATAAGTAGAGATGTCTTTGAATGTGGCTGAGATGTTGAGGAGCGACATTCTACACATAAAGGATTTGAAACAGCTTTTTTTAAAATATTAAAATTAGGGGCGCCTGGGTGGCGCAGTCGGTTAAGCGTCCGACTTCAGCCAGGTCACGATCTCGCGGTCCGTGAGTTCGAGCCCCGCGTCAGGCTCTGGGCTGATGGCTCGGAGCCTGGAGCCTGTTTCTGATTCTGTGTCTCCCTCTCTCTCTGCCCCTCCCCCGTTCATGCTCTGTCTCTCTCTGTCCCAAAAATAAATAAAAAATGTTGAAAAAAAAAATTAAAAAAAAAAATATTAAAATTATAATTTTATAATCCAAAGTATTAAAAAAATCTGTGAATCCAGCTAATATAAGTAAATTCCTGAATACATATATAAATGGGAGAAAATGGACAAACCTCCAGTGCAGAAGTCCAAGTAATTTATGTACATGCTCTGATTGAAGAAAGTAGAGCATAATTCTTCACTCCTTTTATTTTTTATTTTTTTAATCATTTACATCCAAATTGGTTAGCATCTAGTGCAACAATGATTTCAGGAGTAGATTCCTTTACCCATTTAGCTCATCCCCCCCCCCCCACAACCCCTCCAGTAACCCTCAGTTTGTTCTCCATATTTATGAGTCTCTTCTATTCTGTTCCCCTCCCTGTTTTTATATTATTTTTCTTTCCCTTCCCTTATGTTCATCTGTTTTGTGTCTTAAAGTCCTCATATGAGTGAAGTCATATGATTTTTGTCTTTCTCTGACTGAAACAGCTTTTTAACACAAACTTCTCCTTATAATGTATTGCCGTTACAATTAACTTCCTCTTCTTTGACACCAGCTATTTGTCTCAGCAACACCTAACTGGAACAAATTACTCAAATACAGGTATTTCTTATTAAAAAAAAAAAACAACCTCTATTGTTATGTAGCTACAGGCAAAATGAATTTCTGTACAGTAAATTACATTTTTTGCATAAATTTCAGTAAAAATTTCAAGGATGCATTCTACAAGGACCTAAATAGGATAATGGGTTTGTGTGCCACATAGATCAGCTTACACAGCAAGAATCACTTATTTATAATGAACAAAAGGGAACAGAATTCAGGCAAGCCTTGCCCCATCTGGGTGGGAGTCAGGAGGCTTTCAGACTCGGATCTTCAGTGTGCAGAAGTATTCCTTCTTGCTGTTTACATATTCAGACTCATGGGCCTACGATGGAAGTCTCTACAAATGAAGAAAATATCTGGTGCCAACTCAGTGATATGATGACATTTTCCACTCGCAGTGTAGGATAGACTTCTTTCTCTCTTTGACAAAAATGGTAATTAGACACTAGAAAGAGTGGGTGTGGGTGGGGAGGTAAAGGAGGAATTAGATAGGAAAACAAAGGCGTACTCTATCCAGTATACAGGTAACTCCTCAGTAGATGTAAGATTGCTAATTGACATGAAAGAAAACTGGATTCTCCAATCTCAGGCCCTTTCCAAAAACTCAGGGATGGATTCTACACCTGGGAAATCAACTCATGCTAAATAAATCATTCATCTAGTTTGTCTGATCTTCAGAGAAAATCTTGATAAAGAGGTGCTCACATGTATTACTCGTCTGCTCCTCCCCCCAAGTTACCTTTTTTCCCTCCCAATTTGGTGGGGAATGATTATAGCTCAGATAAAAGGTAGACCCTTCCTATAAGTAAAATAGAGAACACGACTGTTTCCTCTCTCAACAGAAAGAAAAATCTGTCCATGAAACAGTATGAAGGTTTGTGACGCTATGTTGAACCAGGGAGAGTAGAGAGTGCCATGGTTTACAAATCAATGGTTGGTTATCAAGTAAGCAAGATACTTGAATCCAATAAAAATTCACTGTTAAACTAAAAAAAAAAAAAATAAATAAACCGTTGGAAAAATATAAATTTTAATTTCATACACAACTCAAAATCTAAAACTAGATTCCTCTGAGTAATTAACTTTGGTAAGGGAGGTTAAGACTTTAAGAAGAGGAACTGGCAGTGTAAGAGGGGGAAAAAATGTACAGGTTTAAGAACACAGTGGAACCTGAGTAGATTCACCAGATCCAAGTAAAAATTCAATTTAAGTTCGAGGTATTTGTACCAAAAATGACCCTCATATCTTCACCAATTGACTAGAAGTTGGCAGAATCACTGAAATTGACAACAAGGATATCGCTGCTCTTTTCAAAACTATAACAATTTGCTTTAAGTGGAAATGAGTAAGTATCAGAAAAACATAATATCCAGTTTCTCACAATAAGCTCTAAAGGAGATTGGGTCCCTCTATACCTGCAAGATAAAAGATCATCAGTACCACGGAGCTGTCTGAAAGAGAAACTATGATAGTTGTCAACGTTCATCATGTCAGAATTTCCTTCCTTTTCAAGACTTGAATAATATTCCATTTTGTGTATATCCCACATTTTATTTTATCCATTCATCTCTTAATGGATATTTAAGTTACTTCTACCTTTTGGTTACTGTGAATAATGCTGCCAGGGACATGGGTGAACAAATATCTCCATGAGATCCTGCTTTCAAGTCTTTTGGATATTTTGTCCAGGAGTGAAATTGTTGGATCATATGGTAATTCGATTTTTATTTTTTATTTATTTACTTTTTAAAGGTTAATTTATTTTTGAGAAAGAGAGAGAAGGAGAGGGAGACAGCATAAGCGGGGTAGGGGCAGAGAGGGAGGGAGACTGAGGATCTGAAGCTGGTACTGCACTAACAGCAGAGAGCCCGATGCCGGGCTCGAACTCACCAACCCTGTGAGATCATGACCTGAGCTGAAGTCAAACGCTCAACCGACTGAGCCACCCAGGTGCTCCTGGTAATTCTATTTTTAATTTTGTGAGGAACTGTGTATTGTTAAAATGAAATAACTTTTCAGGCAATGATTAAAAAGAAAAATACAACTAAATTTCTTGAAAAGGGAATAATCTCACATAATCATTACTTTTCCACATAAGCTGTGTCACTACTAACTGATATGCATTTCAATCTCTAGAGAAACATTTATTCCATAATAGATAACATGGGAATAAAGCCTATCTTAGTGCAGAAAGAAAGGTCCAAATGCATCTGAGCCTTTTTCATCACAGTTAGAATGTAAGCAGAAAGAAATTAAACACTATTTGGGGATTTAAATGCCCAAAATATATGTAAATTATCCGGAAAGATACAAAGTACTGCAAACTTCTTCCTTAAGAAAACAATTGTGATGGGGCGCCTGAGTGGCTCAGTTGGTTAAGCGTCCGACTTCGGTTCAGGTCATGATCCCCAGTTAGTGGGTTTGAGCCCCATGTCGGGCTCTGTGCTGACAGCTCGGAGCCTGGAGCCTGCTTCGGATTCTGTGCCTCCCTCCCTCTCTGCCCCTCCCCTGCTCACACTCTGTCTCTTTCTCTCTCTCAAAAATAAACAAACATTAAAAAAAAGAATAAAGAAAAAAAAACATTAAAAAAAAAAGAAAACAATTGTGAGATATTTCAACTATAAAAAAAGCATAGAAATTATCACACACTCATGTATATACCACCCAGACTTAGAAATCAAAAATTGCAGATAAATGTGAAGACTCTTGTCTTTCCCCCCAGTCCTATTCTATTCCTATCTCCCAAAGAGACAACTATTCTGAATTTGTTGTTTGTAATTCCCATGTGCACATCTATCCTTCAAAACGCAAGGACGTATGAAAGCACTGCCTTGCACGTGATTAGATTTTGTATGGATGGTATCATACCGCACACACGCTTCTGTGATTTGTTTTTTTTTCTCTCCACACCGTTTCTGAGATATATTGATAGTGACACATAAGACTCTAGTTAATTCATTTGAGTGCTCTAGAATATTCCACTGAATGACTCTACCAGAAGGTATTTATTCATTCCCTTGTTGATAGGTATTTACCAATTCTCTGGGGAGAGGGGTTATTACAAACAATGGTCATATAACATTCTTGATTAGTCCCCTTCGGCATGCCAGAGACTCTTTTTACAGTACACATCCAGAGACAGAGTTGCTGAGCTTCTGTGCTATGCTCATCTGATAATATCTAGGTGTTGCCAAATTGCTCTTTGGAAGTAGTGCCAATATACCCTCCCACCAGCAGTGCCCATCTCCTACTCTCCACAGCCTTGTGGTGGGCACGATAAGGGCTTCTAATTGTTGACTATCTGATGGTATGCAGGGGTATTTCCTTGTTTTGTTTTGCTTTGTTTTTATAAGCAGCACTGTTTAAAGTGAGTGGGGAGTGGCTTGCAGGGAAGAGAGGGAGCTGAAGAAAGGAAAAGGGGAATGAATCTCAAGAATTAGAGCCGAGAGCAGTTCCAAAAAGGAATTTCTGCCGATAGAAGAAATGGCTCATTAGAACAATTTCCACACTCTATACAACAGCCCTTTGTTTCCCTCAAGTCCTTTCTGATGTCAGATGCGTTTTGTGGGTCTGTCCCACGGCTCATTGGTTAGGCGTGTCCAGGCTTACTCCTCCATTCTGCTGAGAGACCCCAAGTGGAGGTCTGATCATTTCTGTAATATATGAAATTAATCTGGAAAGAACTGTTACAGCCATTTCTTATTTTCAAGCAAGTGTTAAGTCTTAGCATAGAGTCTCATTAACACGCACATAAGAAGTTATCGTGATATTTATTTAAAGAAAACAGTGAAGATTGTGTTGTTAAAATGCTAAGGGAAAAAACTATCAACTTCTCTTTCTCAAAGTGCAATGATCTCTTTCTGAAAAAAAAATTAAATATTTCATTCATTCTTACTACAGTAAGATAGTACTTGCAATTTCAAATGTATACAAATCTTATTGCAAGTATATGATTTGATTAGATCCTCAACATCCTTTCATATGGAAACCCAGACACAGATATCAAGTATTTTTATGTTCCTATCAATTATTTTTTAGGAGCCTAAACTTAAATTTTTTTTCCTATGATTTTGCTGCCAAAGAGAAACTGCTCTCTTCAACAAAGAGCAGTAGATGAAATAAAACTGGTGCAGCTGTACTTTCTAGATATCCAAAGAATCAATGTACGTGAGGCTCGATATGTGACCAGAATAGCATTCTCGTTCTGTCTGTGCCCTGTGAAAACAGGGAGATGGTTCATTTTTATTTTATTTGGCTAATCTATACATAATATATTTTTACAGTATATTTTACAGTAACTCCTGTTCTGCCTTATTTCACAGATGTTTTCTTTTCTGTTGGTAGAAGGCAGGGATAACGCCTATAATGAACTACAATGGAAATTAATAAAATTAAACACACACACACACACACACACACACACACACACACACACACACACTTTTTTCTCAGTAGCAGAGGACCAGAAAAATTTCTAGGGCTCAGAGGAAATTGTTAGACTGAAAAAAATTACTTTCTGTCCCAGAGAACTTGGTCCTTTGCAACCAGACACTTATTTGGACCAGGAACAAGTTAAACAAACAAACAAACAAACAAACAAACAAAAAATGGCAAAAGCTTAAGCTAGTGGAAGGAGTAAGAGAAAAGACAGGATGGCTGTTGTACGGAACAATTCAGGGAGCAGACATAATTGATTGGTTTTCTCAATGAACACACCTAACAGGAAAGTCAGATATCCTTCTAACTAGAAGAAACTGCAATGAAGTTTAGGGGTTAGGAGGGTGGGCTTCGGAGTTAGGCAGATGATTGAAATTATTTGAGTCTCAGTTTGCAATTCTATAAAATAATGGTATGACAGCACATAATATACCCCACAGGGATGTTTTTAGAGTTAAATGTGAAAATGTATGTGGGTGAAACACACAGTAAGTGCTCAGTTACAAGCAGCTATTAGGTACAAGATAAATGAGTATATTTTAGATAGATTAGCCTGTGTAAAGAACTATTGTATTCAAGTACCAATAACACTTCTAAACAAAGGCTGGCAAAAAGCAATGAAATCAATTTATTTGTTCCATAAACATTTCTGATGAGCTTCAACTCTTTCTCTCAAATGTCATTTTAATTCATTTTTTAAAAAATTTCCTCAGGAAAGAATAGTCATAAATGAAATCACAAAATAACCATAGGGCAAGAATAAAAGTAGGGTGAAGTGAAAAATGTCTAACACAACACTGCCTGCTTAGAATACTTAATGTAAATAAAATAAAGTAATGCAATAAAAATAAAAAATAAAATAATTTCATTCCTTTATTGACTACTGATATGTTATAAATGGTAGTAAATCAAAATGTTTAATTAAAATACACCACCACAAAACTTTATGATGCATTAATTAGAGGGGTAAATCTAAGGTAAAATAAAGTAGGGGTAGCTTAAAGAATTTCTCTGGGTAAAAAAAAAAACAAAACAGATTCAAACAGAGTAGGGGCAAATCTCTAAGGACTATTGCAGAATATTCTGTAAAGGGATAGCCTATCAATGGCCAGCACAATGCCTGGCCTTCAGTAAATGTATATTTGCTAAATGAAACTACAGATTTTCAAAAAAGTCATACAAGCTTTAGTTAGATATTCAGATAAAAGCAAAATACGACTTTTTTTTTTTTTTTCATGGGTGTGGGGTTAGAGATCTTCATATAGCAATTACTAAACGGTTGGAAATATGGCTCTGGGTTTTAGGTCTCCATGTTCCCAGCTTGGCTTTGATTTGAAAACTGGAAGATACAGATAAGAATAAGTTGCATGAAGTTGGCTGGAAGTTTCACAAAGGAAATGGATGATATCAGACTCAGCACGCATTTCACAGAATTGTTAGATGCTTTTCAAAGAATCACACGGTGTAAAATCACTTGGCCTTGCAGAAGCATTTTAGACAATCTTTTTGGATGGAAGAAATACCTTCCTATCATTATGCCCCTATAATGGAGAGAATGATATGCTGAGTTTTGTAGACAAATATAGTAGGTTTTTATTTCTCCTTTCCCTAAGTTGTTGAGTTACTGAAATCATCTCCCAGGGAAGAGGATAGCAGTTTTCTGGTGATATTTGGAGAATTTCTCTTCCCGAGTACTTTCAGTAGAAAGCGTATTTCTAGGTGGAGACAGGGTGTGCCCAGTGAAACCCTCAATGGTGACACAGCATAAGGCTTGACCATACTTCATGCCATCTCCATTTCCTTCTCCAGTGGACTGGACGACTTCCTAGGAACGCAGTCTCCCCAGCCGCAACTCTAACTGCAGTTCAGAACTCAACACGACCATTTTTCTACGTGTCATCGAATTTCTTCTCCACTGAATTCTAGATAAACCTCAAAGCTTCACTAGGAACTGCTGTGTAATTGTTAGACTGACAAAAACAACCTTTCACAAACATAAGCTACTTAAGGAGTTTTGGATGTCAGAGAGACCGAGAGGGATCCCTAAAACTCTAGTGCCTACAGTAAACATGGAGTAAACAAGTCAGGTACCTTCAGTGACTGCAGAGAGTCTGAATTATTATCACAGTAGAGGATGATGTTGTTGGCCATGCTGAAACTTTCTCTGACCCCGAGGTGGTAAAACAACGATGGCTGTCGGAAGGCGTCACTCATCTCCACCACAGCGATATCTGCAAACACAAAACAAAGCCCCCCAAAGATGACACCTAAATAATGCCCGGTAAGCACAGTTTGATTTCAACAACTTAGTATTCAAAGAGGAAATGAGGAGATGATAGGGATTTTCCCTCCTCACTTACTACTGAATTTTGAATTTGTAGTTCTACCTGGAAGTGGTTTTAGAAAATGCAGCAAACCTGCATTTTTTTTTTTTTTTTAAACACAAAGGAGATCATATAATTACTGGAAACTAAGCAAAGTCTGCCAACGGTGGGCTGCTGGGGCTACTTCTCTCTATGAAAATCCAACTTTAAAACAAGTGAACTCAGGTTCCAGAAGCAGATCCGCAGGAAACTGCCTTAAGTGATGAATGTAAAATAAGACTTAAAAAAGCAAATAGGTAAGGGGCACCTGGGTGGCTCAGTAGGTTAAGCCTTGGACTCCTGATTTCAGCTCAGGTTATGATCTCACTGTTCGTGAGACTGATCCCCACATCTGGCTTTGTGCTGACAGTACGGAATCTGCTTGGGATTGTCTCTCTCCCTCTGCCAGGCTCACATGTGCTCCCTCTCTTTCTCTCAAAATAAATAAATAAATATTAAAAAAATCAAATAGGTAAGATTATGAATTAATCCAGAGCTGTATTTTATAACTAATTATTTATTGTTATCAATATCCAGCAAGTCCCCAGCAAGTATAATCAAGAAAAAAAAAGAAAGCAAAGATACAGAAAATTATGACTAAGAAGGATAATATAACCAGATACAAATTCTACCAAAGCTCAGAGAAGACTAACACCAAGATAAGTATAAGCCTGACACCAAAATTTGATAATAATGTCCAAAAAATGAAATATAGATTAGTTTCAAACTTATTTTGTATATGGACAAAAATATGAAAAAAAAAAACGAAGAAAATGCACCAAGCATTACAGTATAAGAAAACTAGATCACGGGTTTACAATTTATTTTGGGAATGCAAGGATGGCTCAATGGAAAAAAAAAAATTATCAGCATCTCCACAGGTGTTCCAAGTGCATAATTAAAATCCAAAACCCATTTCTCATTAAAAATAATTGCAAGCCAAAAATAGAAGTGCATGCCTTTAACATGAAAATGATATATATTCACAACTGCCAACTTTGTTTATAGGTATTCCCAGGAAAATCAGGAAAAAGACAAGGCAGCCAATTATTCCCACCACTAGTTGGCTTTCTGAAAATCCCAGATAATGCAATAAGATTTCACAAAGAGATATAATATTATAAAATAAAATACACAATTATCATTACTTGGAGATGTTTTGGCTATCAAACCAAAAAAAAAATCTCAATAGAATCAACTAAATAACTATTATAAGCTATAAGATAATTTAATAAGGTGTTGAGATGCAAAATCATCATGATAACCAAGAGCTCCCTTTGTAATCATAACTAGTAATATTTGGAAAATATAATGGTGAAACAAATCCTAATCACGCTTAAAATGAAAATGTTAACATACCTTGTGACAAATTTAACAGATGTTGCTAACTTGTTAAAAATATTTGCAATATATGAGAGATGAAAGGTTAATATCACTATAAATCATCTCTTATTGTTCAATTTAGAATAAGCAACCATAAAGACATCACAATAGAAAATTAGGCTATGGATACAGGCAGGCAAATTCACAAAAGAATAACTAAAATGGCAAAGAAATACACAAATAACATTCTATACCTCACTATGAATAAGTGCACATTAGGCAAACTGTAAAATGCCACTTTTTTTTGTCTAACAAGTGGTCAAAAATATTAAAGAGTGCCAATGAAGATGCAGAGAAATGATACTCATATGCCAAGGAGAAGTTTAAACTTCCCGGGAGACTTAAATACTTAAAATTATTTACACTTTTTGATCGAATACCTCCATTCCTAAGAATTTACTCCAAGAAAATTCCTATAAATGTGGCAGGTTTACTTGTAAGGATGTCCACGGAATTTTTTTTTTTTTTTTTGCAATAAAATGGAAAACACCATTAATAGGAAAATAGGTATGTGGGTAAGTAGATACATAGGTAGATTTAAATAGTGGCTTATTATGCAACCATTGAAAGCTACATTTTTGAATCGCTATATTGTACACCTGAAACTAAATATAACACTGTATGTTAACTACACTGGAATTAAAATAAAAAATTAAAAAAACAATATTGTATAAGAATATTTAGCAACAGAGGTAAGCTCAAGCTATAGTAAGTAAAAAAAAGTATTAAATATAATACATTATAATGTATACATTATATGTGAATATATGCATGTGAATAAAAAAAATGTCTGGAAAGTTGTACACCAAAATAACAGCTGCGTATTGCGATTGTGCATTATTTTTTCTTCTTTATTCCTTCTATATATTTTTTACAATTTTTCTTACGAACATTGATTACTTTTAAAATTTAAAAACCTACCAAAACACAAGAAAAACAATACTGAAAACCTGTGTGACTGAACGTAAAACTGAACCGCAGCACAAAAAAATAATGCAGACTCTTAAGCTGTTTGATGCAATCGACCTTGTCTAATGAACGTGAGATTAGAATTCACATTCTGTGGAGGAGAAATAAATCAGATCAAATGGAGGCTGAAGACAGAGAGGATTTAGTGAGGTTATGAAAGAGGCAGCCAGGTCACAGGAGCTTCAAAAGATTTTTCTTCAAGGCTAAAATGACTTACGGGCTCTTTAATACAAATAAAGAGTTTTCTTTTGGGGTCCTTCACATTTCTACATCAAAAATCAACACATGAGAAAATGAGTCACTGCATCCCACCTACACGCCCCATCTGCCTCCTGCACCCACACTGTTTCCTCCTCCCACAGATGCCAGCCACTAGCAGTCAGTCGCAGGGCTCTAAAATCAAGAGACAGCGTAACATGGGGCTGAAAGAAACCGAATGAAGCAGTGGCTGATGAAAAACAAACGAGAGATGTGCAAAGAAAAATACTAGCTAAGTTAAAGCAGTCACAAGAAGAAGGGAGATGGGTTATTTCCAGAGAACTGCCTCCTGGGACTTGATGCTAAAATAAAATAGAAACACTGCAGAAGGCTTTTAGATTAAGAGTGAAACTAGATATTCAAAATAAATGGTACAGGCAAAATGGAGCATACTCATCAGGTCTGAATGTCTAAGCAGGAACAGATACATTTTTTTGGATGCTGTATAGAACATTAAAAATGCTTGTTTGTATAATTTTAATACACTGAATAGAGTACAACTCAGAAAAAGAGGCACTTTTTTCTACTTCAGGTCCAGATGACTGATATATTTATGTTCTTTTCTAAATTTATTTTTTCATTTCCATGGAGTAAAATGTACTCTTCTTTCTTCTCTGATGAAGTGATCAGAGCCTGTGCCCCATTTTCTTAAATTGTTGAATTTGTTTTCTTCTTGTTGAGGTTTGTGGGTTCTTTATATTATCTGGATATTTTTCCTTTGTCAGACAATGGGATTTGCAAATATTTTCTCCCAGTTTGTGACTTGTCTTTCCAGGCTGTTGACAGGATTTTCTTTTTTTTTTTTAAACAATTTAACGTTTTTTTATTTTTATTTTTGAGACAGGGAGAGACAGAGCATGAACAGGGGAGGGTCAGAGAGAGGGAGACACAGAATCTGAAACAGGCTCCAGTCTCTGAGCTGTCAGCACAGAGCCCGACACGGGGCTCGAACTCACAGACCACAAGATCATGACCTGAGCCAAAGTCAGCCGCTCAACCGACTGAGCCACCCAGGCGCCCCTGTTGACAGGATTTTCAAAGAGCAGAAATTTCTAACGGTAAGTCCAATTTATCAATTTTTTTCTTCTATGGATTGTGCTTTAGGTGTGGTATCTTGCCTAACCCAAAGTCACAAAAGTTTTCTCCCATGTTTTCTTCTAGAAATTTTGTAGCTTTACATTTTACATTCTGATCTATGATCCATGTTAAGTTAATTTTTGTCAATGACATGGGATATGGGTCAAGATTCATATTTGTTGTAAAGACTCTCCTTTCTCAGGCGAACTGCCTCTGCTTCTTTGTCAAACACTAAATGGCTACATTTGTGTGGGTCTGTTGTTGGGTTTTCTGTTCTATCTTTTGCCAACACTACACTGTTCTGATACTTGGGGCTTTATGGTAGGTATTGAAATCAACTGTGAGCCTTCCAACTCTATTCTTCTGTTTTCAAAATTGTTTTAGCTAATTTAGTTGTTCTATTTGCTTTCCTGTGTAAGTTTCCTGTGTAATTGGTAGCTGAGAGCTATCAGTTGATAACTACACACACAAAAAAATTCCTCCTGAGATTCTGACTGATATTGTGTTGGATCTACAGATAGATCACTTTGGGGGGAACTGACATCTTCATACATGGAGTCTTTCCATGCATGAATATAGTGTATCTCTCTATTTATTTAGGTCTTCTTTGATTTCTTTCCTAAGTATTTTGTAATTTTCTTTTTTATTTTAATTTCTTAAAATACAATTTATTGTCAAGTTGGCTAACATATGGTGTATACAGTGTGCTCTTGGTTTTGGGGGTAGATTCCGTGATTCACTACTTACATACAACACCCAGTGCTCATCCCGACAAGTGCCATCCTCGATGTCCATCAATAGACAGTTCCTACATGTATTCTGTTAGATTTATACCTAAGTGTTTCATTTTTTTTGGTGCTATTATAGATGATGTTCTTTCAAATTTCAAATCCTAGTTTTTCATAGCTAGTATGTAAAAATACAGTTGACTTTTGTATATTGACCTTCTATCCTGAGACTTTGCTAAACTCACTTACTAGTTCCAGGAGCTTTTTTTTTATTTGCACACGTTCTGGGATTTTCTACATGGATAATCATGTCATTTGAAACTAGAAATGGTTTTATGTCTTCCTTTCTAATCTGTATGTCTTTTATGGTTTGGGGTTTTTGTTGTTGCATGCTTTGTTTTGCCTGGTTACACTGGCTGAGGCTTCCAGTAACACAGGATTTTTAAAAATAGTAACATTTCATTATTTAACAAAAATATCATCTTATGACTATCTTCTCAAAAGCAGTAAAATAGGTGAAAATTATCTTCCTTGTGAGGTGATCTTAAATCATGTCTAAAACACAAAAAAAAAGATGTAATTATAATAAACACCTGTTACTCCACAATTCTTAAAACTCACTTCTATGAGTTGCAGTTTACCCACTTTATTTCACAAACATGTATTTATAATTATTATGTGCCAGGCACTAGTTGCTTATCAAAAATTAACTCAATCTTCATAAAACCCCTTTTTGGAGGCAATATTATTATCATTACTTTAGGACACTGAGGCAGAGAATGTATAAATAATCTGCCCATCATCAGCTAGGAAGTGATGGCACCCTGCCATCCTTGGAAGGATTCAAACTCAAGCAATCTAGGGGTGCCTGGGTGGCTCAGTTGGTTGAGCAACCAACTCTTAATTTTGGTTCAGGTCATGATCTCAGTCATGAGATCGAGAGTCTCATATTGGGCTCTGTACTGAGTGTGAATGAAGCCTGCTTGAGATTATAGCTCTTGCTCTCTCTCTCTCTCTCTCTCTCTGCCCCTCCCTACTCACACTCTCTCTAAAATTAAAAACAAAAAACAAGCAGGCTAGCTGGAGAGTCCATGCTCCTAGTTCTTCACTGAGCCACACCCTACACTTACAGGTTATAGAGGTTCTCAAGATCAGAACATAAATTTAGAGATGCAAAAAAGATTTGAGGACCAAAGCGTATATTCCTTTCATATGTTTCATGACCAAATGCACTTAATAATTTTCTGATTGAGTTTCTGTAGTAATATTGTGAGTAAAACTGCTATACTTAAAAACTAAAGTTTAAATACTTAAAAATTAAGTCTGTTTAAAAATATAGACAAAGGTACAAAAATCTCTTACATTTTTAGCTAAAGTGCCATGTCTTTCCTTTCCTCCAATTGTGTTAATGTTAAATGGAGCACAAAATTAGATTTACCCAGGGTTTATTAAAGCATAATAAATTTTTAGGGCAATAACATAAAACTGTTGTGCCTAATTGCATTTTGGTCATTAAATGGCAGTGGTTCATGGTCTGTGTTACTTTTTTTTAATTTAATTTTTCCTTCATAATACCCTATCTGTTAGTTAAATATCTCACATGAGCCTCTGTTGCTTGTAAAAAGCAGAGTTGAAGCAAAACATTAATGTTCAGTTACTTCTTATCTATTCAATGTTTTCCTTCCACATTAGATCACTGATGACAAGGCAAGAGCCCAGTAGTGATTTGGCTTGTAGTCTGGTCTACAAGATACTCCGAAACTCCATTATCAATGGAAACTTCCCAAGTTATCACACAGAACTACCCATTCAATCATACCTATCCCCCAAGATGACCCACTGGTGCCAATTTAATTCTACAAACGTCCTGGGCACTTATTACATAAAAGTTGTATTATTTGCTATTATGAAAGTTAAAGGAAAAAATTAACTAGATATGATTTTTGCCATCTCTTGTGGGGCAGAAACATGAGTTGGCAAATACCGACACAGAAGGCGTACCGGGCAGAATGTGGCTGGTGCTGGTGAAGTACAAATGGTGACATTCAGAGGCCAGGGAGGCCAGTCCTGGTGGAAGGAATGACTGAAGCAAATGTGAATGAGGCATCAGTAGGCAGAGGAGTTGGGGTGGAGCACCTCAAAGAGCAGACTAAAAAAACAGAAGCCCTGCACATCAAAGGAAAAGCCCTGCACCACAGAAAAAGGAAAGGCACAAAGTGCCTGGGGCTTGGTCTGAACAATGAAGCAAACCTCAGTAGGAAACTAAGTCAGTTCCCAATGGAATTCTAGAGATTCCCCTAAAGAGCAGACACTAACCCCCAAATGCCCATACCATCTTAGATTCTTGTTGTTTTTTTTTTTTAATTTTTTTAATGTTTATTTTTGAAAGAGGGAGAGAGAGACCCAAAGCATCAGCAGGGGAGGGGCAGAGAGAGAGAGAGAGAGGGGGAGACACAGAATCTAAAGCAGGCTCCAGGCTCCGAGCTGTCAGCACAGAGCCCGATGCGGGGCTCCAACTCACAAACTGTGAGCTCATGACCTGAGCTGAAGTCGGACGCTTAACCTACTGAGCCACCCAGGCGCCCCTAGATTCTTAAGGGAAGTATAGCTTGCATTCCATTGATTTTTCTATATTATGAATAAATAAGGGTTATTTACAACAAATCTACTATATGTAAATTACTAAAATGTTACTCATGACCTAGCAGTGTCCTGGTAGAGCGTCCTAGAGACTCTGAGTCAGGTTACTAAAGTTTGGCAGATATGCAATGTTGGGACGTTGCAAACCTCCCATATTAATAGAGGTAAAATTGTTGAGATTTTCATGAAGGACAGAATAATCTACCATCATTGTTGTCTTGAATTGGTCATGGTTTGGCAATTCCTGCTATGAATTACTATTCATGTAGCTTCATCAGTATCATTTTATTTTCCTGTATGTATTTAGCTAACACTGTCATGTATAATGATACATATTTATGTCAACAATAAACATTTTGGCCCATAATTTCCTCATCACTAAACTCCAATAAATGTATGCCTAGTGATTCAAACATGAATCATTCTTATATTACTAAAGCAAATGTATACATAATGTCCCCACCCCAGCCTTAATTTGCTTGTTTAATGCTTGTTTGATTATTACACTGGGGAGTTAATTTTTTTTTTTTTTTGAACCTGGAAAGTGAGGACTAGGAGCAGGTGATCAGAGGCAATCAACCTCCACAAGTTGGATTTTAAAAATGTTGAGAGCCAAGGCATCTACAGAAGGAAGGGCGGAGGAAAAGGGAGAAGCCTAGGGAGGGAAAGGAAAAAAGGGGGAAGAAGGGAGAAGAGAGAAGGAGGGAGAGAAGGAGGGAGAGAAAGAGGAAGCAGAACCAAACAAGATTGGTATAAAAGCGGATGTCTCCTTGCCTGGACAGTAGCCGCGGGAGCCCGGTTCCTGATGCTCCAGCTTTAGAGAAGTGAGGGGGAAATCAGCACACATCCATAAAAGGTACCCATCCCACAGTGAAAGGACCCAGAACCACAGCTCTCTGACAGGAGGAAATGCAGCCTCAGAAAAGCACATCACAGGGTGAAAAGCTGGAAGGGGAATCTTCTCTCCATCTCCAGGGGCCTTGAGACAAGGGATAAGCATGCAGATGACAGACAAGCCATTTCATGACTTCCCAGTGTTTGAATCTTAATTAAGTTTCTGGATGGATGACCTTGGACACTACCTTAAGTTCACTGAGCTTTGGTTTCCTTAAACATAAATCAAGAATAATATCAGTATTTACAGCACAAAGCTGTTAGGATTACATGTGCATGAGACACAGCAAACTCTCAATATATATGATTATTATAAGGAGCCATCATAAGAAATGTTAATAGGAAGCCCTTTGAACAATTTATCATAAAAATGGTATCAAAGACAATGCTAAAATGTAAGTCAATACTCCTGATGAAATCTCATATGAATAATTACTCATAGAAATGAGGCTGAAATCAAATTATGAAAACACACACAGCCAGCACAAAGAATTTTGACTTGATTCTATAATCAATGGTGATCCATCTATATCTATGTTTTGAGAAGGGGTATGGCAGATCAAAATTTGGGGAAGATAAACCTAGATTTTATGCACGGATGATAGACAAAACAGACTGGAAGCTGGGAGGTCAGTTAGGAGTCATTCACTAAACTAATACAGAGAACATGGTAGGGAATTCAAGAGGCTTTGGGGATTTGGTGGATACAGGATAAAGAATTAAAGACGATTCTATTTCAAACTTGAATGGTTAACACTTATGGCTTGCCATTAACACAAGTGACATAAGAAAAAATACTATTTTTTTCTAGGAACTTGAGTTTGGACTGAGATACTTTAAATATCGTGTGTGTGTGTGTGCGTGTGTGTGTGTGTGTGTGTGTGTGGTATCTAACTGACAGGTGTCATTCTGAATCACAGCAGAAATCAGAATCAGATATCCAGACTTCAAGCTATATTCAAGAAAGTATGGTACTGGTACAAAAACATACATATAGATCAATGGAACAGAATAGAAAACCCAGAAATGGACCCACAACTATGGTCCACTAATCTTTGACAGAGCAGGAAAGAATATACAATGGAAGAAAGCCAGTCTCTTCAACAAATACTGTTGGGAAAATGGACATGCAGAAGAATGAAACTGGACAACTTTCTTATACCAGACACAAAAATAAATTCAAAATTTTTGAATGGATAATTCAAAATGGATAAAAGACCTGAATTTTAGATAGGAAACCACAAAAATCCTAGAGAACACAGGCAGGAACCTCTTTGACCTTGGCCGTAGCAACTTCTTACTAAGCACATCACCAGAGACAAAGGAAACAAAAGCAAAAATGAACTATGGGACTTCATCAAGATAAAAAGCTTCTGCACAGCAAAGGAAACAATCAATAAAACTAAAAGGCAGCCCATCGAATGGGAGAAGAGATTTGCAAATGGCATGTGTGATAAAGGGTTAGTATCCAAAATCTATAAAGAACTTAGACAACTCAACACCCAAAAAGCCAAAGAATCAGACCGATTTAGGAGTCATGGTGCTGTTAGTAGTTGAAGTGGCAGGTGTATATGAGATTGAACAACTTAGACAATATAGAGAAAAATGAAAAGGTATCTATGATTCAGGAAACCCTTTCTTCATCAAATACCCCACAGAAACATAGTTCATCAACATGCATGTGTAATAAATGTTCATAACAGCACTATTTGTAAACCATCAACAAAAGAAGAAATAAAGTGTGCTATACAGAGACAATGGATACCACATAGCAATAGATTTTTAAAAATCTACAACTACATGTGACAACATGAATGAATCTCACAGACTGTTAAAAGAATCTGGATACAAAGGAGTAGGTATCTTATGATTTTGTTCCTATGATGCTCAAAAATTTGATATTAAAAGTAAAAAAAAAACCTAGCAGATACTTTGGTGGAGGACAGTGGCTGAAAGGGGACTCAGGGAGGTCTTCTGGAGGGCTGGTAAGGTTCTGCCTCTTGATCTGGGTATTCAGGCATGTTCACATTGTGAAAATCAATTCATCTCTGGTTAATGATTTTGTCAAGAATGGTAAAAGAGGACTGTATTTGGTTTCCTGTAGTCATTATAACAAAGTACCATAAACTTAGTCCCTAAAAACAACACTGTAATTCTTTCACAATTTTTTTAATGTGTACTCATTTCTGAGAGGGGGGGGAAGGGACAGAGAGAGAGGGGACAGAGGATCTGAAGTGGGCTCTGTGCTGACAGCAAAGAGCCTGATGTGGGGCTTGAATTCAGGTCACGTGAGATCATGACCTGAACCAAAGTCGGACGCTTAACTGACTGAGCCACCCTGGCACCCCTCACAGTTTTTTTTAAGTTTATTTATTTTGAGAGAGACAAAGAGAGAGCAGGAGAGGGGCAGAGATAGAGAGCGGGAGGGAGGGAGGGAGGGAGGGAGGGAGGGAGAGAGAGAGAGAGAGAGAGAGAGAGAGAATCCTAAGCACACTCTGTGCTGTCAGCATGGAGCCGGATGGGGGGCTCGAACTCATGAACTGCAAGATCATGACCAGGGCTGAAATCATGAGTCTGAAGCTTAACTGACTGGGCCAGCCAGGCGCCCCTCTTTCATAGTTTGGACGTCCAAAATCAAGGTGTCAGCAAGGCCAAGACTGTGGTATCTCTAGAGGCTCTAGAGGAGAATCTATTCTTTGCCTCTTCTACAATCTAGCAGTTTCTAGCATCCCTTGGCCTGTCGTGTGTGTGCCTGTGGTATTAAACTGCCTTTTGCCTCTCTCTTGGAAAGACACTTGTGATGGCAGTTAGGGCCCATCCCAGGAATTTGAGATCATCTCCTTATCAAGACCCTCAATTCAATCATATCTGCAAAGACCCTTTTTCCAAATAAGGCAGCATTCACCAGTCCCAGGGTTTTGGCATAGACATTGGAGCATAGGAGTAAGGATCAGTTTTCAGCCTACCACAAGGATTTGGAAGGTGAGTACAGCAGAACTCAAAGTGTTGAATAAGAGGTGAAGGAATGGAGGTAATGAGCACAGACAACTCCCCAGAAGAGGAAGAGGAAGGAAGACGAATAACATTTACTGAGATCTACAGTAGAGATCTTTTACATTCAGTAAGGAAACCAAGAGATCAGACAATACTTTAAAGGGATAGAAAGATCTAAAGGTTTTTAATTTTAAGGTGGAGTACTTGAACATTAGTAGAAAGATGAAGATGTTAAAGGGAGAGGTGGCTAATTAATAGGGACAATTTCTAGATTCTCAGATGAGAAAGACAGGTTTGGGTGTGAGGTAGAGGAGAATAGTCAGCCTTGAAAAAGCAGTCCTCAATATAGTTTTTTTCTTTTTTTAATTTTTATTGTAGAGGAAGAGACTGCATGCAAGCAGGGGAGAGGGGCGGGGTGGGGGAGAGAGGGAGAGGGAGAGAGAGAGAGAGAGAGAGAGAGAGAGAGAGAGAGAGAGAAAGAGAGAGAGAGAACCTTAAGCAGGCTCCATGCTCAGTGCAGTGCCTGATGCAGGGCTCAATCCCATGGCCCTGGGATCATGACCTGAACAGAAATCAAGAGTCAGACACTCAACCAACTGAGACACCCAGGCACCCCAATATAATTTTTCTTATTAAACAAATATAAGTAGGCCCTACATCAAAAAGTGTTACTCTCTTTACAAGTTAAAATAGGGTCCAGTTTATACCTTAAGAATTTATTCTTCAATGTAATGGCAATAACAACAGACCTGGTCAATAATCTATAAAGAGTAGGTAATATAAGAAAAGCATAAGTCAAAATTAACTCTAAAGTTTATTATGTGACAGGGCCATGCTGACATTATAAGCAGAAATAGGATATCGAGAGCTTTGATGTTAAAATTTATTTTATTTATTTTGAAAGAGAGAGAGTGAGTAGGAGTAGGAGAGGAGCAGAGAAAGAGGGAGAGAGAATTCCAAGCAGGCTTTTCACTGTCAGCATGGAGCCCAGCATAGGGCTTGAACTCACAAACTGTGAGATCATGACCTGAGCTCAACTCAAGAGTCAGATGCTTAACTGACTGAGCCACCGAGGTGCCCCTGATGCTAAAAATTTCTATATCACCATTGAAAACTATGTTTCTCTCTGAAATTATTATATTTCCTAAAGGTATACTGGGTTTAAGGGTCCATAATCATAAATTTAGATCTCTATAAACTCATTTTATGTAATCAATTTCAGTACTTAAGTAATCGATCTATTTTCATCAGATGCTGAAAAAGCAATTCATAAAATTTTGAACAGGCTATTTTAGAGTTTACTATAGCTTTTACTGCGGTTAAAGTGCATGCCATTTGCGGGCGGAGGGGTCTCTCACATTTAATTTCAATTAAATCTGCAAAGCTGTTCACGCTTCAGTGAAGTTTCTGACACACAGCATAGCTCTTTGTAGAAGAATCTTACACAAGAGTCCTCCTTACCAGTTGGAACCAATAATCGGCCTCGTTCAATTGGCACTGGTATTAAGTTCTGTAAGGTTACAAGAGTTGATTTGAGATCATTTTTTTGAAGAAAATCTGACTGTTCCTCATGGATGGGCATCCTGTTTTATACATTTACAACTTATCTACACAGAGACAGTAGGAAGAGGCCCGCCAATCCTGGAAAATTATCTGATGGTGCTCCCTAATAAAACGGCCATGGCAATTTCATTCATGTCTGAGGTTGTTATGATTGAGATTTTCACACTCTGTCTAGGGAAACGGCTACAGCATATACGCGTTATAGCTACATAAATGATAATAGTTACTAAAACAGCGTAGCACGGGGATACAATCAACAAAATTCAGATAATGAAAAATCCTTCAGGAAAAAGGACCAGGTTTCCTCAAAGAAACGTCAGAGGGAGTGGGAAAGCAAGATGGAGAGAGAAATCAGATAGTAAAGACTTTAGGGACACCGTCAATTACCACACATATACCTGATTTGGACTCTTGACTAAAAACGAACTTTAAAAAATATGACATGAATGAGAAAATTTAGCAACTGACAAGATTTTTTATTTGTTCACATATTTTTTTTTATTTTTTATTTTTTAAAAAATTTTTTTTTAACGTTTTTTATTTATTTTTGAGACAGAGACAGAGCATGAATGGGGGAGGGTCAGAGAGAGAGGGAGACACAGAATCTGAAACAGGCTCCAGGCTCTGAGCTGTCAGCACAGAGCCCGACGCGGGGCTCGAACTCACGGACCGCGAGATCGTGACCTGAGCCGAAGTCGGCCGCTTAACCGACTGAGCCACCCAGGCGCCCCTGTTCACATATTTTTTAAATGTCTCTTTTTTTTATTTTAAGAGGTAGGGGCACATGTGCAAGCAGGGGAGGGATAGAGAGAGAGAGAGAGAAAGAGAGAGAGACAGAGAGAGGGAGAGGGAGAGAATCCCAAGCAGGCTCCCCGCTCAACACAGAGACACGGGGCCTGGCACAGGGCTTGATTCCATGATCCTGGGATCACGACCTGAGCTGAAATCAAGAGTCGGACGCTTAACCTACTGAGCCACGCACGTGCCCCAAAAACTGACAAGGTTTTTGATGATATTAAGAAATTACTTTAAATGTGATTAAGAGACTGTGGTAGGAGCCCTTATGGTTTAGAGATTTTAAAAAGTGAACTGTTGGTGCATAGTGCCTCGTAATGTGTGTATTCTTTATCAAAGACTGTTATTCCTCATGCGATAAGCTACTGAACCGCAAGCAAGAATCGCTAAACTTGTTCCTGCTGCAGGAAGAACATAGGTAGTAAAATGAAAGACACCCAGCTCGCATGCAACTTGTTTGGCAGAAACAGTTACTCACCCTGATGAACAGGCCAGTTTGAAAGGTTGTTTTTTTTTTTTACCCCCTTCTTGCACTTACAGCTGTCATCTCTTGTCCTCATAAACCCAATCGGATCTAAGCAGTGTGGGTGAGTGCCCGGGAGATCCACTGTGCTCCAGGATTCGCAAAGTGTGAACAAGTGGAAACCTCTGAGTCAGAATTCACCAACAGGTCTAAAAGATGTTATGCTTTTCCATTCTCTGTAGTCTCTCAAAGGCACTTGCAACACTTAATAAATAATCCGCGTCTAGTCAAAATGGGAACTGCTTTTGTTCAAATTTCTACATCTTCTTCAAAGAGTATCCGTCATTCTATTAACACAGCAGATGTGTAAATATGATTCTGCCAGGAATGATGTCACTCCACGGCTTATGTGTTGACAATGCGTTTGAATTCAACAATTCATTTTGGGGGCTTTAAAGCTTCCTCCTTGAGGAAGACCTAATGGAGAGAGTGCGTTGGAATTACAACTATTCATTGTTAAAGAACCTGTTTATTGCTGACAGACTTAGGTGGCTGACCTAAGAGTCTGGGTTCTTTTCTTTTTTTTTCTTCCAATTAAAATTAAATATCAGGAATTCACTTAACTCTCTAGGAAAGTGAAGTTTTGTTTAAATGTGACGGATTAACGTGATCACAAAAACATCACTTAAAACAGGAGCTATCATTATACCTAAAAGGCCAGTCACACTAAAGTGAAGACTGGTAAGAACATACCCCTTAGAAGCCCTCCAATGGGGGTGGGGGTGGGGGGGGGAGAGGAGGGGAGCACCTGGGTGGCTCAGTCAGTTAAGCCTCTGACTTCAGCCCACTTCAGTCATGAAGAGATCATCCGTCATGAGCTCACGGTTCCTGAGTTCAAGCCCCACGTCAGGCTCTGTGCTGATAGCTCAGAGCCTAGAGCCTGCTTCAGATTCTGTGTCTCTCTCTCTCTGCCCCTCCCCCACTCAACTCTGTCTCTCTCTCTAAAATAAATAAACATTAAAAATTAAAAAAAAAAAAAAGCGGCCCTTCAATGGGGAATCTGGAATAAGCCTCTTCCACAGACACAGCAATAGACCAGAGAGGAATGGACCTGGCCACAGCCCCCTTCAGTGTATTAGCCACTAAGTGATGCCCTCATTCATGTCTTTCAATAGCCTCCTATCACATCACACTGGAGTCTCCGGTTTCTTAACCTTGCTTCAATCCCATCAGGCACTTTGGAAATGCCTCCTTGGCTCTCACACTCGTTTAGCAAGCATCTATTATCTATTCTGTACAAGGTTCTGTGAAGGGGTCAAAGAAATAAGCACCCTTTGAGGAGCTTATAATCTTCAAGTGCTTGTGAGCTACAGAAGTCCAAGGTCAAATGAAGTGTATGTAATTGTTCAATGGGGGCACAGAACAAGGAGTGATTAATTCTGACGGAGGGGGTCTTAGAGAAGGCATTGCAGGGGCAACACCTGCAACGGGAGCCTTGAGAAACGGTCATCTTTCCGTACATTGACTGGGAAGGAGGGGCATTTCTGGCTGCTCATGATTGCATAATAGAGGAGTTTCTCTCTGCCAGAAAAAACTGCTCCACCACCGATGAATGGACGTGTGCACAATCTCCCTATGAGGGAGGAAAGGCTTATCATTCTGTCTATCCAGGCTTCCTGCAGGAAGTGTACAAGCAGTGAAACAAATTGCACAATCATTTCTTAGGAGCGCTTTTCAGTAAAAACATTTTTCTTACTTGGAAGAGAGATATTTCATTTGGCTTCTGCTTTCACACATCCTAAACTGCATGACTAAATACACCCCTTTCTCTTAGGTACCGCTGGGCTGCCCTGTTATCTATCCTCTCTACTCCTTGGTCCCAGCAGAGTTTTGGCTCCCTTCCCTTTTCTCGGCTCCTCTTGCAAGCCTACAGCTAAGGACACATTGGTCGGTGCACTAGAAGCCAAGAGGTGCCTACTCGCTGAACAGAAAACTCTGCAGCGGAGGCGTTTGATGGTAAAGAGACAGCTTTTAATTCACGTTGCTGAAGCAGGGGAGGCAAAAAGAAAAACTCACCTCCAGGAAAGATGAAAAAATAAAGGGCACCTGGACAGATACAGCTGTGAGAACTGATTCGTTGCGAGGGACCCCTGACAAAGCAATGGGACCTGAGGGAGGTAGAGAAATAAAGGGAGGTCGAAATAAACGTGGCCCATCCGTAGTCAGTACTGACTGGGCATGACAAATAGCAAGCAGTTCCTCCCATCAGGGAGCGTGTGGCTGGTTGGATCAGGCGACACAGGTCTGCACTTTGGCTGTGCAGCAAACATTACTGGGGACCCTAGGCCTAAAACCCCTGTTCCCCCAGCCTGTTTCTGTCAAATGACAATGATAGTCCCTGTCACAGAAAGGACTGAACAACGAGCCCTTAAGAAATACTAGCCATCATGGAGCGCCTGGATGGCTCAGTCGGTTAGGTGTCTGACTTCGGCTCAGGTCATGATCTCGCGGTCCGTGGGTTCGAGCCCCGCGTCGGGCTCTGTGCTGACAGCTCAGAGCCTGGAGCCTGTTTCAGATCCTGCGTCTCCCTCTTCCTCTGACCCTCCCCTGTTCATGCTCTGTCTCTGTCTCAAAAATAAATAAATGTTAAAAAAAAAATTAAAAAAAAATATTAGCCATCATTAGAGAGTGGGCCACGGATTAGAAGGTACTTTCACACCTTATTCCTACCACAGAGAACTGTCAATAATTTAGAGTTGGTTTCTATATTTTTCTGGTTTAGTAACCAGGAGCTATGCAATCCATACATTGGGGTTCACTCTTCTCAAGGGATTCTTTTGCAATCTGGACAAAACCACTAGCTGGAGAACATCTTCCAGAAAAGCCTTAGACTGTATCGAAACAACCAGTATCTAGAGTTACTCTTTTGGGGTTGAAGGGGACAGATCAGGGTAAATAACTGCAAGCCCCTCAGAAGGTGCTGGAACCAGTTCAGTAGGTATCTTGGTTTGCTTCAGAGTCTCCGATTCTGTCCACTGCCCCACTGTCCTGTCTAGTAGAGACCGCTTCACTCTGTCGCCCTCAGCAGCAGAGCAGTCCGGGTCCCGCTGTGTTGTCACCTCCCATGGGGCAGTGGAAGCCGGAGGCTGGAGCTGCCAAAAAGCTCAGTAAGAACCACCCCTATGCTGTTACCACCTCATTAAGCTCCGCCCTGGGGCTTTCGCCAGATGAAGACCTCAAACTGCTTTTAGAAGAGGAGCTGCTTTTTCCAAATTTCCCAGACCAAAGTAATGAGGGAGACTTTATAAATGGCATGAAGCAGAATCAGACAGCATCTGAACTCCAGCCCAGCATTTCATTTTGCTGGTGTTTTTCATCTTTTCTTTTTTTTTTTTTAAGCTGTTTTTAAAAAAAAAATTTTTTTTAACATTTATTTATTTTTGAGACAGAGAGAGACAGAGCATGAACGGGGGAGGGTCAGAGAGAGGGAGACACAGAATCCAAAACAGGCTCCAGGCTCTGAGCTGTCAGCACAGAGCCCGACGCGGGGCTCGAACTCACGGACCGTGAGAACATGACCTGAGCTGAAGTCGGCCGCTTAACCGACTGAACCACCCAGGCGCCCCTTTTAAGATGTTTTTAAAAATTATTTATTTATTTGAGAGAGACAGTGTGAGGGGGGTGGGGGGGAGAAAGAGAGAGAGAGAGAGGGAGAGAGAGAGAGAATCCCAAAGCAGGCTCTGTACTGCATGGTCAGTGCGCAGAGCCCAATGAGGGGCTCGAACCCACAAAACCGTGAGACCATGACCTGAGCCAAAGTCCAACGCTTAACTGGCTGAGCCACCCGGGTGCCCCAAATTTTCAACTTTTCTTTGGTCATTTTCTGTGTGTGTATGTGTGTGTGCATGTTTGTGCATGTGAGCATTTCCCTCTTTTTACCTTGTGCCTCCTTCACCTTTAATCTTGGTTTCCTTTTTTTGGAATCTACATCTTCCTCTAAGGGCCTATCCTTGTCCTCTTGTGTTTCTGTTGATTACCCACCATTTCTTACTGAAAATACCCATGCCACGGTCAAGTCTCTTTCAGACACCAACAAGCCAGAGCTGGTTTTGCAGCAGCCGACGTGTCTCTTGAGTCTTAGACTAAAAGTCCCAAATGCTCTTTGGGAACTGGTTTAAACCAAGCAGCCAAGCCTAAAGATTCTCCCCAGTCGTCTCTACTCCCTGTGATTTCTTTAAGAGCAAGGTGGAGACCAAAAAAAATTGCCTGAAATTCCATCATCCATAATCTCACTACCAGGAACCCAGATGCTATTGTTATTCCAATTCCTGATTCGTTTTTTTATGTTAGCTTGCTTTTAGAGAAAGTGTTACACAAATTATTTTCTTAAACTGCCCACACTTGCGAAAAGGAGCTTGCGTGCTGCAGAACAACGGAGCCATTTTCTGCCACTTATTTAGATCCTATCACTCTGACACAGAGCCACATTTTTTACTTCTCTTAGAAATGAGAGTTAAATTAAAACGATGATTGTTTTTCACTCCTGGAACCACTTTTTACTTCTTCATGTTGTATCCCCATCACATGAACCATCATCACATCTCATTATAACATGTACACTTGCTTTTCTATAAATAAGCCTGCCTTGGTTAAAGCTAAATGGGCTACCATCATGACCCCAGCAACGTCACCCTCTTTACTAAATTTATGGAACCATAAGACTACATCCAGGTGACTGAGAGAAATTTAAATGTTGTCAATTCTCAAAAAAAAAATGTATTCCTCGGTATCAAGGAAGTAAATTATTATACATATTTAAGTGATCTATTATTAAAATGTATCACCTGGAGATACTAAGCATTTTGGTTTATTTCCTCCCTTTCCCACACAATTATATATACACACACCTACATGCATGCACACACTTATATGGTATGGGGGCAAAACTACAGTTACTCTATATATGATATTCTAATTGTAACCACTTCTCATTGCTAACTTTACACTTGGGGAAATCTGAATACAGTGTTCACAATTTGCTCTTGAATTAAGACACTAAAAGTCTGTACTCAAACATTTACAAAGCCCCTACAGCTATAGCTAACATCATACTTAGGGGTGAGAAACAAAAAGGTATCCTGCTAAGATCAGAAACAGGGCAAAAAGATTCCCTCTCATCACTCCTTTTCAACATCAATGAGAAGTCCTAATTAATACAAGAAAAGGAAATAAAAGATATACTGATTGGGAAGGAAGAAATAAAACTGTCTTTCTTCACAGATGACACGGTGATCTACATAGAAAACCTGAAAGAAGTGGCAAAAAAAATTCTTAGAACTTACAAGTGATTATAGCAAGGTTACAGGATTCAAGGTTAACGGAACAAATGTCAATTGCTTTCCTATGCGCCAACAGTGGACAAGTGGAATTTAAAAGTAAAAACACATTACCATTTACATTAGGATCCCCAAAATGAAACACTTAGGTATAAATATAACAAAATACGTGCTAGATCTACATGAGCAAAATTACAGAACTGATAAACATCAAAGAACTAAACAGATATTCCATGTTCATGAATAGAAAGACTCACTATGGTCAAGGTGTCAGCTCTTTCCAACTTGACCTATAGGTTCAGTGGAATCCCAGTTGAAGTCCTGAAAAGTTATTCTGTGGAGAAAAACTGATTCCAAAGTTTATATGGAAAAGGAAAAGATCAACAATAGCCAACACAATATCGAAGAACAAAGTTGGATATCTGACAATGCCCGACTTTAAGACTTACTGTAAAGCTACAGCAACCAAGACAATGTGATATTGGTGAGAAAAACAGGCAAATAGATTGATGGAATAGAATGGAGGACCCAGAAATAGACCCACATAAATACAGTCAACTGATCTTTAATAAAGGCACAAAGGCAATACAATGGAGCAAAGAGAGCCTCTTCAACAAACAGTGCTGGAACAACTGGACACACACACACACACACACACACACACACACACACAAAATGAATCTACATATAGACCTTATGCCCTTCACAAAAACTAACTCAAAATGGATCACAGACCTAAATGTAAAATGCAAATCTATAAAACTACTAGAAGATAACACAGGAGAAAATCTAGATGATTTGGATATGGCAATGACTTTTTAGATATAACACCAAGATATAAAAGCATGATCCATAAAAGAAATAATTGATAAATTGGACTTCATTAAAATTAAAAAGTTGTGCTCTGCAAAAGACACTGTTAAGAGAATGAGAAGACAAGCCACAGACTGGGAGAAAATATTTGTCAAACACATGCCAGATAAAGGACTGTTGCCCAAAATATACAAAGAATGCAAACTCAAAAATAAGAAAATACATGTTTAGATTAAAAAATGGGTCGGGGCGCCTGGGTGGCGCAGTCGGTTAAGCGTCCGACTTCAGCCAGGTCACGATCTCGCGGTCCGTGAGTTCGAGCCCCGCGTCAGGCTCTGGACTGATGGCTCGGAGCCTGGAGTCTGTTTCCGATTCTGTGTCTCCCTCTCTCTCTGCCCCTCCCCCGTTCATGCTCTGTCTCTCTCTGTCCCAAAAATAAATAAAAAACGTTGAAAAAAAAATTAAAAAAAAAAAAAATGGGTCAAAAGAAACATCTGAACAGACACCTCACCGAAGAAGATAAATGGATGGCAAGTAAGCATATGAAAAGATGCTTACCATCATGTATGTCATTAGGGAACTGCAAATTATAACAACAATAAGATACCACTACATACCCATTAGAATGGCTAAAATTCAAAACACTGGAAACACCAATGCTGGCAAGAATGCAGAGCAACAATAACTCATTTATTGCTGGTGGAAAGGGGGAAACTGGTACAGCCACTGTGAAAGAAGCTGGGTAGTTCATTGAAAATCAAAGATATTCTTACCCTATGATCCAGCCATCACGATGCCTCGTATTTACCCAAAGGACCTTATGTCCACACAAAAACTTGTACACAGAGGCTACAGCAGCTTTATTTATAACTGCCCAAACTTGGAAGCAACCAAGATGTTTTTCAGCACGTGAATGGATAAACAAACTGTGGTCCAGACAATGGAGTACTATTCAGCACTGAACAGAAATGAGCTATCAAGCCATAAGCAGACATGGAAGGACATTAAATGCATTTTACTGGTGAAAGAAGTCAATTTGAAAAAACTATGCACCAACTATATGAGACTCTGGAAAAGGCAAAATTATGGAAACAGTAAACAGGTCAGTGGTTGCCAGCAGTTAGGGAGGACAGAGGGATGAACAGAGCACAGAGGATTTCTTGGAGCACTGAAAATACACTGCATGATACTATAATTGTGGATACCTGTCATTATACTTTCCTCAAAACTCACAGAATGGACAATATCAAGAATGAACCCTAATGTTAACTATGGACCTTGAGTGATGGTGTGTCAGTGTAGGTTCATCAACTGAACAAACATACCACTCCGGTAGGAGATTCTGATTACGGGGGAGGCTACGCTTGTGTGGTGGCAGGGGGTATATGGGACATCTCTGTATCTTCTCTATTTTGCTGTGAACCTAAAACGTCTACGAAAAAAATAAAGCCTATTTAAACAAAAAAGAATCCTGGATGTCCCTCCCCCCAAAAAGGCTGTGTCCATAACGTCAGAGTTTATAAAGAGGGTCCTTTGGCACAAGCCACGGCGCTCCCACGGACATCCTGAGATTGTGCTGGAAGGAGGAGCTGGTCCTCATCAAGTCTGGAACTCAGCAGCT
This sequence comes from Panthera uncia, assembly GCF_023721935.1. NCBI lineage: Eukaryota > Metazoa > Chordata > Mammalia > Carnivora > Felidae > Panthera > Panthera uncia. Next base: position 91,828,865 of record NW_026057580.1, read on the forward strand.
CCACTCTGGTAGCAGAAAACAGATCCCTTCAATCCCATCTGCCCCAAAGTGCACAACATCCACACCCTGCACAGCCCTCGCCAAGCCCACACCTGGAGCCTGGCTGGATAAAGTACAGCCACCAGGCCTCATCATTTAAAGGATGATTCACAACCTTGGCTGCAGGTTGTAATCACCTAGGAGCTTCGAAACACATTGAGAGCCTGCAAACTCAGTCCAAGAGACCCTGATGCACTTGATGGGGGTGTGGTGTGGGCATTAGGATTTTTAGAATCAGGTGATTCTAATTTTCAACAGGGCTCAGGATCGCTAATTTGGCAGCTGATAAAAAGACGCTCACTCATCCATCAACCCGGCAACTTGTCTAGAAGCAAGGCACAGACTGCTTCTTTCAGCATTTTGACCCATTACTGTGCTCCTTACAAATTCTGGCAAGAAACACTCATTTGCATAATAATGGAAATAAATGGCTCTCACAATGAAGACCAGTGTAAGCAATGTTTGGATGGAACCCAATTTTTCCTGTTCAGAATGCTGACAGGGCAGCAGCTGGCCTCCAGTTGGCAGTTATTAAATATTTTTATTTTTTGAGCAATTTAATTGGGCCTTTTGCATCTGGCATGTATGTTGTTTAGAAAAGTTCCTTCAAAGTGGCCGAACAGTGACTACTTTTCCTTTTTCCTATATCAAATTATTTTTAAAAAGGGTTAAACATAGTTAGAATCATGTATTTCATCAAGGCACATACTTGGGGGAAGAAAACTGGTTTCCTTGCATTTTCAACTCCCCACACTCAACTCATAAAATGAAGTAACACCGATGTGGTCTAGAAAAGAGGTTTTATCCAGGCACATAAAGAGTTAAATGAAAGGCCAGCCATAGTTGTATAGGGAGAAAGGGAGGGTGCTGGAACTCTCCCAGCAAGGCTCTTTCCCACTCCCTTCCCCCTCCTCTCCCATCTGGGAGTACAGAGATGCCCTGATTCCCGGAATACCTACAATCCTGACGGTGAAAATCACAACACCCTATTCACAAGGTAGACTTTGAAGACAAAATCCCTTTATTCATGAGCTTGGCTCTTGCCATCGTCTCAGTGTTCCTGCAGGTGTTCTGCCTGTTTCCACCGCTTCTTTGCTCGATGCTTTCCAGCTACACGCAGAGAGAAAGAGGCCCACACACCTGAGAAAGAGGTCAAACCTGTGTGTGCTGTTTTGCAATGACATTTTCAATAAAGGCATGTATTATCTGTCCTTTTTTTGCAGCAGGTAATCTAGGTAATTTCAAGGATGGTCTAGTGATTTCTTAGTCACATTCAAAGTTAATAACTTAAGGGGCACCTGAGTGGCTCAGTCGGTTGAGCATCTGACTTCGGCTCAGGTCATGATCCCACAGTTCATGGGTTTAAGCCCCGGGTCAGGCTCTGTGCTGACAGCTCAGAGCCTGGAGCCTGCTTCAGATTCTGTGTCTCCCTCTCTCTCTGCCCCTCCCCTGTTCGCACTCTGTCTCTCTCTCTCAAAAATAAATAAACATTAAAAAAAGATTCAAAGTTGGGAATGCAAGCTGGTGCAGCCACTCCGGAAAACAGTATGGAGGTTCCTCAAAAAACTAAAAAGAGAACTACCCTATGACCCAGCAATTACACTACTAGACATTTATCCACGGGGATACGGGTGTGCTGTTTTGAAGGGACACATGCACCCCCATGTTTATAGCAGCACTATCGACAATAGCCAAAGTATGGAAAGAGCCCAAATATCCATCGATGGATGAATGGATAAAGAAGATGTGGTATATATACACAATGGAGTATTACTCAGCAATCAAAAAGAATGAAATCTTGCCATTTGCAACTACATGGATGGAACTGGAGGGTATTATGCTAAGTGAAATTAGTCAGAGAAAGACAAAAATCATAGGACTTCACTCATATGAGGACTTTAAGAGACAAAACAGAAGAACATAAGTGAAGGGAAACAAAAATAATATAAAAACAGGGAGGGGGACAAAACAGAAGAGACTCATAAATATGGAGAACAAACTGAGGGTTACTGGAGGGGTTGTGGGAGGGGGGAATGGGCTAAATGGGTAAGGGGCACTAAGGAATCTGCTCCTGAAATCATTGTTGCACTAGATGCTAACTAATTTGGATGTAAATTTTAAAAAATAAAAAATAAAATTAAAAAAAAATTAATTAAAAAAAGATCCAAAGTCAATAACTTAAAACTGGGTTGATCTCTAAGGCTTCTTCCTGCTAACCCTGGACAGATTCTGGGTAGCCTGCTAGTGGGACTTGAATTTGCAGTGAATCATGCCTGCCTGCGGGAGCAGAGCCTCCGGGGAGGGAAGAAGCAGAGAAACAGGTCAGGCAGTGACTGAGTAGGTAGGTAGGTCCAGGTGTGAGCTGAGGATGTTCAAGCAGGGAGGTAGCAGTCACGGTGGAAAGAGGTAAATAGGTTCTAGACACATTTTGGAGGATCATCAGAGACTTAAAATGATTCGGTATCTAAATTACTTTTTTAATCTCCAAAATACAGTAAGTGAAAAGACAAACAAAAAAAAGATATTCAGGCAAGTATGCTATCATTTGCTGTAAAAAGACATGAATTCCTTGCTCACCCATTATCTAAAGGATACAAAAGAGATTAATATCATTGGCTGAATCTAGAGAGAATGATTAGGTGGAAGGGAGACAAGGGTCGGAGGGTAACTCTTCACTGGATATACTTTTGTACCTTTTAAACTTTCAATCTTATACATTACCTATTTGAAAAATAAAAACAATTTTTAGAAGAGGAAAATAATAGTGAGATGTCATCGGTTTCAAAAAGCCTCATCTGTTTGCATTTTCTACACCTCTGTCAAAGCTCAACTGGCATCCCAATAAAATCTCAAAATTTAGCTTTAGTATCTAAATTCGTGACTTCCCCAATAGAACAAATATCTTCCATGGTAAATACAGCACATTTATGGCCTAAGTCTGTATTATAAAAAACTAGGGATAAGGGAATCAAATGTAAAAGTAAAAAATTTGGGGTGGGCAGAAAAATACAAATATGTTCATTTACAGTCTGTGAAAAATGATACACATAGGAGAAGATAATCTAAACTGTAATGAGATATCTGACTGTGAGTGCCTCGTTACAACATGAGTTGCAACTTAATTAGAACTCTAGGAGCTCCCAAATATTATTCCCTGAAGATACTGGCCCAATGGTCTCGTCAGAATAAAATGACCAGCGAAGCACTAAACATCACAGAAAGAATCCTAGATATACAAAGAGGTATGTATCTTGAAAGAGGCATATATCCTAATAACTCTCCCAGTAGAAAGGCATGGCACATTCATACAGAGAAAGCCATAAAGGGTTCTAATCCCCAAGAAAGGGAGACAAAATCTATGTATAATCAATAAGAGGAAAAAAAATAGCAGAAATATTTGGAGAATGAACACTAATATTCTTTCTCTTTTGCAACAACAAAAAACGAAGATGAGAAGAATTGGCAGAATCCACTCCGTTCGTTGTCTGTCTCACGGGCAGCCTTGGGTGAGTACCTCTATGCTCCAAGGATGGTCAGCTTGCCATGTGCAGCTGGAAGACGTATGCTCCACTATTGGAATATTCAATTATTTTTTAAAATCCTTCTGTGTTTGAGTGCAAAATACTCTCCTCAGCTTCTACTCATTCATTGTTTCTATTTCTGCTTTCCTAAAGCTACACTGAACAACAACAACAAAAAAACACCCTACTTTTCCTCCAAAAGACTTCAGACATTTAAGAACAACATTCTTGAAATCCCTGACATTTCTTCTCCAGGTTACACATCCCTAATCTCTTCATATGGCAACGGGAGTTCCAGTTCTAGTAACATGCCTGCTCTCTGGATATACTCTGGTTGAGGAATGTATGGGGAGCGAATGACCAATAAACGGGTTTTCTGAGGTGAAATGAGGTAGAACTACTTTTTAAAAGTGTAACTCCCAATGGACTTACAAAACTGGTTGACCATGGAGATGGTATGTCCTGAAAATGCATGACAAATGCTGAGAAGTGGTGAACGTGTTCAGCTATTAAAAGGTCATTAGTGTCTTGGGGCGCCTGGGCGGCTCAGTCAGCTAAATGTCCGACTTCAGTTCAGGTCATGATCTTGTGGTTCACGGGTTCGAGCCCCGCGTCGGGCTCTGTCCTGACAGCTCAGAGCCTGGAGCCTGCTTCGGATTCTGTGTCTCCCCCTCTCTCTCTGCCCCTCCCCCCACTCATGCCCTGTCTCTCCCTCTCTCAAAAACAAATATTTTTTTAAAAAATTAAAACAAAAAGACAACACACGTTTAAAACAAAAAGGTCATTAGTGTCTTTCGTAAGTAAGACTAGTAGATTAAAAACAATGAATTGGGGAGTAAGTGGGAGGTTTTGAAGTAACAATAGTGAGTGCAGACTGTGTTCTCCAATTTCATGAGTACACAAATCACAAGGAGATCTGGTAAAACAACAGATTTTGATTCCACTGTGGAAGAAAGAAGTGAGGAGACTCTGTTTCTCATAAGCACCCAGGTGATGCCCATGCTGCTAGTACAGGGACCACACATTGAAGCAACAGCCATATTGTAAATCCATAAGCAAGACTGAAGGAATGTGTTAAGCATACAATGAAATAAATTTTCGCCAGCATGGCAAATATTGTTACATAAAAAAAACTCCAGGTCTATCAAATATATGGTGGCTCTTTTCAGGGAATAACAGCTATTAACTATGATCTCAGAGAGAGATTTCAAAACGCCAAGTTTCTGAAAGAAGCCCATTTCCATTTTCTGTCTCAAAGTGAGAAATCCCAAATAAAGCCGTACGTACTCCTCAAAGCGAATGGATATGCGTAGGTGCAGCGTATGCAACACTATCCATTTCACACCCTTACCCAGCTGCCTTTAGCCCGCCTTTCTGCATGAATATCTTAGTTGATAAGCTTCCTGAAGTGTATTCAGACAAAGGAGGCACTTGGGGAAAATGTCCATATTTACAGCTAAATATCCACATCTGGACCCTGTAACTCTCCGTTATGAATCCCAAGTATGTTAATTTATGTACATTTACACAAATATTTATTTGGAAAAGTTGAAGCTGAAAATCTATTTTGAAAAAAAACAGGGTGGGATTCTTTATAAAACATACACAAAGAAAAGGCATAGGGTAGCCAAAGTCTGATGAAATACAGAAGACTACAAGATAGCAACGCAGTGTTTGTTTTGTTTTTTAAGAATGAAGGTGAAATTAAGCTACAGAATTTAACACTTGGCATAGGACAATAAAAAATACCTTTGAGATTAAGAATCAAAAGTTGGAGGCAAATTTAAGGAAGTTAAAAGTTGAAGTAGATATTTGTAGAAACTGTGGTCAAAAATGAGAGAACTGCTTCCAAGGAAAGGGTGTAGATACTTTAACAGCTTTAAATAAATCAACGCCAATTAAGGCTCTTGGACACCTGTGTATATACATATTTACAATTAAGGACGAAAGATTCAGCCAGTGGAAGAGGTTTAACTTTCATATACAGTTAGAGGCAAATCACTGATCTTAGGAAATAAAAGTAGAACAATAAAGAAGATTATACGATATGGCTGAAAAGTTTTAAAAATATTAAAATTGACTTAATTATAGGGGCCTCTTTTTAAATTTTTTTTTGACGTTTATTTATTATTGAGAGACAGAGAGACACAGAGGGCGAGCAGGGGAGGGGTAGAGAGAGAGGGGGAGACACAGAATCTGAAGCAGGTTCCAGGCTCCGAGCTGTCGGCACAGAGCCCGATGCGGGGCTCGAACTCACAAACTGCGAGATCATGACCTGAGCTGAAGTAGGTCACCCAACCAACTGAGCCACCCAGGTGCCCCTATAGGGGCCTCTTTAAGGTACATGTTAAGGTCACCAGCGAAAATATCACTCCATGATAGCTGGTTGGCAGGTGCTACTCTCTCATGTGAATCTCAACCTTGATGTGTCAGGACCATTGACTGTCATACACCTAGAGGACCCTCGTTAGCACCCACAGAATGCTCCCTCATCTTCCAACAGGCTGAGCTCAAACATGACCTCCTGTGAGACCTGCCCACCACACAAAGTGTAGTTTGCAAACACCATGAATTTAGAATCTGTCACTTATTTACCACCCTTCTCCAAGTTACAGGGTAAAAAACACTGAAATTCAGAGACCAAGGAAGAAGGAGGCTCACGAAGGTCCCGGGACAGGCTGCCCTCTGTAGCATTCCTCCATCTGGTGTTTATGGAGCTACCCAACACTGCTCTTCGTGAGCAACTATGTTGGTAAGCCACCTACCGGTGCCCCTTTCAAATTCATCCTCTTCCAACTTACAAACACGCCAACAACCAGTCATTATACCAGCACCCCTGCCCCAATATACTAATCAAAGCAGAAAGTAGGACAAGGTATGGGTTCCCTTTTCTCCATACCCCATTGACTTGGGAACGCTGCAGCCCACTTCCCTTCCAGTTTTTCATTAGCCAATACAGAATGGTTCCAGAACATTTCTGGGGACCTCTGAAATACAGCAAATATGTGCCAATTAGGTGTTGGAAAGAACTTCAGAAGAAAATAGTACCCAGTGATGAAGGGGCTGAATTGTTAGAGTTCATGATGCATTTGAGTATTTTTGTTGTTAAAAACAATTTGTCAAATTACTTCTTCAGCAAGATCATGTGTCACCTTTAGACAGATTTAGAACATACTGCTCTTAAAAGGTAATTCAGAATCTAGATTTAAAAAAAAAAAAGCCTTCCCCAATTTATCTTTGGTTTCAATTGATGGGTAAAAAAAAAGTCTTGAGCTTGTCAAAATCTGTCATTCTCACACATTTCATTTTCTTCTCCTTTCTAAAGACAGCAGTCCAAGGTCCCACTCCTACAGTGTGTTTACACAATTGTCTCCTGCTTCTGAGAAGTAATTACCAAATGCAAAACTTTCCACTAATTCTGTTACTTAGTATTTCAGGGATGTTAAAAGTTTAGGATTTTCTGATGTCACTTTTCAACTTTCCTTCTCAGAATAACTAAACAAAGAATTTGCTCCTCTCTTTGGGGACCCTTGGTAGGTCAAATCTTCTCATGACTTCTTGCCCCAGTTGAGTGCATTTCATTTTCTTTCTCCACCCTCTTTTTCACTGCTTGGTCCTTCCAGAACAGCATTACTTTGCTCTAAGTCAGGAGTTGTGCAAAACTCTGCCTATCATCTTTGCTTCTCTTTCGGCCCTGTCTGCTCTTTTGGCTTATGATTCTACCACCTTCATTTTGGATTAGGTCGCCAAAAGTCCTGTCATCCTGAATCTTCCCACATGTTAAGTGTTTATTTGGGGATTACAGCAATATCTTTCTGAAATTTAAATCACAGATTAGTAAGAGGAACCGAATCCCAGATAGCATTACGATGGCCCATGGGAATGTGTGAGAGGTGGAGTTTACCAGAATTAAAGAAACACAAAAGCAAACATTAAGAGAATGTTAAATATAGTTATGAGGACTTTGGCCAAATATAGTAATGATTTTCACAAAGAAACATACTGGTAGATAAAGACCTGCTTATTTCGCCCTTCTAGCCAATGAACATAAAAATACCAAAATACCTCTAATGTCGAAATCTGTTGGCAGTTACAGCCCACAGGTGCTGAATTAAACCCACCTTCCCCACCCCACTCAATAGTCAGCTATGTTTTATGAAGTTTAAAAATGTGACTTCAGCCTAGAAAAGTCGTGAGCACTGCTCGGGAAGAAGACAGCACGTTGCTATTTCTTGTTTTCTGGCGTGGAGTATTATTTCCCAGGCCAGGCTGCTGAAGAAGGGATGTGGTTACACAGAAAGTAGATTTTGGCTTGCATTCTTGTAATCCCACCCACCAAACATGTAAAATATCAAAAACACACCAACTTAAAAGAAAAAAAAACTAACCCACTCCTACTTTCAGAAGGTTACCACCCTAGAAATATTGGTGAAACCTCTAGTTTGATTATGCCTCAGCTGGAATCCCAATGACCACGGCAAACACTTGGGCTCTAGCTAAAACTGTGAAAACATCTCTGGCATTATTTTAAAGTCACGTCCATTTAATTTTAGTTCATCTTTTTCAGTGCACTTCATACCTTCAAAGAAAGATTTTTACATTCATTCCCTGCCTCCCTTTATCCTTCCTTCTCCTTCCCTCCTTCCATCCCTTCTTCTCCCCTTCCCTCTCTCCCTCATTCACTCAAGTACTCTGCAATTATTTAGCCTGTTCCTATTTAGCCTGCAATTATTTAGCCATGTTCCAGGCACGGTTCTAGACACTGGTGATTCAGCCACGGTCTGTGTTTTCAAAGGCTTACAGTCTGGACGGAGAAGAAGAGCAAAGGAAACAATAAGGTAAGAGAGACCAGCTCTTCCTGAGGAGGAGGAAGGAGAGAGAGGTGTGAGGCTGGGAACCTCGTGGGTATATAGGTCACACAGGACATTTCAGCTGTGTTCAGAAGTGTGACGTCACCCAAGGAAGAAGAGGAAGGGCATGCTAGACAGAGGAGGTGAGGCACAGACATAGAGCTGTGAGAGGGCAGAACGTCAGGGTGGCTGAGACAGTGGCTGGAGACAAGGGAGGCAGAGGTCAAGCTAGAGTTCAAGGGTTCAAGGATTTGGAGTCAAGTCCTAATGCAGGGTTTGAAAAGTCCGGCCCCACTTCCTCTGCCTTGAACATGCCCCTCCCAGCGCTAAGTGCTTCCTTCCTATCACTCAGGCTCTGTTTCGACACCACCTCCTCAGAATTCTTGCCACTCCATGTACCGTTCCTGGCTCTAGCTGACCTCTGCCCTATGACGTCTTATGTTTTCTTCATGGTACTTGTTCTAACAGGGAGTCAGTATTTGTTTTGTTGTCTGCTTGTTTATTGAGTGACATTCTTCTAAGACAGCCTAAAAGACCAACAGATGCTATACAAAAGAATGTCTATATTTTAAGTATTTTTCTCTGATGGTGGGAGGCCTGTATTTAAATAAATCTGAGTCATCAACCCATTAAAACAATAATAGAGGCCTTATTGCCTTTTATTTTCTTCCTGTGAACACTGAATTCCCCATCTTTTCTTCCCACGAACCTATATGATCCCCGTGTTAAGCAACAAAGCTTACTGTCGGCAAGTGGGTCACCATCCTGTGGGTGAAAACATCTTAGGTACAGCATGCAGGATGGTAAGGACAGGGCTAGGATCTTTCTTGGCTTTAAGAGGCTATAAATTATAGAAAGGGAAATTCGGTAGCAAGAAGGGAACATCATTGCAGATATATTTTCCCCTTGAATCTAGAAGTATTTAAAATCATTTTGAAAAAAAGAATAACTCATTTTGATAATCTGGGTAAAATACTATAAAAAGCAAGACACTATATTTTTAAAGCAGTTGTTTAAAAGTTTATTTATTATATATATATATATATATATATATATATATATTTTATTTTATTTTTTTTTTTTTGAGAAAGAAAGAGAGAAAGAGAGAAGATCCCAAGCAGACTGTCAGCACGGAGCCTGATGCGGGGCTTGAACTCATGAACCCTGAGATCACGACCTGAGCTGAAATCAAGAGTTGGACGTTTAACCTAGCCCCACCCAGGTGCCCCAGCAAGGCACTGTATTTACACGATGATGTATAGTAAATTACCTGAACATTAATTATTCCTGGGTCAAGTGCAAAATACCTACTGAATGCTTCTTCAGTCTTCCACAAATATTCTATTAAGTTTTGTTCAGGCATCTGTGCTAGGTCTGAGTGGAATATAAAGATGAACCGGGGCCTCAGGTAGCTTATAATCATAAATAATGCTGAGGCCCGTCTGAAAGTCTGAAATGCCACAAGAGAGCCAAATAAAAGGTGTTTGCAGGTAGATGGCCCTTCCTTGTAGAGCAGGGATGTTGGAGTGGGCTTTGAAGGAAAGGGGGAACGAGGCCCAGCAGAAGTGGCGGGGGTGGCTTCAGGCAGGTGAAACCAAGGGCACAGAGGCTGAGATACAGGGAAGGGAACGACGCTTATCAGAAGCAGCAAGGAGACTAACCTGGTGTATGAGAAAGGTTATTAGAAGATTCGGCTTGATCTTAGAGCCCCATTATTCAGGAAGAATAGCCAGGCACCAGCCCAGAGGGGAGGAAGTTGACAAGTGGAGAAACCTCCAGGAAGGTCTTCAACATAGGAAAGGAAGGTGGATAATGCAGTGCAAACATGACGGAGGGAACAGGGTTGAGACATATTCCTGAGGTCCATTTATATGATCTGGAATTCTCAGGATGTTGGGAAAACATTATTCCATTCATTTAGTTCCTCATGAAAGAAATCTGAGGGTATCCTTAGAATCTGCCTTTCCTCCTCTAATCTATTCAATCATGAGGTCCTGCCAATTCTACTTCCTGTTTTGAGTGCATTTACTTCTTTCTATGTATACTGCCCACCTGGCCTCCTAATGCGTTCTTATCCACTTCATTTGCCACACAATATTCATGTTGATCTTTTTAAAAAAAAAAAAAAATGCTGACAATGGCATTCTCTGGCATGGAAAAAAAACTTTCATGGCTTAGAAAAAGCTTGAAACCCCTCACTTTAGTCTCTCATGCCCTGCTTAACTTTGCTCCTGCCTCCTTCACCAGCCTCATCTAGCTCCTCTCTGTTCCAGCAGAAAAGGACTTCCTAGGTCCTCATGCACAGCTCTGTTCTTTCCTGTCTCAAAGCCTCCATATGAGAAATGCTTGTTCCCTGGATTTTCATACTCGGGCAGCCCCCTCTCATAGCCCTGTATACTTTATTTGGAGCATTTAATTTGTAATAATTGAAAAGATATTTCTTAATGACTTCCTTCTTGGATAAGCCCTCCTATCTCCCACTCATACCCTAAAGCTGGGAGTATGGCTTACTGTATCCATAGAGGCTAGGATTAAGTGCTCATTAGATGAATGGATGGATAAGGAGCAAGGAATCAAAGATGACACTTAGGTTTCCCATCTGGTGACTGGAGAGAAAATGCTACCACTGATAAGCAAAGGGACACTGGTTTCAGAGTGAAGATGATGACATTAAATTTGAGGCTGAAAGAGATATTCATTCAGTAGATTGTTGGACACATAGAAATGAAGCTAAGGAAGGAAGAATGGGCTGGAAATAAATGGGGCTTAGACCATAAGCTCCTTAAGGGTACTGCCCATGGTGTACCCATCTGTTATAGACTGAATGTTTGTGTTCCCCCCCTAAATTCATATGTTGAAACCTAATCCCCAATGAGATAATATTTGGAGATGCGGACCTTGAGAGGGGATTAGATCATAAGGATGGAGCCCACATGAATGGAATTAGAACCCTTACAAAAGAGATCTCAAAAAGCTCCCTCACCTCTTCCACCATTGTGAAGACATGGCAAGAAAACAGCCATCTATGAACTAGGAAGCAGGCTCTTATCACACACCAAATCTTCTAGCAGCTTGATCATGGACTATCCAGCCTCCAGAACTATAACAAATGTTTGTGTTTAAGTTACCCAATCTATGGTATTCTGTTACAGCAGCCAGACTGACTAAGGCACCATGTTTTTATCCCAGGTAACCTACACAATGAGAGAAGAGAACTTCAAGGAAAAGGGAGTTGTCAGCCCTATCTGCTTTCCTCTTAAGGAGAATGGAAACACGTAGATCAATGGAACAGAATACAGAACCCAGAAAAGGACCCACAAATGTACGGCCTACTAATAATCTTCGACAAGGCAGGAAAGACCATTCAGTGGAAAAGAGACAGTCTCTTCAGTAAATGGTGCTGGGAAAACTGGACAGCGACAAGAATGAAACTGGATCACTTTCTTACACCATACACAAAAATTAAATCAAAATGAATGAAAGATCTAGATACGATACAGGAAACCATCAAAATCCTACAGGAGAAAACAGGCAGCAACCTCTTTGACCTCGGCCACAGCAACTTCTTACTAGATGTATCTCCAGAGGCAAGGGAAATGAAAGCAAAAAATGAACTACTGGGACCTCATCAAGATAATTCTGCACAGCAAAGGAAACAACCAACAAAACTAAAAGGCAACTGACAGAATGGGAGAATATATTTGCAAATGACATATCAGATAAAGAGTTAGTATCCAAAATCTATAAAGAACTTATCAAACTCAACACCGCCCCCCCCAAAAAATAATAATCCAGTGAAGAAATGGGCATAAGATATAAATAAATAGACACTTTTCCAAAGAAGACATTCAGATGGCTAACAGACACATGAAAAGATGCTCAACATCATTCATCATCAGGGAAATACAAATCAAAACCACAATGAGACATCACCTCACACCTGTCAGAATGGCTAAAATTAACAGCTCAGGAAACAACAGATGTTGGCAAGGATACCGAGAAAGGGGAACCCTTTTGCACTGTTGGTGGGAATGCAAACTGGTGCAGCCACTCTGGAAAACAGTATAGAGATCCTTCAAAAATTAAAAATAGAACTACCCTGTAACCCAGCAATTGCACTACTGGACCGTTCAAGCTACCTGGCCCACAGAAGGAGATCTTCGAGGGCTCCAGCTCACCAGAGTTTAATATTGGGCCCCTTGATCCGTGTCCCATCTAACAGTCAAGAGATGCCCTGTCTTGTTTCTTCTGACGACATACCTACCTCTGGGACCTCTCAAGAAAATAAGTTCCAGGGCAGGACAGTGGCACTCCTTAGGAACGCAGCCAAATCCAACTATAACAGAATTTCAGTTTCAACACAACTCACAGGAAGAAAGAGAGTCAGGGCTGGGTATGTGGAGAAGGAAGTTCAAGGGAGCTGTTTTAATACCGGGAAGCAATAATTTATACAAGAGTTTTCTATCTAGTCAGCACCCCAGATTTGTGCAATGTTCATATATTAATTATCAACAAGATTCCCTTTTGCTACTATCTTTTCCTATCAGGAAAAGTAAAACTTCACTAGACATATTAATCAGAGAACTCATTTTATAGATCATCTTTGCATACTTTGAAGCATCTGAATATATTTTAGATATGAAATAGAGAACATAAAAATGAAACCGTCTAAAGTGGTAGAGTAGTAATGAGTACTATAGGAAAGGATTACATCTAAAGTAATAGTCTTTATATCAGTAACTGAAGCCTATTTTAAATACAGGTTTCAATGTAAGACTTTAAGTATTCGATTCTAGTACATTAGGTTCTTTAGTAATTTAACAGAAAATATCATTTTGATTTTACTTTCATTTATACTGTAAATTAGTGTCATTATATCATACTAAAATTTAAAATTCATTAATCTTCCTGCATTTTAAAAGTTTCTTTGCCCTGGAAAAGTTTACTCTTGTGTAACATTTGAAAGACCTACAAAAAGAAATCATTACATAATGGAGCCTTGCAATTTGTCAGTCATTTTTATTATTTTAATCTTTATCATTAATGATATTCCTATTTGTTTTTTAAGAGCCTTATAACTTTATGTTTGATGAAAACTGAACCAAAATGAAAATTCTCTGAATTTACTCTGCACTTATATAGCCCTCTGAAACATTCTTCCAGGAATCTAAGCTCCTAATAACAATAATAGCTTTCTGGCATTTCAAAAAAAACCCCACAGGCTCTGTCCATCCTCCCAATCATTTTCAATTAGCATAGCAAATCATTTTCGTAGTTTGGGCAGCCAGTCCAGATCCAGTCCGGATTTTAGAAGCAACACATTTGTACCCCCTCTTATCTGAACTTTATAAAAGTCTATAAGATAAAGACAGACTAGTTGGAAGCAATCGGCAAATTCATAAGTTAAGAATCTGTGTATAGTTTAGTAATGTATAAATAATCAATTGTTAGATTTAAGTGTATTTTGCCTTGATTAACATTGTTCATTCTTCTGAGAAAAAAGCATGCTTTGAGTTTTTGCACATCTTACATTCGCAGTAGGAATCCTGTTTTTGTCTGTGTTTCTATGAGCCAAATCTTTATTAGGTACAGCCTTTAGAAAGTAAATTGTTCTTGGGGTGCCTGGGTGGCTCAGTCAGCTGAGTGTCCGACTTCAGCTCAGGTCATGATCTCACGGTTTGTGAGTTTGAGCCCCGTGTCAGGTTCTGTGCTGACAGCTCAGAGCCTGGAACCTGCTTCAGATTCTGTGTCTTCCTCTCTCTCTGCCCCTCCCCAGCTCATGCTCTGTGTCTCACTCTCTCTCTCTCTCTCTCAAAAATAAAAATAAACAAACGTTAAAAAAAATTAAAAAAGAAAGAAAATTGTTCTCTGCAGCCTTATTGACTTGTTCATTCAATAAATATTTATTGAATTGAATATTATACAGCAGCCTATATATTATAGGCTATATACTAGGCTGAACAATAGGGACAAAGATGGGTAAGAAGTTGGTTGCTAAATGTGCTATATCTCCCACTGCTGATGGTAGGCAGGAATCAGTACCAAACATCCATATTATAACCTAAGAATAACATAGCCCTGAATAGATCTTTAAGGAAGAGAGTTTCTTGATTATATTAATAAAATAAAAAATAAGTAAGTAAATAAATAAATAAACCCTGCAAAAAAAAAAAAAAAGGAAGAGAGTTTCTTAAAATAGCCTTTATACTAAAACTATACTTAAATTAAAAGTTTGAAACATAAAAAACTATCCATACACAAACTATCCCCCATTTTCAAAGAACAGGTTCTACCTACTATTATCATGGGAAAAGCCCACAGAACTTAGGAGGGAAAGGAACAATTTTACACACGTTTTAAGTTACAGAGGCTGGGTTTTTAAAGTCTTCAGCTAATGTTTTATATACATGAAAGTGGTAAACAGATGCCATACGCAAGGAGAGGGGGCTACAATCACTGCCTGACTGTTGAACCTGTTCTGACAGACACCGACGCCAGTAGGACAGAATGCACCTGGGACTCTTCCACTGACCCTCTGTCACCTTGTGGAAAAGCAAGACAGTATTTCTAAAAACTTGGCCAGCTGGGATATTTTTAATTGCCGCATGATGGCATGAACATGCCTAAAGAGCAAAGCATAGTCAGTAGTCAATAATATACGTGATTCAGGGCCCCTGGTGGATTCAGCTAGTTAAGCATGCGACCCTTGATTTCAGCTCAGGTCATGAGTTCAGTCCTTAAGTTTGATCCCCCCATCAGGCTCTGTGCTGACAGCATGGAGCCTACATGGGATTCTGTCTCCCTCTCTGCCCCTCCCCACTTGTGCTCACCCTCTCTCTCTCAAAAATAAATAAACATTTAAATACGTGTGTGTGTGTGTGTGTGTGTTTGTATATATATATGAATGTATGTATATATATATATATATATATGTATGTGTATGTGTGTATATATATATATATACATATATATGTGTGTGTGTGTGTGTGTGTGTGTGTGTGTGTGTGGCTGTCATCAAACTAATTTTCTCCAAAAAACAATAAAAGACTTAAAGCCAGTTAAGACTAGTAAATCCTATACTAAATGTCAAGGCACATATCATTTTATATATTGATTAGCTTTCTTTTTTAGCCACGAGCAACACCTATATTTGCCCAATATAAAAGGCAAAAGATTTTCTGAATGAAGCTCTTACATGAGATGAGGTTTTGCTTATGAAGATGATCAAATCGTTAACACATGTATGTTCAATGAATTTAAGTAATGGCATTATTTACTAATTTATTTATTCAGGAAACACTTATTGAGCGTTTATTACATGTGAGCACTAGAGACACAAGGGTGAAAACAACAGATCTTAATCTAACTTTAAAAACTAATACTCCAACTGAGAAGCCAATCGTTGAAATGAAGAAGCAAGTAGATGGCACTATGGGGGAAATGGAAGAGGGAATTAGTAAATGCCTGGGTGGGGTACTCTGAGGAGAGAAGGGTCACAGAGCTGACCTGGAAGATGCCAGGGAATTCCCCAGGAAGTGTGAGAAGTGAATTCCAGGCAGGAAGGGGAAGGAGCTTAGAAGAATCAGTCCATTTCCCCAAATCATTGGGTCCTGCAACTATCAAAACAGTAAAATTATAGAACCTAAAAGGGGAAAATGAGAAAACACTGAATGGCATTTACACACAAGAATGGAGAGATCCCTGAGCTAGATTTATTAGGGAAACAGCCATGAGTATGGGTCTAATCACAGGGCTTGTGAGAGAGGGTTGCCTGGAGGCTGACTTTGCATCCTGTGCTAACGAGTTGAGTTTCCTCTTATAGTTTGGTCGAGTTTCTCCCCAAAATTGTGCTCATTAATTAGAAAGCCATTTCTTAGCAACTACAGCAACTACTCAGCACAAAAGAGAAGTGATAGAAAAGGAGGTAAGAAAGGTGAGCCACCAAATGGCTCTCTTAAGAAATAAAAGCAGATATAATGAATGCTTTGGGGAAAGACTGACTCAGTCAGCAGCAATTCAACTAAAACTTAAAAGATTAACAGAGTGTCTTCATTCCCCAATACGTTAGAAAAGGAAACAAAAGAATTTAGAAATTAGCTCCTTTACCTCTTTAAATTTAAAATCCATGACCTTAAAAATAGTCACACAAATATTTTTTACTCCCAATTTTAGCAGACAACACTGTTCGTTTGCAGCAAGAAACAAAAATAAGAAAGAAAAATCTATACTGATGCTCCAGGCAGAGAGAAGTTAGAAGAAACAGAGGAGTGAGTGGGGTATGGGGATAAGCAAACAGAACAACAGAGCTCCTGACTCTGTGCATTTAAAGTTGGAAAGTTTTTGTTTGCCAAGTAGAAGAACCAATGTTTTTTTCCAAATATAAACATTTGATGGGACACCCAGCCAAGAACTGTCTGCTGATGTTTGCACATGACTCTCAGGTGCTCTCTGGGCAAAGTTTAGGGAGAGAGGTTGGCTCATGTTCCTCATTGGTTCAACCATCCATGAACAGCACCAGAAATGAGACAGAGAGAGTATGCAGGTAAGGTGGGAGGAAGGCTTAGATTAGGAAAAGTACAAAAAGAAAAGTAAACTTCTAGTCGAGTTTCTAAAGTCAAGTAGAATTAAACAGTGGGGAGGGAGCAAGGGGAATTATACAAGAGAAAGTACCTTCTGTACTGTCTTTATCTCTCGGGAAACTTGAATGCTGGCTGCAAACCCCTCTAGGGATAGGCAGGTTGCCTACAGATTAAACCAGTCCATAAGCCACATGTTCCTATTTTTACTTGGCCCCGGGGGAGGCTACTGCCCCATCCCCCTCCCAGCCTCCTGAGGTCTCTTGGTTAACCCGCATTGCTACCACCTGGCCCTCTCTGTAGACCTACTCCTTTGCTGCCTCGCCCTCTACACGCTAAAGGGAAAAAACGTCACAAGACCGTCCATTCCCAAGGCTGAGATGGGGTATTGAGTCTTGGATGCATGTTAATTTGTATAGCTTTTAAAAAAGCAATCTCCACTTCTTTGCATAACTAGTCAGTTAAGAAGAAGTCTTTGACGTATAAATAGGATTTCCACAAAATTGTTCATTGCTTTTTCCACTTCAAGCACCAGCCAGGACAAATCTTTAGCTATCCTGTCTCTGTTTAACCATCTAATCCCAATGGGCCCAAAGGTGTGGAGAAACAGGTCAGCTTTTGGGCACACGTTCTTCTGGTAGCAAAAAATCTCACGGCAGTATTTGGATAGTAAATTTCTACCAGCCCTATCTGTGGAAACTGAAAATTTATAGAGGAAGACATTTTTTCCATGTAAGGTGTACTCTTGCTGACTCTATTGAGGTACCTTCCATTTTGAGTTTTAATTGCACCCTTCTCAAAATCTAATGACTCGCCTCAGGGCCCAGGCCTCAGTCTCTCTCCACGACTTAGCTACTAGATGGGAGGGAAGCAGGCAGAAAGCTACTGATTCGTTGGCAGGTCCCTCCGACACGTGCACACCCATATGATGTAGAGAAGCATGCAAGAACATCCAGACTGTGGCAGATGTTTCCAAAGACGATCATCACCCATTCCTTACCTCTCTGTATGCACTTGCCTACTTTGCCCATTGAGTCATCCACCTCCCCTTGAGTCTAGGTTGGCTCTGACCAATAAAATACTGCAAAGTTCTCAGAACTTTGAAAGCAAAACGCATGAGAACTGAGAGCCTCTACTCTTACCGTAGACATTCTCTCTCAGAATGCAAACACCATGTGAGAAGTCCAACCTGGCCATGTGGAGAGGCCGCAGGAGATGAACTGAGGCTCCCATAGATAGCCCACACCAACATCCGGTGATGGGAATGAGCCTTCCGGGACATTCCAACCCAGCCTAAGAGCCTAGATGACTACAGACCCAACCAAATTCACGTGAAATGGAAGAACCACCCAGCTGAATACAGTCGACGCACTGAATTGTGAGAGATTATAACAGGTTCTTTCAAGCCCCCTGGGTTTTGCACAGTTAGCAGCAACAGAGAAATGAAATACAGACCTCTTTAAAAAGGCAGGCAATGCTGTGAATATATAAATGTTGCCCAAGCACCTACTATGCGCCTGCTCCTTTCATATGTTTTCTCAGTTAATCCTCAAAACGGTGGTAAAACACAGGCTTTCTCAATCCAGAGAGGACACGTGAGGCAGAACTGAAACACCAAGTAGGCCTCCTGACTCTAAAGCATGTGTTCGACCCTCTGCACCCCAGAAGCTGAGACACATGAGCTCTGTGGGGTCACACCCTCACTCCAAATCTGTCTCTTTGGGCACCACTATTGCCACATATCTGCTTCCAGGATCATGTGCTATCTTTCCTGCCACTAAATGCCCAGGCAGTGGAGCGCTTTTTAAACAGCATCTTAACAAAAGGTCAGAATTTATCTTTTTTTTTTCTTCAGATTTCATCATTTGATTCCTCCCTTTAAAAATCAAATTTACGTGGCAATTTGGCAACATAATAAAAGCACATCTAAAAAACCTCTTGCTAGATTCCTGCATCAGATAAAGTGCTGGATTAAACAGCCTCTGAAGTCCTTTTCATTCCAACAGCCAAAAACCTGCCAGGCACTGTACAAAGCTCCTTACATGCACGACCCCATTTAACCCTCTCAACGGGCCCATAAGGCAATGACTGCTTTGCTCTCCATCTTACACATGGGAAAACTAAGGCTGAGAGAAGAACACAGATTCAGTAAGTGGCAGGGCCAAGAATCAAACACAGAGGTGTGTCGGATCCACGGTCCATATTTTGATCATCCCAACATATGCCTTCCCTTCCTTCCCTAGGAAGATTTTATTTTATTTTTTCTGGTTCTCTGAGCAGTAGAGATATAAATCCCCAGCGCGAACATGCTCAGATTATTCACATTCCAAGAAACATTCCCTCTCCCAGAGAGCCATCCCAGCTGCACTGCCGGTCATGAGAGAGGGCAAGAATCTTTCTGGTCTAGCATAAAACCATGGAAGCTGCAGGTGAAGCCAAGACCCGAGCCACCCCTACCCCCAACCCCAACTCCCCACACTGGAGAGTGGGAGCAGTCAGAGACTGGCCCCCTGAACACCTCAATTGCAAATTGGACTGTTCTGCGGGACACATTTCTGAGTTGAAGCTCTAGTTTCTCTTTCGCAACAAGACCAGGGCAATAACTTGGCAAAGAACTGCCCACAGGATGACGTCTGGGATCACTTCATAATTTACAAACAAAAATAGCTGGGGACCACTGATCTCATAGCCGAGTGGGTCAGTGCTGTGCTCCTGTTGTTCCAAACTTCCACACCTGCTATCCTTCGATTCACCTGTGGTAATGGACAGACGGGTAGATTATCTGGGGGTTTGATTCATTTCTTCATTACCAGACATGGCAGCCAACAGCTAGGTTTTAGGGCACTGGGTTGTAGGATAACTGGCTCAACAAGACTGAACAGGTCAGAATTTGTGATTGGGAACAGAGGTCATTAAAATATCTGTAGAGGAAAGAGGATGTCAACGTGATGACTCAAGTAAGGGTAACATTTCTGAGGTTTCAAATCAAATCATGAGCATAGCGGAAAATTTCAATCTATGATAAACTCCATTTCCTCATCTAATATCTTAACACCGAGATGTTGAACCTGCAAAACAGAGTGCTAACCCACTCTTGCCCTAGAAATATTGACACACACGAGACTACTTTCAGAAAGAACATGAACTGTTAAGTAGGTTATAGACAAATTTACTTTTTGGGAAGTTTTTTCTCTCATAAAAATCCGATTTTCCATATTTTGTATAAGAAACCAAATCAAAAAGGACAAGTTTATCACCATAATAACCCTTTCAAGAAATATTTTGACTTTTCTTATTTAAATACTTAAATTTCAGGTAATAAGCAGACAAAGGTAAGTAGGGATTCTCGTTTATTCTGGTCAGACTCTGTGAACATTGGTAATTCTAATAAGGATCAAACCCACTAGAAGGAAGGAAGAAAGGTAGGAAGGAAGCAAGGAAAAAAAAGAGAGAAAAGAAGGAAGGGAGGGAGGGAAGGGGAGAGGGAGGGAGGAAGTGATATCTATTTGCTCCTAAGTGTGATAAATGACAATAAATGCTCAAAACCTAAAAACCCTGCAGTCATGGTTCACTGTTCAACAGCCAAAAAATAAGAATCAGAAGTCAAGGCCAGTTGTCAAGAAACCCAAGAAATGCAAAAGAAATAGAAAGGAAAGAATATCGGGGACAGTTAAAAATAGGAAGAAGACCCAACTGTCTTTTTTGCAGAAATTACAAGCCAAAAATCCGTACAAAAATACAAGGGGAACAAAATAGCCAAAGCAGTCTTTAAAAAGAACAAAGTTGGCGATCTCGTATTTCCTTTACTTCCTTTTCAAAACTTAATACAAAGCTGAAGTAATCAAGACTACGTGGTACTGGCATAAGGATAAACATATAACAAAATGGAACAGAATTGAGAAATAAACTCATACATTTATAGTCAACTGATTTTTGGCAAGGGTGCCAAAGAAAATTCAGTAATGAAAAAAGGAATGGTCTTTCCAACAAATGGTGCGGATACAACTGGAGATCCACATGCAAAAGAATTGAAGTTGGACCCCTACCACACAGGATATATTAAAAATCAACTCAAAATGGATGAATGTCCTATATTCAAGAGAGAAAACTATAAAACTCTTAGAAGAAAGCATAGGTATAAATCATCATGACTTCACACTGGGCAGTAGTTTTTTATATAAGACATCAAAAGTATAAGCAACCAAAGAAAACATAGATAAGGTAGATTTCATCACAATTAAAACTTCATGCTTCAAAGGGCACTAGCGCAGAAAATGGGGAAAAAAAACCCAAAATAGAAGGAACTATTTACATCAAGTACCTGATAAGGGATTTATATGCAGAATATGTAAAGAACTATTACAACTCAACAATAAAAACACAAATTTGAGGGGCACCTGGGTGGCTCAGTTGGTTAAGTGTCTGACGTTGGCTCAGGTCATGATCTCATGGTTCATGAGTTTGAGCCCCATGTCAGGCTCTGTACTAACAGCACAGAGTCTGCTTGGGATTCTCTCTCTCTCTCCCTCTCTCTCTGCCCCACCCCTGCTCACTCTCTCTCTCTTTCAAAATAAATAAATAAACTTTTTAAAAAAAGACAAAGTTTAAAATGGTCAAAAGATCTTAATACATAGTTCCCCAAAGATGTACAAATGGCCAATAAGCCCATGAAAAGATGCTCAACATCATTAGTCATCGGGGGAATACAAATGAAAACCACAACGAGGTACCACTTCATACCCCCTAGAATATCTAGAATCAAAAAGCCAAGAACAAACATTAGTAAGAATGTGAATAAATGGAGCTTTAATTCATTATCGGTGGTACCAGAAAATGCTACAGACACTTTAGAAAATGGCTTAGTGATTCCTCAAAATATAAGCATAGAGTCACTATGTGAATCAGCAATCCCACTCCTCGGTACATAATCAAGAGAATGAAACACATATGTCCACCCCAAATCGTGTATATTGTAGCTTTATTCATTACAGCCCAAAAGTAGAAACAAGCTAAATGCCCATCAACTGATGAATGGATAAACTAAATGTGTTAAATACCCATGCAAAAAAATAGAATTCAGCCAAAGAGTGAAGGATTGACACTTGTTACAACATGAGTAACACTTGAAAACATTATGCTAAGGGAAGGAAGCCAGTCACAAAATGCCACATATTGTATGATTCTTCTTCTATGAGATATCTAGAATAGGCAATTCATACAGAGAGAAAGTGGAATAGCAGTTGCTAGTGGCTGGGAGGGGAACGTGGGAGTGACTGCTAAGGGGCACAGGGTTTATATCTGAGATGATGAAAATGTTCTGGAATTAAATATTGGTGATGGTTGCACACTTCGTAAATCTACTAAAAGCACTGAATTTGGGGTGCCTGGGTGGCTCAGTTGCTTAAGTGTCTGACTCTTGATTTTGGCTCAGGTCATGATCTTGTGGCTGGTGAGTTCAAGCCTGGCATCGGGTTCTGCACTGACAGTGCAGAGCCTGCTTGGGATTCTCTCTCTCCTGCTCTCTCTGCCTCTCCCCTGTGCATGCTTGCTCTCGCTCTCTCGCTCTCTCTGCGTCAAAAATAAATAACACAAAGAAAAGAAGTAACTAACGTAGTTCTGACTATGCCATGAGCAAATATTAAGTGATATTTAAATATTATGGTTGTAAATTTCACTTAGCTCACATACTGTTTCCTCATATCAATCATAGTACATTGGAATTCAGATACATTGCTTTTCCTACTTCATACAACAAAATAAATTCAAGATGGAGGAAGGAGTCAAGAGTAAAAAGAAAATCTATTAAACTTTCTATAAGAACAGACAAATGCATAATCCTCAGATCTATGTATGAAGCAAGAACTTGCACTTAAAAGCAATAGCAGGGGGCACCTGGGTGGCTCAGTCGGTTAAGCATCCGACTTCAGCTCAGGTCATGATCTCATGGTTCGTGGGTTCGAGCCCTGCATCAGGCTTCATGCTAATGGTATTCTCTCCCTGCTTGGGATTCTCTCTCTCTCCCTCTCTTTCTGCTCCTTCTCCCCACCTCTGTCTCAAAATAAACAAATAACATTTAAAAAAAGAAAGAAAGAAATCTAGAGCAGGATTCTGGTTCTGAAAACTGAGTGCAATGTAGTAAAATGTTAGGAAGGAGAAGAAGAGACCAGTTTCTAAGGGAAATGAGTTAGAGGTACCTGTGTGACAGCAGGTGTGTGCTGTGCACCAGATGGTTAAACCTACAGCTTTCTGGGGGCAGGGGGGTAGGGCCTGGGCTAAAAAAGACATACTCAGGAGACATCCGACACCAAAAAAGGGCATTTTCGTTCATTTCACATGAACAAAGTAAAGAAACCTAGCTGGTTTGCTGCTGGAAAACTATATAATTAATCTTTCCACCCTAATCTTTTTATTGTTATAATTACCACTGTTACTACTATTATCAAAAAAGATTCTGTACTATCTCAACAACTCAGTATTTAAAAATATGTTCTCTCTGGAAATGCTCTTAGAAAATTCAAGTTTCACTCTCAGAACTGATTTTCAAGATAGGTTATCAAAGGTTTGGCTCTGTAATGGTCTCCTATTATAAAAAAAAAAGGGGGGGGGGCAGGGAGACCTCAGTCCTTAAAGTTATTCTTTATTTTTAATGTTTATTTATTTTGAGAGAGACAGAGTGCAAGCGGGGGATGGGCAGAAAGCAAAGAAGACACAGAATCCAAAGCAGGCTCCGGGCTCTGAGCTGTCAGCACAGAGCCCGATGCAGGGCTTGAACCCATGAACCGTGAGATCATGACCTGAGCCAAAGTTGGACACTTAACTGACTGAGCCACCCAGGCACCCCTCCTTAGAGTTATTCTTAAATATACAAAAGTTTTCTAACCAAATGTGTCCCTTCCCTCTCCCATTTTGGTAAGTGTGGCACCTAAGGCTCCCTCTGAAAGGGAGTGTCATCAAAAACATCAGCCAACACTGTGTTCCTCTCTGTATGCAGGAGGTATAAAAGATAAGGCTTGGGGCCCCTGGGTGGCTCAGTCCGTTGAGCATCCAACGCTTGATTTCAGCTCAGGTCATGATCTCGCAGTCTGTGGGATCGAGCCCCACGTCAGGTTCTGTGCTGACAGCACAGAACTGACTTGAGATTCTCTCTCTCCCTCTCTCTCTCTGCCCCACCCCTGCTTGTGAGCGCACTTTCTCTCTCACTCTCAAAATAAATAAATAATTTCAAAAAAAAAGATAAAGTTCAAGGGACGTGATTCCAAGTTAAGCCACTAAAAAAGCAGCAGTAAATATTCAGATAATATTGTTTTTGAGGAGGAGGGAGCTTCTTTGGGAATGGACGATGAGTACAAATGAGCGTACACGTATGGAGCGAGAGTAACTTCAGGCCAACCCAGGGTTTACTGTAGTGATCTAGTCAGAGCAGCCTCCCCTCCACGAGTGGTTTGGAACCTAACAAGAAGAAAGCCACAAAAGTAATCGGAGTTTTGTGGGGCACCTGGGTGGCTCAGTCGGTTAACCATCCAACTTCAGGTCAGGTAATGATCTCACGGTTAGTGGGTTCCAGCCCCACATCAGGCTCTGTGCTGACTGCTCAGAGCCTGGAGCCTGCTTCAGATCCTGTCTCTGTCTCCCCTACTCGTTTTCTCTCTCTCTCCAGAATAAAATAAACACTAGAAAAAAAGTTTTTTTCAAGTTTTCAGAATTTTTTAAAAGAGTGTTTCTATTGGAAGTTTACAAAGTGAGATGGCATTCAGCAAAAAGGTCTCCTTTTAAAAAGGAATCATTTTTCTTGTAAGCAGCCAGTGTTACAAGCAATGAAGTGTTTCAAGTGGCTGAGAAAACAGTTGGTCCCAATTCTTATTTTTTAGTTTCAAAAGCCTGTGAAGGGGTGCCTGGGTAGCTCAGTTGCTCTTGATTTTGGCTCAAGGTCATGATCCCAGGATCATGGGATCGAGCCTCACTCGTGTCAGGCTCCACACTGGGCTTAGAGTCTGCTTGATTCCCTTTTTTCCTTTCTTTCCTTTCCTTTCTCTCTCTTTCTCTGCCCCTCTCCCATGCTCATTCTCTCTCTCCTTAAAGATTTAAAAAAAAAAAAAAAAAAAAAAGCCTGTGAAATCTGCCCACTGGAAACAGATGAATGAAAAACTTCCCTAGCCTAAGCATATCCATTTTCTTAGTGAACACCTTCACTTCCTCAACCAGTCCTCCACTTCTGTAAACTGAGTTCAACCAGTCAAGAACCCCTAACACAAGCTCTATCACTGTGAATTCAAATTTATCTAAGTTACAGAATAAGGAAAAGCAATTCTATTTTCAGCTCATTCCAATTAGCAAGAAAGCAAGCACATTTACAAAAGGCCATGCTCTGAAGTTCTTTCTCAAAGAAAGGGGTTGGGAATGTGTATTCCACACTCCCACAGGAACAATGGTAAATGATTCCTGAGCACCTAAAGGCTACCTGAGCATGTTCTGTCCCTGAGGCACAAACCTCTACAGCAGGACCAGGCCGGGCACCTCCTCCCTGAGCAGAGTTCTGGCTTCCAGAGACCTATACTGCCTTCTCTTTCTGCTTCTCTTCCTAACACATTTCTTTAAATAATGCTTTTCATTATGTGCCTCCCATTGTCCACTTCAGACGCTATCCTGACAGTTACCAGCACCTGCTTTCCTGAAACCGCTCTGACAAAAGTCATCTGGGCTTTTCTAGCCTTGTTCAGTTATTTCTCTGAAACAGTCCCTTTCCTAGCTCACTCTCTTCTCTCTCTCTTCCTCTCTCTGAACTCTCCCCAATCCATTGTCCTACCTCCTGACTACTTCTCTTTCTCACTAGTTGATGCCTTCTTCTGTCCATTTTTAATGTTGGTGGTTTTTTGGGTTCCATAATAGGCCCTCTTTTTATTCTACCTCTTTCTTATGGGAAGACTCGCTTGTTCCCGTAATTTAACAAGCCTGACACATAATAAGTGGTTTCAGCGTTAGCCCTCAAACTCAACTTAAATATCACCTCCTGTCCAAAGCCTGAGCCAACACTCTTTTCTTCCCCAGAAGAATCCTGTCATTTGTGTTCTCAAAGCACTTTATACAAACCTCCAGTATAGCGATCAGCACAACCGACGTTTATAGGCTGGTCTCCTGCACTAGATTGTGAGTTCCCCAGGGAAGAGTTGATTTCATTGAATTCTATTCTATGGAGTCATTAAGTGTGATCAAGCACATATCTACAGCTCAAGCTCAGACACTGAAGGCCTAGGGGATGTCAGGATCCATAAAAAGTGATCTTTGCCATTTAGGAGTTAAACTCACAGTTAACTAGGAAAGGCAGACATCAAAACCAGTAAGTAAACACCAGGAGGGGAAAGAGCAATATTCATTCATTCAACCCATCAATATGTATCAAGCTCATCAAGTGCCTACTATGTGCCAAGTACTATATTAGGTACAAGAAATACAGGATAAACAAGACAGATAAGGAAAAGGGAGGTGGAATCATATTATAACCATCCCTTAAATATCCTAACACTGTTCCTTCTATGTCAGACCTTCCTAACAAAGGCTTTTTCCTTATCCTATAACACTGGACTTGATTTTTTCAGTTGTTCCTTCTCAGTCATTTCACCTATGAGGCAAAATTTATGGAGCAATAGCCTTTTTTTTTAATATCCCTCAAAGAATCAAGTATGCATTGGATACTGAATCGGAGCTTATTTAGTAGCTTTTAAGAAATTATTTTAAGAGATAAAAGATAGGGGCTACTAACATAAACATGCAATAAAAATATTACACAGATTTAAAAAAAATTTTTAATGTTTATTCATTTTTAAGAGACTGAGAGAGACAGAGTGCAAGCGGGGAAGGGGCAGAGAGAAAGGGAGACACAGAACCTGAAGCAGGCTCCAGGCTCTGAGCTGTCAGCACAGAGCCCAACACGGGGCTCGAACTCACAAACCGTGAGACCATGACCTGAGCCAAAGTCAGACGCTTAACTAACTGAGCCACCCAGGAGCCCCGTAATATTACACAGATCTTAAAGAAAGAATAAAAATAGAAAGATAATAGTTCCAGGACTATTCTTAGCTTAAATGAATAAGAATGTGAAGCTTAAACTCATAAATAACCAAGCAATATTCTGGATTCAGGAAGGAATTTCTCGGGTGAGCACATATTAGGTACATATTTTGGTTCAAAAGTTGGGCAATACTTCCTTCTATGGCTAAAGGAAACAATTACAAGTCTTGAAAAGTTAATTCTCATAGACTAACCGGAAGGTCATCAGAAGCTTATCAGCCAGTCCAGATCTTAAATTGAGCTTCTAGCATTTAGATCAGGTAACTGAAAACTGAAAGCAGATTAAGGCCTTGGACTCTCCAATCATAGCCTATTTCTCCTTTAATGCTCTCAGAAAATCTTCTCAAATTAAATGTGGCTTATCCTCTGACACAGCAGTCTGTTTAGGTAACATGCTTTTACTCCCCTGACAAACCAACAAGAACAAACCCCAAAAAGTGGAATTTGAAGATAGAAAAATCATGGCTGCATAACATATCTGCCTCTGCAAACTTATTCTAATATATCTAATGGTATTTTCAGAGGAAAGCCCAAATCTATGATGTAGCAGTGGTCTGGGAGAATCAAGGCATGACAAGATATAAATACCACAGTACAGGGGCACCTGGGTGGTTCAGTCGATTAAGCGTCCGACTTCGGCTACGGTCATGATCTCACGGTTCATGAGTTCAAGCCCCATATGGGACTCTGTGCTGACAGCTCAGAGCCTGGAGCCTGCTTCAGATCCTGTGTTCCCCTCTCTCTCTGCCCCTCCCCTGCTCATGCTCTGTCTCTTTCTCTTTCAAAAACAAATAAACTTAAAAAATATATATTAAAAAAATAAATAAATGCCACAGTACAATTTTGCTTCAAAATTTCCAAGCAGCTTCACAACACAGTACCAGTAGCTTTTTCAGGAACAGCTCTCTTGCTTCTGGGACCACCTGAGAATGGCATCTGGCCCTTCTGGGCCTACTTCAGATTAAAAATGAATGGAAATACATAATAAGAATGAGCTATAAGACTGGATAATCAAAAGATTATCCATCAAGAAGAATGTTCACTATATACTTAACAAGGTGAAACCTGCTTCTTTACTAAAACCTGACTAAATGCAGAGTTCTGAGCTCCATGCAGCTTGCAAAGTGTGAGGCAGTGCTTCCCTGCGAGTTTACCTACATTTCAGCAAACAGTTAATGTGTCAATGTTGGAGGTAAACCAGAAAGATATAGCACTATCCTAATTTTAGTTCTAAGTGCATAAGAGATTTGGCTGAAGTAGAAGAGTGTCACTCTTATGTTATCAAGGTTTTACCTTCTCAACGATTTCATAAATGGGCACAAATGAGCCACAGGTAACAACAGTTACAAATGTAGCCGTAAAACTCCATGAAGGTTACTTAAGCTCAGTCACCTACAAATTCTTGTTGGGAGTTGTCTGCCTTTTTCCTTCCTTAATACTGTCTTCAACAAAGAATCAAGAACAGAAGGATCCTAGGGGCACCTGGGTGGCTCAGTGGGTTAAGAGGCCGACTTCGGCTCAGGTCATGATCTCGCGGTCGGTGAGTTTGAGCCCCGCGTTGGGCTCTGTGCTGACAGCTCAGAGCCTGGAGCCTGTTTCGGATTCTGTGTCTCCCTCTCTCTGACCCTCCCTCGTTCATGCTCTGTCTCTCTCTGTCTCAAAAATAAATAAACGTTAAAAAAAAATTAAAATAAAAAACAAGAACAGAAGGATCCTGTCTAAACTTTTAAACTTCCCATAAATCCAGGCAAGACAATCCCTAACCCTGTCATTAATAAACCCTGGTGAATGTTAGCAGCTTTTTTTTAAATGTTTATTTATTTTTGAGAGAGACAGAGTGCGAGAGGGGGAGGGGCAGAGACAGAGAGGGAGACACAGAATCGGAAGGAGGCTGCAGGTTCTGAGCTGTCAGCACAGAGCCCGATGTGGAGCTTGAACCCACAAACTGTGAGATCATGACCTGAGCCGAAGTCGGACACTTAACTGACTGAGCCACCCAGATGCCCCAAATGTTAGCAGCTTCTAAATGCTCATGCAATCTGTCTTCTTAATTAGGGTATCTTGGCACCTAATTCATTTCTTCAAAAGAATCTAAAAGTGAACTTTGTAAACATACTATATTTATGATTAGTATGAGTCTTTGTCACTTATACCTTAGTGGGACACAAATTAATCAAAATACTTCCAACTCTGCGACTCATTTGAATATATGTTGAATGGACTATTAAACACTAACAGAATATTCTCAGAAATTAAATGTTAAGTCAACGGCATAAATGACTGCAGAGATTTCGCAATGCTGACAACCCTTAATTTCAGACTTTGGGAACAATGCAAGTCTGCTGGTAGACATTCCAATAACCTCAGCAGCATCAGTGCTCGGGTAACCGACTCATATATCATAGTTGGCGATTAAATGAATTTTCTATATTACTGATTTTATAAAGGAAGAGAAGAGTCTAAGGCTTTGTTAAAAGTCTATGCTAGCATTTCCTTTCCAATTTTATTTCATATTTACCAACTGCCAAGTGTACTTCAGGCACCTAAAATATTGGCAGTGCTAAGTTGCTTGGCAAGAAACGTCAAGCCAACTATTCTTGTCATAACTCACGTGCAAGATACAACATTGTTCTCTAATTTC
The DNA here is from genome assembly GCF_023721935.1 of Panthera uncia. Taxonomy (NCBI): domain Eukaryota; kingdom Metazoa; phylum Chordata; class Mammalia; order Carnivora; family Felidae; genus Panthera; species Panthera uncia. Next base: position 91,858,557 of record NW_026057580.1, read on the forward strand.
ACTAGATCAAGCCAAGCAACTTGTGCTTTGCAACTAACTATACACACAGACACACATAAAGTTTTAAAGCTAGACTCCCTACCCCTTCCAATTGCCTACAAACCTTTTCTTCCTCTGATGGCATATAAACAGTAAACACTGGGCCAGTCAGTATATCTGGGAAACTGTCCAGGACTTAATTTTGAAAAACTAAAATCCTATCGCCCATACCTACAAGTATCTGAATTTTCACTCAATCAACCAAAGCTAGGTTCCCAAGACCCAATTCCTAAAAATCTAGGAATTGTTGTCTTGGTGGAGCTAACAAATAGCAACTGCATGAATGCGACTCAAAAATAATTACAAATGTTATGTAAAGTATAATTCATAAACATTGTTTAGAACCTTCAAAGGTAGCCCAGATTTCACCTTTTGTGATTTTTTTGTATATACCACAATACAGATATCGTTCTGAATCAACAGTGTATCCAATACATGCCTGCCTTTATTATCTAAATGAAATTTTGTCTGTTTATTATTCTCATTCTGGCCCATCCATTCAATAACTTGGCATTAAGGTTGACTATTTTCTGTCAACCAAGGGCCATATACCCTAGGCACCAACAATAAGCAAGTAGCACAATTTTATTATGAACTATAGGCCTAAAGAATATTAAGTTGAAAATGCTTCTGGCATATTTTAACGATCTAAAATAGCCTAATTTTTTTTTCACAAAATGAAAAAACTAACACAAGAGAATTTACATATTGATCAAATTCCACGACTAGAAAAACAATATATAAGAAAAAAGGCTCCAAGTCTCAGGCAATAAGTCTTCTTCCATAAAAGTCAGTATAAAAAAATTCTTCCTCATTAAAGAATTCTAAACACTCCCTTGGAATTCAATTTAATGAGATTTTTATCAATATTTACAACAGATCTTAAAGGTGTTTAATAAAATCTGGGAATTTACCTAAATAATTTTCAGTAGGATACTGATTTCATAGAAAAATAAAGTAGAGAGCCTAACTCATAGTTTACAGGTGTGTAAGACTTTTATTTCCAATGCATTCTCACACCTGTTATAGTAGTAATAAACATCAGTCTCATGTGCACTGTTCAGTGAAATCACCCACATTATGAAGTCCTCAAAAATATTCTCTTGGGTGTTTTACTTACTTACTACGTAGAGCACCACTGTGCATCTGATAGGTTCCCAATAATTCTTTATTAAATTGTTGAATTTGGTGTAAGATCATAAAAGGCAAAAATTACACTATCTTAGCCTAATTTTGTGCGGACCTTAGAATGAAATCTTGCAGATTTTAAGCAGTCAACAAATGATTGCTGATGAGAAGACTGTAACAATGGGATTAACCATAATTTAAATGTTTTCAAATAGTTTATTTCTGAGAGAGACAAGAGCAGAATTACAAATGAATGGACTCTGGAATCAGTCTTAGGTTCAAACCTGGGTTCTGCCCCTGAGTGGCCATGTGACACGGGGCAAGGTGATAATCCTTGCAGGGTCTCAGTTTTCCCATATCTAAAATCAATCCCCTGATGCTGTTTGCCTCATAAAGCTTTTTAAAGATTGAAAATGATCCAGCATGTGGTGACTGACAGCACCCGGTACAATATAGCACATGATGTTCATTTGGGTATGACTTGCCTTAAATTACAAGACCAAAGTGAACTATTTGGCCTGTGGAATTCTACAGCGATTTTCCAGCCCTCTAAAATATTATAAGGATTTTTTTCCCTCCAAAAACTAAACCCATTTGGAGCAGTCTACATGACTGAAGTTCACATTAGTAACGATGACGATTTCCTAACAGGAGAGGGAAGCTGGGTTTGCAGACACTGCAGGCATCACACTGGTGTATTTGTGACGTGGTTCTGGCCACAGGGTGTGTACCTCTTTTCACATCCGAAACCTAGGTGACTGACACCCTAATATACAATTTTTACATGTTTCCTGACCTGAAATAACTATGATTAGGAGCCTTAGGTTAAAAGGGGGATTCTGAGGCTTTCTCAGGGCAGTCACAGCTTCAGATGGCAGAGCAGCTGAGAAGGGAAAAGAACAGACCCTTGAGAAAACCACAGGCATAGAGCCTGCTGAGAATGACCAACCTTCTGTGAAAAAAAGTTGTCAAAGACTTGGAAATGGGTAAAAGAGAACACTGGGTATCCTTTCAGTGGAGGGCTGGCTTTGTACAGCCCATTCGCTGGGAACGATCTGATTTTTTTTAATGATTATTTATTTTTGAGAGACAGAGAGACAGAGCATGAACAGGGGAGGGGTAGAGAGAGGGGGGGACAAAGAATCTGAAGCAGGCTCCAGGCTTTGATCTGTCAGCATTGAGCCTGACGTGGGGCTTGAACTCACTAGCCATGAGATCATGACCTCAGCCGAAGTCGGACGTTTAACCAACTGAGCCACCCAGGCACCCCAGAACTATCTGATTTTAAAAGGATGTGCACCTTTGATTGTCCTGCTGGTCATGAGAGTACATTTTACAATGCTTTTGGGATAAACATTAAACTGTGCAAAACTGATAGCAATGAGAATAATTCTTGTCCACAGCAATGTAAAGTGATTCCTGTTTGATAGAGATACAATTGATTTCCATTCTGTAGAAAAATAACTCCCAACATTTACACTTACTGATTTGCCTTACAGAACATTAGTCAGTTTTGCATCTATTAGCAAATTCATTTCAGCATTCCTGACTCCGTGTGTGTGTGTGTGTGTGCAAGCATAATATCCACTCTTCAAAGTCTCCTTTAACTGACTTTAATATCTTACTGGTTTTCTCATTAAATAATGAGTTAATTAAATATTTAACATAGATTTACATTTGCAGAAAGCCACGATTTCAGATTTTTGAAAATCATAATTTAGCACTTCTGATGAAGAAAGCGTTTTTCCCAGGAAGTGAAATTTATGTGGCAGAAAGAGGCTTTTAGTTTTGTCCAGAATGATCTGTTTCTTTAAAAGGGAGCAAAAGAGAAGTGAAACAAATGTCAAAATGTTTTAACAGCTATTGTATTTAGATAATGAATGAATGAGCGTAAACTATTTTATGTACTTTCTTTATGACTGAAATGTTTCGCAACTTAATATTTTTAAATATTTTGTAAAAAGTAGTTGGAGGGTGCGTGGGTGGCTCAGTCAGTTAAACGTCCAACTCTTGATTTCGGCTCAGGTCATGATCTCAGGGTTCATGGGATCCAGCCCCATGTCAGGCCCCTTGCTGAGAGAGAGGAGCCTGGGATTCTTTCTCCCTCTTTGCCCCTCTCCCACTCATTCTCTCTCTCTCTCTCTCTCTCTCTCTCTCTCTCTCTCTCACACACACACACACACACACACACACACACAATAAATAAGCATAAAAAAAAAAAAAAGAACTAGTTGGGTGGAAAGAATGGGAGTGCACGTAACTCCTGACTTCTTTAGCATCAGTTTTTCCCATGGAAACAGATACATGTGATAAGCTTCTATTTTTCTGCAGATCTACACCTGCTTCTCTTTCATGGTTCTTCATGCATCCATCACAGTAAGAGGCATATCAAAGGCAACTGATAAGTGCTTATGGAATTGAATTACTGAGAATACATGCTCTAACATTAGAGGAAAGTGACTCAAACTCAGGAGGCAGAATTTCTTAGGGAACCACGGAAAGAAACTCTCCCAGGCTAAGTTGTAAACCAAGCTCTTGGGTTCCCTCGAGAGAAAGGCTTGTTTTGGTCTACCCCTTGGCAGTCCTTCTGATGAACCATGTCCAGAAAATAGCCTACAATTTGCCTGGAGACAGCCCATTTATAGCTCCAGTCCAAGCAACTGGCAACCAGGACTCAGCCCAGGCTAGAAGCTCCCTCTTTGGTACTCATAGAGAAATGTCAAAGGGAGCTTTCTGATGGGCTATTTTATAAGATTATTAACTAGAAGTCACTGAAATTTGTTAGCAAGAGGAGACCAGAAGTCAAGTCTCGAGTCTCATGACCATGACTCTTCCTCATAATAATCCTACCACCATGGACTGAGATGTTAGCGCTGATCCTCTTAAATAGCAAATGTGCTTGGAAATGCTTTTCATGCAGGGGAAAGTGTGACATAGTGGAAAAACCACCTCAATCTAGAAGTCAGAAGACCTGAGTTCAACTCCTACTCAGCCATATGATTTATTCTGGCCAAATCACATACCCTCTCTAAGGAAGCGCTTCCTCAACTGTAAAATATAGATAGTTACTTGGCCACATCTATTTATTTTATAGAGCTAATAAGATTAGCAAAAGAGGATGACATTGCACAGGACAACATATATTTATATTATCATTTTGATCTAGCCAAATAAAATCACCCACACCCCAACATAACCAAACTATAAATTGAAAAATTCCTAGCTGAAGGTAAAAGCATGGCCCCTGTTCAGCAGGAACCACACTCCTTGTCCTGGCTGCCCTGGCTGTAAGCTGATATTTATCATAATAAACACATGTAAAACCTTGGGTTGTGAGTAACGTGTTATGCGAGTTTTCCACAAGATGAGCAAACATTTCTAATAAAGTTTAACTCGATAAACAAGCGATGTCTCATAACACAAGTAGTACGTGATGCCAAATGTCACATGATCACAACTGAGCCAATGGTTCTTGAAATTCACTTTGTTATACAAGTGCTTCGGATTACAAGCATGTTTCTGGGATGAATTATGCTCGCAAACCAAGGCTTTACTGTATTAGAAAAATTAATTGTGACACAAAGACGTATTTGACATGTAATAGTCTGGGTTTACTTCTTCTTAGATGACTTTTTTTTATTATTAAAAAAAAATTTTTTTTAATGTTTTTATTTATTTTTGAGACAGAGAGAGACAGAGCATGAGCAGGGGAGGGGCAGAGAGAGAGGGAGACAAAGAATCTGAAACAGGCTCCAGGCTCTGAGTGGTCAGCACAGAGCCTGACGCAGGGCTCGAACTCATGGACTGTGAGATCATGACCTGAGCTGAAGTCGGACACGTAACCAACTGAGCCACCCAGGTGCCCCCTCCTTCGATGACTTTTTAATAAGAAATAGGGGTAACCAAGATTTCTAAAGGAGAATGAAATCTTTGGCTTAGGCAAATACCTGGTTTGACATGGTTTGGAGTCAAAGAACACATGGCCTGAAGTTCATGGATATTCACTCGGGTGGCTCTCCTAGGAGTGCTTAGAAGCAACTAAAAGTGTTGGAGAATAGTGATATAATTGGCCACAACCATTTTAAGAGACTTGCTGTACAAAGAAATATAACTTCCTTTCTGTATGAATCATGTACCAAAGGCAACTGCTTTCCTCATTGCTGATGACCTACCATAACAGAAAATGTTTGCTTGTAATGGAATGTTTTCTGTCACCTTGTGCAACCTGTGGCATTTAAGTGACACAGATCAGCTCTGCTATGAATTTTAGTAGGAGATGCTGTTAACATTTAAATTTTCTCTTCTCCCTTCTGTCTCCCCTAAGAAAATTACCACGATGTAGCCTGCATTATGTATCTCTTGGTTTTTGTTTTCTTTTGAAAAAAAAAAACACACACACTATAAAATAAAACTTACATAAGATGCAAGTACTCACTTTAAAAAATTTTTGGAATAATTAGATAAGACCTTAAGAATCAGCACTGTCTTATACCCTTTCTCCTTTTCCAAAAATCTGGCACATATTTTGATCAGTTTCTTTAACTAACATCACCAGCCAGAGAGAAAAGCTAATACACTAAAACAGCTAAGGAAACCAATGTATTAGTATCACCAGTGGATTTTTTAAGTTTTACAATTTTGCTTTGCTTTCCTTTTTTGTTCTTATATACCGCTAATAAAATTTACTAATTTAATTTTGCTCCCTGATAATAATGGTATCTTTCTTAAATATGGCCTGTCTCCCCACTTACCTATATCCAAATTACGGGACGACAAGGCTGTTTTCAAGAAGCACCCTTCCCAAGGCTGTGGGTTCCGGATTTCTTCCCGCCATCCACAGAGCTGTGGGTTCCTGCAACACTGCTCCCCCGCCCCTCCATTTACCACACTCTCAACTCCCATCTCGGCCCACGCAGAGTGGAGTGGGGTCTGAAGGGACTACTTGGGGCAACAACTTGGAAAGCAGAAACAACTGATACCTGTTGGTGGAGATTTGCACATTCATTGGGCTTTGCGTGTCAATCCCCCACTGCTTCACAAAGAAGCCCTGAACCAATTTTATTCTGCAAACCTGAAACGGGAACTGAACGGGCCTCTACCCAGGCCTCTGAAACAGGAAGCAGGGGACAGTCCCTATAGCCACCAGAGGGGAACTGACCTGTAGCAGAAAACTTCCAGAAGCCTGGCAGGAGCCAGCGCCACTGGTGAGACAAGGGTACACTCTACACTTATAATTAGGCTTCACCTAGAGGTGCAACCCACTCAAACTACCAACTGATGAATGTCTCAAGCAGACCAAAGGTGACCATGCTGAGGAAAGAAATCAGGATCCCAAGAACCTGGAAAGCAGGGCAGTCACGACAATCGGCAGTTGACAACGTGGGGTAAGAAATGAGTGCTCTAAAAACATTTATTTTTGTGCTTCAGGATTTTCTTTTTAACTTTACTTTTTTCCAATTTTCTAGTAATACCCTTTTTGGAAAATTACAACTGACCAGTCATCCAAAAACAAAACAAAACAAAAGAGGAAGCCTGGGGCTCTGCATTCATAGTGGGCAGTCAGCAACTGTCCTAGTAATAAGCCAGCAAAAAGTTAAAAGCCCAGAGAACAGTCATGTATGGAGCACCACCGGGATTTTTTTTTAAAATACCTTCTTAACCAGAGGTTTTCCTTATGAGTTTGTCTCTGTTTGCTCTACTGATAGTTTTGCTAAGGCTTATTTCTTGCACAAAGAAGCAGTGACTTAGTATGAAGGGACTAAAAGGTGGTTTAGATCAGAGGTTGCCAAAACATTGCTCTGTTGATTGGTAACATCAAGTTTTCACTCATCCTTAGGGAAATGGAGAAAGAAGAATAATAGTGAGTTTTCTCATACATTTACTATATGTAAAGAACTGTTCTTTATTCTAAGGTTATGCCTTTCCTAATTGAATACAAAAAATGTCTTTTCTTTTTAAGAAATCGTGGCAGTAAGTGACTGGTTGCCGAGTTTTCTGTCCTTCTCTATTCAATATCCTTACTTGGGAACATTAAAGGTCGACAAACACATGTCAGTTTTCCAATTTTTTTTAACTGGTCCGTGGGAACCACTATTTAAGAAATGTACTGACAGGGCAGAGCCAGCTTCAGATCTGTCTCCCTGTCTCTGCCCCTCCCCCCTCTGTGTCTCTCAAAAACAGTAAAACATAAAAATTAATTATATATAAAAAAGAAATACAGATTTCACCCTCTCCCTCAAAGTATTTGAGGCTATATATACCAAAGCATCCCTGGATTTAAAAGTAGAAAATGCAGAAGTGGGCTAGAAGACTTCTCAGTCTGGGATAGACAGGAGACAAAGGTTGTGTTTGTTTTGCTTTTTATCAAATAAGACTGGAAGTCTTGCTGGGAGCAAGTGGAACCAAAGCCCAGAAACTTCAGATGCCTCTCCAATGACATAACCTAAATGGGTAACTTTCATCCTGACCCGAGCAAAGCAGAAACATAATACACATGAGAATATAAAAACCAAGTCTTACCATTTCAACCAGCATGTGTTTCCTTCCTGTTTTCCATGAGTACTACAGGGTGAAGGGCTGAGGAAGAGACTGCCATGTGCAGTAAGCCTGGTGAGGACCCCGGTGGATGAGGGAGTGAAAAGCCTTGAGCAGAGCAATGGTCCTGGGTCTCACATCAACAGGACATTGAGAGCCATAATTATAAGGTCAGGAGGGCGAGAAGCTTGAAAGAGGTGAAAGTGTTAATGTATCCCCTGCTGGCATTACTTCTTGGCCAAGTCACCAAGGGTCAAGTCCCCTACTCAGTCTCCCTCCTCTCCCTGCAGCCTTCCAAGCCTTCCTTTGTCCTCTAGGTCACCATATTGCCTCCTCTCATCCTCACCAATCCAAAGAGATGTTCCTACATCCGGCCAGATGCTACCAGAAACTAGATGCAAGCAAAAGTGACTGGGTCTAACATAAGGAAAGGTATGTTCAAAGTCCCAGTTTTCAGTCCTAGGAACATAATTTTCCAGAATGTTTCAAGTGGTGGGTAGGTTTTGGGGTGTCTGGATGGCTCAGTTAGTTAAGCATCCGACCCTGGCTCAGGTCATAATCTCACAGTTTGTGGGTTCGAGCCCCACATCGGGCTCTGTGGTGAAAGCTCAGAGCCTGGAGCCTGCTTCAGATTCTGTGTCTCCCTCTCTCTCTGCCCCTCCTCCTCTCAAGGTCTGTCTCTCTCTGTCTCAAAAATAAGAAATAATTCTTCTTTAAGAAAAAGTAAAAAGTAACGTGGTGAGTGGGTTTCATGTTTCAAGTACACTGAGTTAACAAGGCTTCTCACAGGCTAGTCCCAGAATCTAAGCAACACCTCCAAGCCTGTTTCTAAACAAAGTGTGCTCCCGGTTCCAAGCGGCAACTTTACGTCATTTCACCTGAATGAACGAATATAATCTCTTTATGGTTCAGTCTCCTTACAATCAAAAAGGGGGGAACAATAAAGCCTACTCTAGCTATACTTCACAGAACTGATGTTCATTAAAAATAATTTTTTTTGAGATGCTGTCAGATGGAACTGTCTACCTGAACGGAGTAGCTCTGTATCACTAACGTATCACTGCCATCTCTTCACTTTTATAGAAACTGACTGCCTACAATGCAGGGGGCTGGGAAGGGGTGTTGTTAGCCTGCCATTTGCCATCTGTGAGTAATAGTCTCATACACGTAAATATGACGATTTTCACAAAAGCTTCGGTAGAACATTAGTTTCCTCTCAGAACAGGAATGAAAGAGAGAATGACAAGTGTAGTCAAAGAACGAACTAGATTATGGTTAAACAATAATCAAATAGGGAAAAGCTTCAACTGCCATCTATTCTTTAAAAAGACCCTGGTACACACAGATAGGGAGAAGCTGATAAAAATGTAACCCAGCTTTAAGTTCTTGTCCAGTCCAGTAAACTGAGCTGTTCCAAGTTAAGTAGCCCTTATTCACCCTTCCAACTCAGTTCAGCTGTCACCTCTGAACCTGCCCTCCCCCTAGTTTGACTCTAGAATGTCTCCTGGAACCCAAGGCATTCTGTAAGGATCTTCGCAGAGGCCCGCTGCAGCCAGGCTTGATGTCTGCCCTTTCCACTCACCCTGAACTCCTTGAGGGGCCGAGGACATGATATATACAAGCAGTTGATTCACCTCTAAGGACTGAAATAAGTCATTTGGTATTAATGTAATTTATGTATATAAATGTATGTATTTATATGTAACGTATAATGTAATTCATTTTGTATTAATGTAATTTTAAAGTACAGAATTTAACAGAGCAATTATTCTAACCTTCCACTCTTTTTGGAGATTTAAAAAAAACTTGTAACATTTATTTATTTTTTAATGTTTATTTATTTTTTGAGGTGAGGGGGCACTAGTGGAGAAGGGGTAGAGAGAGAAGGACAGAATCTGAAGCAGGCCCCAGAGGCTCTGGGCTGTCAGCACAGAAGCCGACACAGGCTCTAACTCACCAACCAAGAGATCATGACCTGAGCCAAAGTCAGACGCTTAACCAACTGAGCCACCCAGGTGCCCCTATTCATTTAGTTTTGAAAGAGAGAGAAAGAGAGTCTGAGCAGGGGAGGGACAGAGAAAGAAACAGAGAGACAGAGTCTAAAGCAGGCTCTGGGCTCCGAGCTGTCAGCAAACGGCCCAATGCGGAGGCTGAAGCCATGAACCATAAGATCATGACCTGAGCCAGAGTTGGACGCTTAACCAACTGAGCCACCCAGCATCCCACTTTGCTCCAAATTACAGAAGAACCAAAGGCCAGAATCCAGATCTGGACACTCTTGTTCTGATGCTCTGTCCCAGCATACCATGCTGCCCTACCTTTGCAAACTCGAGGGATTAAATGGGGGAATCTTAGAAATGTAGTTCTGGGCTCCTGGGTAGCTCAGTCAGCTGAGTGACCGACTGCGACTCAGGTCATGATTTCACGTTTTGAGTTTGAGCCCCACACTGGGCTCTCTGCTGTCAGGGCAGGATCCCCTGACCCCTCTCTCTCCACCCTCCCCTCAAAGGATAAATAAACATCTAAAAAAATACTTAAAAAAAAAAGAAGAAAGAAAGAAATTTAGTTCGATTTTCCCCTCCACATCAGACCCTTGTCAAGCCTACAGGCTTTCGGAGGAGATGAAGGGCTCTGTTCATAATTCCACACTTTGGAGAAGAGCCAGGATGAAAACTCAGATCTAACTTGAGGGACTCTGCTCTTCTGAGTATATCTTGGGGATTCAATTTCCAAATGAAGGTAGTAAATGTAGGCAGAACAAAAGATAGCGTGGCACAGGGGCCAAAAATCTTGCCAGGCCTGTTTCTGTACAGCTTGCAACCTGAGAATGGTTTTTTTTTTTTTTTTACATTTTTAAATGGTTGAAAAATAATTGAAAGAATACTTATTTTGTGAAGTAAATGAAATTGAAATCTCAGGATTCACTAATAAAATTTTACTGGAACCCAGCCACAATCACTTGTTTAGGTACTGAGCTGGCTGCTGTCGTAACTACAGAGTTGAGTAGCTGTGAGAGAGACCTCCCGCAAAGTCTAAAATATTTGCCATCTGGCCCTTTACAGAAAAACGTGTCCCTGGTGGAGGAGGAGTAAGTGCTCTCTCAGAAATCAGAAGACAAGTTCAACCACCCTCAGACTCTTGGCAGCTCTCAGCTGAGAAAGACAAAGGGTTTGGCCAAAATTGCTACCATCATCATTCTGTCACATCTTCGGTGCCGAATGAGAGGGCTCAGAGTTCGTGTCACGCACACGGGAAAGGGTGAAACTGGGGCCTGTCCAGGTTGAATGAAGCAGCAGATGAGATAGAGCTGGCTTGGAAACATAGGTCTTCCCACAGGGTGTCCTCCTCACTATTCCACACTGCCCCTGGATGGCTTGTGAGGTCCCTGGCAGCTCTCCATCACATGATTCCAAGATAGGGAGCTTCCTTTGACCCTGGGAGTAAATCAGCCCAGCTAAATGGGGGCAGCAAGGGCAAAGATGACCTTCAAGAGTCAGGCACCTGAAGTAGACTCCTGCATTGACCAGTTACCACCTCTGAGTCCAGGCCAGTCATGGAGCCCTTGGTTTTCTCCTCTAAGAAGGATAGGAAGTATTTCCTTCTCAGGCTTGTTTGCAGAATTTAGCAAGATACAGTTCAAGTGTTGGTTCCCTTGTAATCTTCCTCTCTCCCTTTCCCACAAACAGTATTTGGAGAATAAACAGTAAGTGAGCCTTGTTAGGAAACTTTCTTTCAAATTAGCTTAGAGTTTAAGATTTTTTTTTTTTTACAGAGTCTTATAAAAAATACTGAATCTATCTGTGCAATAAAAATAGGCTCAGTATTTGCTTGGGTGTTTTCCTCACATATCTTTCAGTTCTTTGAAGCTTCTTCCAAATTATAAGCCAAAAATAAGAGTGCTGTAATTTTTAGAAAAAGTTACGTGTATGCAATTTTTATAGCAAGTCACACAAAGAACTAAGCTATAATACATCATACTCATGTTCAGTTATGAAGACCAAGACTGTAAAAAAAAATACCAGCACCAGAAAGCCCTAGTTTATTTAGTCTGGTTTCCTTAACATGAAGTTCTTCTTGTTCTTAAAATATTCAGCTTTGGCTGAATTCCAAAGCTGACATAAGCCTACTTCAGGTGTTTTGAAGAGACTAAAGAGAATCAGAACTGAAAGCAAAATTGGAGAATAAAACCTTTTATGTGATCACAAATGCAAGAACCTTATTGTTTGAAACCACCATTAAATCAAATTTTCCGCCCACACTTACAAAAATAAATATGTATATATTCTCATATTTGGTTGCGCAGGGTACTGAAGGTTAATTTCAATAGCATGTTACTATTCCTAACATTAGCCAACAGATAGCTAATTGCATCAGTCACTAGAACTGCAATGACACTTTCTAAAATCGGTGATAGGTTGAGAAGATTTTTATGGACTTTTTATGGATTATGCTAGCAATCACTTTAACAGCCAAGCTAATCTTAGTTATGAAAATAGCATATAGAATTTTAAACAGTGTTAAATTATGTACTTTCCAGCCCATCATGGTGTATATGCGGTAATGAAAAAAAAATCCTCTCAAAAGATACCACATAAGTTTAGTGCAAGCTACAAGCTTATGGCTTTTGGAAGTAATTCCTTGGAAGTTCAAATTGGTAAGACTGGAACATTCAAGCCACTAAACTTGTTAAAGTAAAATGACTTGGGAAGATCACAACACGTCATGCAAATTCGTATGGATATACTCTGTGAGCAGCGGGCTGCGTGGTTTCTGTACTTCCAAAACTACACAGAAAGAAACAAATGAGAGCGTCATCTAAAAGTCACAGGTATATATAGAAGGAAAATATGGGCCAAAAGTAACAGAAGAGAAACCAGGACACCAAATGCTGAAGGCCTGATTGGAGTAATATCTCGCCCTGTTGAAGAACTTAAAAGTTCTTTATTAGGACCGCAGGGACCCAGAGCTCCAGCGCGGGCCAGTGGGTGAGCCTGGCACAAACACACAGGATCTTGCACCAGCACCCACTCTCTCCCAGAAGCGGCGAGCGCTAGGAGCGGTCACGCAGCGCCGCTCGCTGCCCTTAAGGTGGGGCAAGAAGTAAGTAAGTAGGAAGCACGCTTGGAGCCCAGTAAAACGTTTCCCCCCCTGCTGCGGCCAGGGAAAACGTGGCACCTGGCCGTGGAAGACGGGGAAGGGGTTGCACACGCACCTGCATTGTAGAAACGATCCAGCACCGCGGTTTCCCCAAAGTCCAGTTTACCAAAATGCACGGTCTCCAGGGTGGCGCCCACCGTCTCGCACGCCTCCCGCAGGCTCTGCAGGGCCTCGCTCTCGGCCATCACCAGCTGCCCCTGGCTCGCTTCGTTGATCACATACGCCACCGTGGTCCGTCGGCCGCCTCCGCCACCAGAGTTGCCCCGGCACCGGGTGGCGCTGCTCCCAGAGGTGGCAGCGGGACACCCGGTGCCCGGGGCGGAGGCACTCTCCACGTTCCAGAAGCTGCCCGGCGGCGGCGGTGGTAGCTGGCTCTCCTCGCCCTCGGCCGCCGCCGCCGCTGCTCCCCTCCGGCAGCTGCCGCCCTCGGCCAAGGGTGGCACGGAGAAAGTGATACCCTCGCCCGCCTCCGCGCTCATCTCTCCCGGCCGGGCTGCGGCGGCGTCCCCCGCCCAGCCGCACCGTCTGGCCAGCCACAGCTCGGGGCTGCTCCGTGCGCGCCGGGCTAAGCAGCTGCCATCGCGAGTCGCGCCTTCCGCGCCGCGCCGCCGCCTCCTCTCAGGCGCCCTTTCCCCCGAAGGGACGCCGCTGCCCGGCGGCGGCTCGCCCCTCCTCGGCGCCTCCGTGGCCGCGCCGCTCGTCCGAGGCAGGGTGTAGAGTACAAGGGGTGGGGACGCCAGGTTGAGCGGGAAGGGACAGCGCTTCCTTCTCTTGGCGGGCAGACAAGTCGGCTCGCAAACCTGCGCCGCGGTGCAGCTCAAGGGCGCCGCGCTCGGGGTGCGGTGCGCCCTGGCCACCGGGCGCGCGGCCCCGGCTCCTTTGGTGCCGGGCGCTGGGAGGAGCCGGGGAGGGTGCCCGCTGGGTGGGGAGCTACCTGGCCAGCACCTCACGGGCGGGCAGGCTCTCCAGGCTGCGTCCCGGAACAGCAGCAGCCGCAGCCGCAAGGACCCGCCTCCCTCCTCGGCGGCAGCTCCCCTTCATCTGCTCTATTTCCTCCTCCTCCCCTGGCCTCGTTTCTCCACCGAGCGCGCCGGGGCCGCTGCGTCCGAGCGCCAACCTCGCCGCGGGAGTCTCTCCGCTCTTTGCAGCCGCTCGCCCTGTCGGCCACCGGCTTCTGCCGCCCACTCGTCGCGGCACCGGAGAGTCAGGGCCCGCCCCGGGGGAGGGCGCTGCTGGGAAGCTCGAGCCCGGACGAAGTCGACCGCGCAGTGGCTCGCGGACTTCGGCTGGGCCCGGTGCGCTGCGCCGGACCGGGTTTCTTCGCCGTCACCCACCCGACGCGCACCTAAAAAGACCCGGAGTGAGCCAAAGGCCGAAACGCATGCGACGGCAGCGCAAAGAAAGTCTCTCCTGCGAACACTCGGGGCTCCGGAGCTAGTCCGCGAGGCGTTTGCAGCGGTCCCCGCGGCCGCGGCGCCCCCCTCCGGCGCCTGCCGGGCTAGCTCTGCGCGCGGTCTGGTACAGCGCGGGGAGGCCCGCGTTGCGCAAGACTGGAGGATTTCGACTAGCGTCCCGCAGCCGGGGCCTAAAGTGGACGAGGATTCCTGACCGTGGCGCTGCGGAAGTGGCCGGCATAATTGATCAGGTCTGCCTCTGCTACTTTTCATGTAAAAAATTCGAGTAGCTATGTTAGCAGTAATGAGAAATTGATTAGTTCCAACTGCTGAAGGACTTAGCATTCTCATTTAGGGTTTTAAAGCACCCCCTCGCCCCCCCCCCCCCACGGCCCCTGCTCGCCCCATATACTTTCTGGAGATAGAATAAGGGGTTTGTATCCCACTCCGCAAAGCATCATCCAATGAAAGGAGGAAATTAAGTGACATTTTTTTTTTTTAATTGCACCACGGCAGGGGAGGGGGAAGGATACCTGGATTGCTTAAAAGCGATGAAAAGGAAGAAATCTACTTATTTGGAGAGCAAATAAGTTTTCAGAGAACTTCTCCAAAATGTTCTGTGTTAGGAAAACTGGTGAAAGCTGCAGTGAAGTAACAATTTTGGACTTCCCATCTCAGAGGTGGGAACCAAGATAAGTGAGGTCTCTGAATAAAGTAGAGTAATGCAAATTATCAATGCAAATTCAAGCGTAGAAGAAAAGGAAGGATGAAAACAGTTGAGTAGTAGAGTTAAAAGAGGGAAGGAAATAGTAATGAGGAAAAACACCTCGCAGCTACACAAATGTAGTCTTAACGAAGCCATGTGACCTTAGCTTTTTCTAAAGGTGTGTAAAATGATAAAAGTAAATTTGTAGTAAGGAAGTTACATGTCACCTGGGATCTATATGACCCTCGTCTGCTTTAGGACTCGATCTCATTAGGAAAGTATGTGTTTAGTGAAGCAAAATACTGACAGGCTACTAATAGTTACATACCTTCTTTATTTCCAACAACTTGTCAAACCTCCAAACTCCTGTGGGAGTAGATAATCCTCCACCCCATCCTAGCCTGAAACAATACATACTAGAAGTTCATTAGGACCATGTCTGGAAAACTAAAATACCTAAATTCTCAAATTGCATTCTGTTACACAAATGAGGTCAGGTCTAACATTATGTATAAAACCATCTTGTAAAGCCCATACCTTTTTAGATCACTTAGCCTTTGCCCCCCTTCCAGATCTTTTCAGAGCCATTTTTCATACACACAATTTTTGTCTTTGTTTTACTTTGTTTTGTTTTACTTTGAATTAATTTAATAACTTGAAAGATGTTAGGGATTGCTGGCACCCAAACCCCAGTGCAATGATGAAAGACTGCTTCTGGTTGGTACTAAGGCCGTCTCACTACCTAAATATGGCAAGGTTTAACTAATGTAAGTTACATACCATGTATTGGATTGAACCATATGAATTTACACTTTTATAGCTGATAAACAGTCAAATATGCCTAAACTCAGATGGCTCAACTTATAACTGAGATTTGGGGCCTATGTGGAGGCAGAGAGGACAGGTGTAGCACTGAGTCTCAGTCTGCTCTTAGCTTGCCAAGCCTGGCTCAGAGTGTCCTGAAGGAATGAAAGCCTTCTTGTAATTGGATTACCCAGAAGTAGCAATTTGTGGTTTTGCAATTTGTCTCTAAAGAAGGAGCACTTTTTCTAATCCAAAAGGACAACTAATATGGTAATGGTGAACAGCAGAAAAATTGTCTATCTTGGGTTTTCAGGTTTGTTCTTGAAGAGGCAAAATGGTGAATTTTAAGCCTAAAATGGACGAGGGTCTCCTAGCTAGCTAGCTTTTGTTTTAGACAAGTTTACCTTTCTCTGTATCCTCAGGTAAGATAAATGGGAATACAATATAGTCTTAATTACAAAAAGTATTTAAATATCAGAGAATCACTAATTTAAGTATCAGAAAATCAAAAGTAAGAAAAGTAGCAGAAATCAATAAGGAAGCCAGTAAGAAGTATCAAGCAACTGGGATGAATACATAATTTAATTGATTGCTAAATTTAACTCTGTGTATTTGGCTGCCCAAATAAAAAGAAAACACATAAAGAGTACATATATTCATTCATATGAAGAGTCAAGTCTTGTGCTGGCATTGAACTCTATAAAGACTTTATTACTTACATAGAATCTGATATAGAGTACATTGAGCAATACAATTGAATATGGATTTCTAAAAAGTTATATATGTTCGGGGCGCCTGGGTGGCTCAGTCGGTTAAGCGGCCGACTTCGGCTCAGGTCATGATCTCACGGTCCGTGAGTCCGAGCCCCGCGTCAGGCTCCATGCTGACGGCTCAGAGCCTGGAGCCTGTTTCGGATTCTGTGTCTCCCTCTCTCTGACCCTCCCCTGTTCATGCTCTGTCTCTCCCTGTCTCAAAAATAAATAAAAATGTAAAAAAAAAAAAAAATTAAAAAAAAAAAGTTATATATGTTCTTCAAATTTATATTTAATATTGTTAGAAACCAAGAACATAATATTAAATATTAATTCAATGAAACCTAAAATAAGAGGAACCTAAAATAATATAAATCAGATGCAATACTTTCTGGTTATATTACCTTAATAAATTGGTAGAATTGAGGGTATTATGTAACTCACTGAAGCTCATAACTTAGCATTCTGTATCAAGGAAAGAAGGAACCCAAGGTGGGGGTACCTCCATGGCTCAGTCAGTTAAGCATCTGACTCTATTTTAGCTCAGGTCATGATTTCACTGTCCTGAGTTCAAGCCCCACGTTGGGCTCTACGCTAAGGGTAGAGCCTGCTTGGGATTCTCTCTCTCTGCCCCTCTTCCCACTCATGCTGGTTTGAGCTTATGCATTTTTTTTTCCTCTCTCTGAAAATAAATAAATAAACATTTAAAAAAGAAGAAGAAAAAGGAGCCCAACAGAAAAGAGAAGTAACATTGCTTAGATCCTAGCACAAATAGCAGCTTCTTTACAAGCTTTTCAGGGATTGAATCACAGTTAGTGAATACTAGAATCATAATATCATAAAGATTCTATGACAGGTACCGGATGGCTCAGTCAGTTGAGCGTCCGACTTTGGCTCAGGTCATGATCTCACAGTTTGTGAGTTCAAGCCCCACATAGGGCTAGCTGCTATCAGCCTGTCAGCAGAGCCTGCTTTGGATCTATTCTCTGCCCCCCCCCCCCCCCCCCCCGCACTTGCGCTCGCCCAAAACTAAACTTTTTTAAAAAATTTTTTTAATGTTTATTTATTTTTGAGAGACAGACACAGCATGAGCAGAAGAGGGGCAGAGAGAGAGAGAAGGAGACCCAGAATATGAAACAGGTTCCAGGCTCTGAGCTGTCAGCACAGAGCCCAATGTGGGGCTCGAACTCACGAGCTGTAAGATCATGACCCAAGCCAAAGTTGGACGCTCAACCGACTGAACCACCCAGGCGCCCCAAAAAACTAAATTTGTTTTTAAAAAGATTCTATGATATCTTTATACCTTTAAAAGGCATGGCACCAAACTGAGACTCATGTTGTCACTCAGAGTCTATTCTACTGCTGCTTAAAACTGGGTCTTGGGATATATCTGAGAACACAACAGATAGAGCAAAGAATTTTCCTAATAAAGAGCTAGAGAAATACAAGGGAGAAATTTCTGCTTCTGATGATGACAGATTAGACATTTGAATAAGCCTAAGAATGCTGAACAAAATTTGAAATTTAAAATAAAGTGATGAAAACACTAATGAGGTAATGAGGAACTATCTGACCAGATTCTGGAAGAGAGGCCAGAGATCCACATGGTGTTTTCACAGTTGGGACTGCTTTTGGCCTGGCAGGTTTTTTTTTTTTTTTTTTGCGAGTGTGAATTAGGCAGCTAAAAGGCTGAACTACGTTTTTGACAACATCTGGAAGGGCAAAAGCCAAGGATGATATAGTCAGGAAGTAGGGATGAATTAAAAGTAAAATGACCTTTACATGGACAACACCCTGCCTCCAGATATCAGAGTAGCCCACACAAAAAAAGTCTCAAACCCTGAAATTGGATTAAGGTAATTCCAGGCATTCAACAAACAAAATTCACTCCAGAGAAAGATAACATCATCCTGGGACTTTATGAGTCACCTCAGGCTGGCTTTGTTCCTCAACAGGAAGTCATTGTTCTTCTGAAAAGGGGGGTGGGTGGGGGAATAGATCCTATAGGATCCACTTACTTACAGGGCCTTGTAACTGTCTCTCACCTTGTCCTCTGGCACCTAGAAATGATGAAACCACTAGCCCCGCATTCCTGCACAATCCTTAGAAGCTTCCCTTGTACCTTTGTAATTCATTCGTCTCTCTGCAAATAAACCCAGCTCAAATTATCTTGTTTCCTGTTGACTCTGATAACTACTAATGAGCTTTTAGAAATGAGAAAGCTAACTTTACCTCTTTGGGCCTGTTTTCTCACTGTGTTGAATTGGATTAAATTGAAAATCCTTTGAAGCTCTAATGTGCTGTGTTTTCAGTTGAAATACCAGTGCTTACACTGAGTTGAAATGTGTAAAGAACAAAAATACCACTGGGTCACAAAGTAGTAGTTGGGGGAACTTTCTCTTTATAGAAATACTTTAGCTAATACACATAACAAGCCTGAGGTAGTTAGAACATCACCAGTGTGAAACTTTTAATGAATTTGGATCCAGGTATGGATCATCAATAGTCACTAACATCACTAAAAGAGAGAACCAGATATTTGCTTCCTGATGGAAAAACATACCACCAGTTATGACGTAGTCAGACCAAAAATAGCGGGTGTGAATCTCATGTCCTCAAAGTCCTAAAATCCAAGGCTGAGATTCTACAACTAATGCCCAGAAATACAGAGGACCAAAATGGGTTAAAATATTCTGGAAATGTGGGGCACCTGGGTGGCTCAGTCGGTTAAGCGTCCGACTTGGGCGCAGGTCGTGATCTCGCAGTCTGTGAGTTCGAGCCCCGCGTCAGGCTCTGTGTTGACCGCTCGGAGCCTGGAGCCTGTTTCAGATTCTGTGTCTCCCTCTCTCTCTCTCTGACCCTCCCCCGTTCATGCTCTGTCTCTCTCTGTCTCAAAAATAAAGGTTAAAAAAAAATTTTTTTTTGAATTCTGGAAATGCAACTTGTAGAATCTAAACTGTAGGAAACTCTGTAAGACAAACGGCTCATTTTCTTACACTAATAAGTTACTATCACTGTAACTGATGCTTGAGTTCTTTTTCTAGTGATGATACGGTCAAATGTGTGTTAGGGCCACTTCCAGTTGAAAAAGTAAGTGCCCGTCACCACACTAACGGCTTTACATGCATATCTCAAGTCTCCCATTAGATAAGTCCAGAGGAAAAAGGTTACCCAATGTCAGACGAGGAGTTAGTAATAAAACCACGGTTTCAATCCAGAACCTATGCTATTATCTACTGCTCCTTGTCATAATGAAAGGATAAGATCATCGCTTCAGAAAATATCAAACAGCCTGCTTTTTTGTTGTTGTTGTTCTGGGGTGAAGATAATACAACCGTTTCATTTCACAGCATGATAAAGTTTCAAAGACGGGTGATGAAAAGTTGAAACAGTCTATTTGCCAAATTCGGAATTAAAATATCATGTCAAAAGACCATTCTTGTTATTCTGGAAGTTGTGTATAGTAGTTGTGTTTTCCAAGCTCTTTGATCAGAAGCCAGGGAGAGTGAAGTCCTGGGGAATAAGCTGAGACTAGAGTCAACAGGGGTGGGTGCTGTTTGTGTTTATGGTTATACCATCATCACCACTACGACCTCTTTACTGCTACTCTTTTTTTTTAATTTTTTTTTAAATGTTTTTATTTAGTTTTGAGACAGAGACAGAGCATGAGCAGGGGAGGGGCAGAGAGAGAGGGAGACACAGAATCCAAAGCAGGCTCCAGGCTCTGAGCCATCAGCACAGAGCCTGACGCGGGGCTCCAACTCACAGACTGTGAGATCATGACCCAAGCCGAAGTCGGACGCTCAACCGACTGAGCCACCCAGGCGCCCCTCTTTACTGCTACTCTTACTATTACTTTAAAACTACTCTTATTACTACTACTGTACTCCATGTTTGGTGTGGTAGTTGCTAAAAAACAAGTTTGGACACCAAGGCCGAGGTCAGGCTTTGAAGCATCTTCATGAAAGATAAATTTAACTTCATCCTCCAAGAAAAAGAGACATTCAAGGATTTTGAGCAGAGGAGTAATATGATCCAATCTATATATTAGAAAGAAAACTCTTGCTGATGTAGAAGTCTGGGCCTACAGCTAAGTGCGAAAAGAAGGTGAGAAGCTTCTACAATATTCCAAGCCTGGACTAGGGAAGGAGCAGTGATCTTGTTGCATCTCAAGTCTCCTTGAGTGGGAATGATATTTGGTGGAATCTTTGATATACTTCTTCTAAAAGCATACTTGCCATTTTAATTTCTCTTTATGTCCTAGTAAGTTAAAGCAATTTTAATACAGAGAAGTAGTTCTCTTCATGGTTTGTTAAAGGAAGACCAAAGCTTCCTCTATTTAAAGTTGCCCCGTGCTGCCGCTGTTCCAACCACATACTTACCATCTCCAGTTTGTCCAAGTCTTGCCTTCTTCTCCCCCTACCCACTTTGACTAAAGTTCTTACTATTAAAGGCATCCCTTTAATTTAGATAAACATGTCATGAAAAATATATACACAGGGCCACAGCCACAGTAAGAGTAAGCAACAGAAACCAACTCTGACTACCAAAACTAAAACAAAATCAATTTTTTTTGCAAACATATCAGGGCTTAAGGCATCAAAGCAAGCCTGCGGCCCAGGCTCGAAAATACAGAAACCAAGAGCCCTCAAAGACCAGAAGCTATAGCTAGGGTCACTCTACAGGACCAGTACCTGTGCCTTTGTCACAGCTTTTTTTTTTTTTTTTAATAACACTACAATTGTTAAAGATGTAAGTCCTCTAAATTAATAGTGCTGGTTCATGGATAAATATCAATGAGACAGAATAGAAAATCTGAAATGGATCCAATTCCATGTGAAAATTTAGTATAAGATAAAAACAGCCTTTTAGATGATTGCAAAAGAAGGACTTTAAAAAGTCATGTTGGAATAACTGCAAAGCCATATGGAAAAGATAGAATTGGATTCATTCCCCACACCACACACCAAGAAAAATTCCAAATGGCTAGGAGATTTAATTATAAAAAATGAAACTATTTTGGGGCTCCTGGATGGCACTGCTCAGTGAGCATCTGACTCTTGATTTCTGCTCAGGTCATGATCCCAGGTTAAGGGATTGAGCCCTGTGTCGGGAGCCTGCTTAAGATCCCCTCTCTCTCTCTCACTCTGCCCTTCTCCCCAAATCGTGTGCTCTCTCTCTCTCTCTAAAATTTAAAAAAAAATGAAACTGTATGAGTACTCAGTAAATATATGGGTACATTCTTTTCTACCTAGGAGCAAGGAACACTTTCAGGACCGTGACTCAAAATCCAAAAGCAAGAAAGGAAAAAATAGATAAACTTGATAATATAAAAATCTTCACATGGCAGAAGATAACAAGCAAACTAGACAGACAAATAGTGAACTGGAAAAAAATATCTACAACTGATTCACAGCTCATAAAATGAATTTCTAAAAATAGAGAAGTAAGAGACCAAAAACCTATAGAAAAATGAGCTAAAGGAGGCCATAGGCAATTCATAAACATGGAAGTACAGGTGTCTTTTACCCATATAAAAAGATGTTCAGTGGAGCACCTGGGTGGCTCAGTCGTTTAAGTGTCTGACTTCGGCTCAGGTCATGAACTCACAGTTCGTGAGTTCGAGCCCCATATCGGGTTCTGTGCTGACAGCTCAGAGCCTGGGGCCTGCTTCAGATTCTGTGTCTCCCTCTCTCTTTCTCTGTTCCACCCCCACTGGAGCCCTGCCTCTCTCTCTCTCTCTCTCAAAAATAAAGATTAAAAACTGCTAATAAAAATTAATTTAAAAAGATGCTCAGCGAGAAACAATTTATAATGAGAAATGCAAATTAAAATTACACTAGCATATCACCTTGTACCTAATAATGTTGGCAAAAATCCAGAAGTTTGACAACACACTCTATAAGAAAATGGGCATTCATTCATTTCTGGTGGAATAAAAAAAAAAAAATGATAAAATACCTGCAAAGGGAAATTTGTCAATATCTAGCAAAATCATATAGACACTTACCCTTTGATCCAGCAATTCCACTTCTAAAAATATATTTCAGGGGTGCCTGGGTGACCCTGTCAGTTAAGCATCTGACTGTTGATTTCTGCTCGGGTCATGACCTCATGGTTCATGAAATCAAGACCTCCTGCCAGGCTCTGTGCTGACAGCATGGAGCCTGCTTGGGATTCTCTCTCTCTCTCTCTCTCTCTCTCTCTCTCTCTCTCTCTGCCTGTCCCTTGCTTATGTACTTTCTTTCTCTCTCTCTCTCTCTCTCTCTCAAAATAAATAAACTTAAAAAAATAATACAAATATATTTCAAAGATAATTGGTAGAATAGTGAAAGACATTTTTAAAAGGCTATTCATTTCAGTTCTATTTACAATAGCAAAAAATTGAAAATCACCCAAGTGTTCACCCGTCGGGAACTGGTTTAATGAACTCTGATACATCCACTAAATGGAGTACTTACTATGCAGCCATAAAAAGGAATGTTGACTATTCTATACATAACCATTTTTTTCCCTAGTTTTCTAGTGATTTACACTGAGAAGATAATTCTAGGTCCAATTTTTCTTTTATGGCTGGAATCAAAGTCCAGGTAACTTTTCTTAAAGTAATATATTATAGTTTCACTGAGTTTTGTAACACAAATTCACATACATAAGTATATGTCTCACTCTCTTAATAAAATGTTAACACATTATATACAACTTTCTACTCCTTGTATTTTTGGATACCGGACAACAGGCAGTGCATGACTAGAAACCTCGAAAGAAGATAAAGGAGTGGGGTGATTCTTCTGTCAAAAGGCAATTTCTGGAGTGATACAGGGAAGGAAAACTCCAACAAGAAGCCACATATCTTTGGTTGAAGATAAAAGATTGGAATATGGGGAGGCTAAGGCCATTAGAACTTAAGGACATACTATACAAAAGGAAGCTTTGTAGAGAAAGAATTCCAGAAATTTGCATATAAGACCTTTGATACCACACTGCATGTGCATAGAATAAAACCTCATAAGCCCAGGAGGGACCCATGGATAGCTCAGTCGGTTAAGCATCAGACTTTGGCTCAGGTCATGATCCCATGGTTCATGGGTTCAAGCCCCATGTCGGGCTCTGTGCTGACAGCTCAGAGCCTGGAGCCTGCTTTGGATTTTGTGTCTCCCTCTCTCTCTCTGCCCCTCCCCCGTTCACACTCCATCTCTTTCTCCCTCAAAATAAGTAAACATTAAAAAAAAATGTAGACCTCATAGGCCAGGAAAGAACACCCTCTGAGGAAAAAGTATCAGCACTCTCGGACATAAACAATTTCCTGAGCTCACACTGGGCTGAGGATAATTTGGGTTTTCCCCAGCCAGAGCAGAGAGAATTCATTGAGTAATGAAGTATTTAGAAGTGATTCCAGAAGATCCACAACTAAGAAGTGAGCTAAATTGTCTCTAGAGTAAAGGCCATTTAGGCCTGCCTTGAATGAGCTTAGAAACAAGAAAGTTCTCCCATAAATCAATAACTTCTTGCTAGAAAAAAATCTGATACCCTTTAAAGAAATATAACAAAAATATAGCATTCAATAAAGTAAAACACAAAACACCTACCATTCTGTCAAAACGTAATAGACAAAGGAGGGGGAAAAAATGCAACTTTTAACAAGGACAAAGATCAGCTGTAGAAACAGGCCCAGAAATGACAGAGATGATGCAATTTGTAGACAAAAACATTGTAACAGCTATGATAAAATATGCATAAATGCTCAAGGATGCAAAAGAACACAAGAACAAAATGAGAAGAGAAATGGAAGATGTAACAAAGAGCCAAATGGCCTTTCTAGATATGAAAACTATAGTAGTTTAAAGGCTACTTGGATGGGATTAATAGCAAATTAGACACTACAGAAGAAATCATCAGTGACACTGCAGTAATAGAAACACATAGAAAAAAAAAACAGAAAAAAAATGAGAGCATAATGATCTGTGGGATAATATCAAGTGATCAAAAATACATGTAATTTGAGTTTCATGAATGTTAAAAGGAGATTCTTCAGGTAAAAGCCTTTAAATTTACTGTGCCCCCTTTCCTGAGCTTCACATTTTTCTTCCTTAAAAAGACAAACATTTCCCTATCAGCTTTATATCATGTTATGTATCATTATTATATTAAAATGGAATGCTTGTATAAATCCGAATGATTCTCCCAGTTCGTAAATATCTTGACCCAATATCAGTTATAGTCTTTACATTTTCCAGTGGGATGATCAAAGATTATCTTGGTATCTTGAAATTCCATGTGAACAGCAAAGATTTATACGTGTAAATATAAGCTGCCTTTGAGATTGTCTGAAATCCTCTTTTGATGTATTGGCCAAAATGTCATATTTATTTCTCCTTTATTTTAATCACAGTTATCTCTAATCTCTACTATCGAATTCCAATGTATAAGAGACCTTTGAATAAATGTAAGTATTTATTGTCTTGGTAGTTTGTGAACTAAAATCTCCAAAAGGCAACCAAGAACAATTTTTTAAATCACAATTTACTTGAATAGTATCAATTAATTAATTTGATCACTGGTTATTTTTTTAAATTTTAATTCCAGTATAGTTAACATACAGTGTTATATTAGTTTCAGGTGTACAATATAGTGATTCAACAATTCTATCCATTACTCAGTGCTCATCATGATAAGTGTACCCTTAATCTTCACCTATTTCACCCATTCTCCTACCCACCACCCCTCTGGTAACCATCAGTTTGTTCTCTAAGAGTCTGTTTTTTAGGTTGTCTCTTTTTTCTTTATTCATTTGTTTTATTTCTTAAATTCCACATGGGAATGAAATCATATGATATTTGTCTTTCTCCGACTGATTTCACTTAGCATCATACTCTCTAGGTCCATCCATGTCGTTGCAAATGGCAAGATTTCATTCTTTTTGTGACTCAGTAATATCCCATTCTTCCATTCTGTCTATATACCACTTCTTCTTTATCCATTCATCTATTGATGGACACTTAGGCTGCTTCCATAATTTTACTATTGTAAATAATGCTGAGGTAAACATAGGGATGCATATATCCTTTCAAATTAGTGTTCTCATGTTCTTTGGGTGAATACTCAGTATTTCCAGGAATTACTGGATTATATGGTGATTCTATTTTTATTTTTGAGGAACCCCCATACTGTTTTCCACAGTGGCCACACCAGTTGGCATTCCCCCCAACAATGCGAGGGTTCTTTTTTCTCCACATCCTTGCCAACACTTGTTGTTTCTTATGTTTTGGATTTTAGCCATTCTGACAGGTGAGGTGATATCTCATTGTGGTTCTGATTTGCATGTCCCTGATGATTAATGATGTTGAGCATCTTTCCATGTGTCTGTTGCCCATGTGGTTAATTTTATGTCAACGTGGCTGGACTATATTGCCCAGTTTGTGCAAACCCTAGTCTAGATATTGCTTTGAAGGTATTTTGCAGAGTGATTAAAATTTATAACAGTTAACTTTAAGTAAAGTGGATTACCCTCCATAGTGTACAATCCCATGAGCCAGTTCTTTAAAATGTCTGTCTCTTGCTCTCTCTCTCTCTCTCTCTCACACACACATACACATCACACGCACACACCCTGACTGATACAATCACTAAAAAAAAAAAAAAATGTGTCAAATGCTAAACATTTAAACTTTACCCAGCCTTTTAAAGCAGAAACTTCTTTATAGGTTCTGGAAATTTTCAGTTTTCCTAACTCATACTAGAACTAATCACCACACACTTCAAGCACAATATATTTCATTTGAAATCCCATGCTTTCATTATGTTTACATAAATATAATTATTTAACTTTAGAACACAATTCTAAATTTGTGCATGCAATCAAACATGCCATATCCCAATTCCCAATTTGGTATTCTTTAGTAACTGTACTTATCATTACTAAGAAAACCAATCAAACTATATTCTTTAAAAATTAAGGTAAAAACCTAAATCTCCCAGATTCATTGTAGAATATCTTATCCTTTTAGATAATTAAAATATATTTAATACAAAATGCCCAAATTTGGAATGTTTTTAAGAGTCCTGAAATTTACAAATCATTCTTCTACTTCTAAAAAGGGGGGGAGGTAGTTGCTTGAATCTCCATATGTGTAGTTCTGGAACCACACTGCCTCTAGATCCGGGTACTGTGAGAGGCTCAGCCTTGCTTTTAAACCCACACCTGCCAAGTGAGAGGCAGAGAGACAAGAAAGGGGTAAGGAGTGCTGGACAGATGGAATCAGTAACTGCAAAGCTTTAAAATTATCACTCAGAGACTGAAAGGAATTACCTAGTCTAACCTGCTGTTGCATGAATTCCATAACATTATTCCCATCAGTTCTTACTGTGTCCTTAGCTTTGTGACACAAATAATACTTTGTAAGTATTCAAGCATCATAGTCACATGAAAAAGCCCATGTCTTTACCAAGAGTGCTGCTACCCAGAAAGAAGGGGATTTGGTAAGAAATAGTTGTTGGCAATAATTGGAAAATAAAAACATTCCATGTTTATTCTCAAGTGAGACATCTTTACCATGCCAGTTATGGCCGTTATAACCAAAGGCAGAAATTATGTGTGAACATGATGCTTATTGCATCATTTTCTAGTGTCTGTGTGGTTCTCCCAGATGAGCCCCTCTTTACCTTTTACACGGAGCCAAAGCGTGTGATTTCAGTAGAGAAGAGCCATGAAAATAATGTACTTTCTATTATGTTGATCATTTCTATTCCTCCTGGTTATTACAAATGTCTGGAGGAAAAGAGATTAACTCTGAGATGTAGGTTTCTTCTATCACACATTTTCTTTTCTGTGTCCTTCACAAACACATCTTTGTTGTGCTGCCAGGGTGGAGGGAAGGTTTTCAGAATTATTTGTCATTTTAGGAAGTAAGTGGATGTTTTCCATTTACATGAATATTTAGTCAGACTTGCTGACGAAACATTTTTGTTAACTTTTCCCAAAAGTTTGTTACATACTCTAAATTCATATTAGCTTTTACTTAGGTTCACTATCATTGATCAAGCATGTCTCTGCTCATTTATTATTTGTCCCATGTACCTATTAAGTTTAGAGTGGTTTAATGGGAATTCATTCCTCTAAAAATAAGACATTTAACAACTATCATTAATGAACATTATTAGCTCCTCATTTACTAGTGACCCTGACTCATTCAAAGAGTAATTCATATTCAAGAAAGGATAAATGAACTAACTGAAAAAATTAACAACCTTATTGCATTAAGCAATTTACTTCCAATGACATTTCACTTTTTGTATTTAATATTTACCAAATCTTATCAGATGTTTATAATTTTGATCTATTTGATAATATTAATCATAATACTAGTACTACAAGAACTACTAATAAATAAATGATAGCACATTGTTGGGAAAAAGTAATCCCTAGAGCCATATGATTATAGGAAACTTTTTAAAATTTCAATTTATATACATAATTTTCTTATAGTGATGTATATAGTGATAAGGAAATCAATAAAATAATTCCAAGCATAAACATATATTACATTAAAACAAAACCCAGGAGAAAATAGTAGAATAGTATTATGAGTTCAAGGACAAAAAGAAATGATAAATTCTCTAACAGTTAAAGATGACCTTATACAAACACTTTTTAAAAAGTGATAAAGGTAGTAAAAAGATAGACAGCCCCTATGAGATGGCCTGCAGTGATTCCTTCCTCCTGGTATTCATGGCCTGTGTAATCCTATCACCTTGAGGATGCGCTTGGCCTACTGACTTGCTTTTAACAAGAGAATATAGCAGAAGTGATGGGATGCAGCTTCTAAGATTACATTACAAAAAGTGTGATTTCCATCTTGCTCATCCTCTTTTGTTTTCTTTCTCTCTCTTTCACACACACACACACACACACACACACACGCACACACACACATGCATGTGTCAGATAATGAATGGCCTTATGGAGGGCCCCATGTAACAAGGAACAGAGGGAGGAATGTTGCCATTGGCCAGCAAAGAACCAGACCCTCAGTCCAACAGTCCACAAGAAACTGACTCTCGGGGCGCCTGGGTGGCGCAGTCGGTTAAGCGTCCGACTTCAGCCAGGTCACGATCTCGCGGTCCGTGAGTTCGAGCCCCGCGTCAGGCTCTGGGCTGATGGCTCGGAGCCTGGAGCCTGTTTCCGATTCTGTGTCTCCCTCTCTCTCTGCCCCTCCCCCGTTCATGCTCTGTCTCTCTCTGTCCCAAAAATAAATAAAAAACGTTAAAAAAAAAATTTAAAAAAAAAAAGAAACTGACTCTCACTAACAATTATGTGAGTGAACATGGAAGCAAACTCTACTTAGTCAAGTCCTCAGATGAGAATGAAGCCCTGGCCCTTGACTGCAGACTTGTAAGAGATTTAGAGTGACCTGACCCAGAGAAACTGTGAGAAAATTAATGGTTGTTTTCAACTGCTAAGTATAGGGATTATTTGTTACATGGCACTAGATAACTAATACAGTAGTTGTGTCAAATGGCTATTGTTTCTAGAATCCATTGGAGACATTTAAGAGTGACAAAATATTTTGAATTTAAAAAGGACACTATTGGGGCGCCTGGGTGGCTCAGTCGGTTGAGCGTCCGACTTCGGCTCGGTTCATGATCTCGTGGTCTGTGAATTCGAGCCCTGCGTCGGGCTCTGTGCAGACAGCTGGAAGCCTGGACCCTGCTTCAGATTCTGTGTCTCCCTCTCTCTCTGCCCCTTCCCTGCTCATGCTCTGTCTCTCTCTCTCTCTCTCTCTCTCTCTCTCTGTTAAAAATAAATAAACATTTAAAAAAAAGGACACTATTTTTCAATAATCATAACATTCCATTATTTACAGCTATTTAAACTTATGAGAAAACATTTTAGAGAGCTTACAGGCTATGGGGGGGGCTTCATAATTTTTCTAAATCCTTTAGGAGAGTACATGAACAAAAAAATTAGCAAAGTCCTAACAGCATTGGGAAACCCTTATTCCTTAGTGATAGTGAAAGAGGTTAAAGCAGAGAATTAAGAGTGAAATAGGAACGAGAGGATTAAATGTTCTGCTTTGAATAAGTAAGTTTAGTATTTGAACAGAGTAGGAAAGTACAACAAAAATAAGGGCCTCCAGCAATTGAGAGCTTACAGTTACACATGCTATCTAATTTAATCGTCACTACAACCTTTGAGGGAGATTTTATTATTGAGGGGGCCATACTCCATTTTATCATCATACCCTATCTCCTTTTGTTGAGTTGAGCTTACAGATGAAGCACCCATTTATTTATCTAGCCATTTATCCATTGGAGCCAATATCCATTTAAGGGATACATCCACCCATTTGTCCAATTTATCCAATACACAACTGAGGCACCGTGAGTACCTTTACAGCATCACATAAATATTAATCCTACCCAAGGGCTAAAAGGACACATAGATGTCGGATTCTCCTCATCACAAAACTAAAACGCACGAGGCCTAGGTCTACTCCTAAGACTCTGATTCCCAAGACCTGTGCTTTTAACAGCTCTGTCTTCCCAGAACATAAGGAAAATGATTCAGTGCATTTTATACTGTTCAGATAATATCAATCACTCACAGATTTTTGTTTCTCCTTTTACATAGAAGCATAGTAAATATGTATCCTAGACTAAACACTCTAGTTATGCTTCAAAAACTTTTTTGTTGTGCCAAAATATATCATAAAACTTACCATTTTAACCATTTTTAAAATAATTTTTCTTTTTTCTTTTTTTCTTTTCTTTTAATTTTTTTTTAATTTACATCCAAATTAGTTAGCATATAGTGCAACAATGATTTCAGGAGTAGATTCCTTAGTGACCCTTACCATTTAGCCCATCCCCCCTCCCACAACCTCTCCAGTAATCCTCAGTTTGTTCTCCATATTTAAGAGTCTCTTATGTTTTGTCCTCCTCCCTGTTTTGATATTATTTTTCTTTCCCTTCCCTTATGTTCATCTGTTTTGTCTCTTAAAGTCCTAATATGAGTAAATATGACATTTGTCTTTCTCTGACTAATTTCACTTAGCATAATACCCTCCAGTTCCATCCACATAGTTGCAAATGGCAAGATTTCATTCTTTTTGATTGCTGAATAATACTCCGTTGTATATATATATACCGCATCTTCTTTATCCATTCATCCATCGATGGACATTTGGGCTCTTTCCATACTTTGGCTATTGTCGATAGTGCTGCTATAAACGTTGGGGTGCATGTGTCCCTTCAAAACAGCACACCTGTATCCCTTGGATAAATGCCTAGTAGTACAATTACTGGGTCGTAAGGTAGTTCCCTTTTTAGTTTTTTGAGGAACCTCCATACTGTTTTCCAGAGTGGCTGCACCAGCTTGCATTCCCATTTAATTAATTTTTTTAATGTTTATTTATTTTTGAGAGAGACAGACGGACCATGAGTGGGGGAGGGGCAGAGAGCTAGGGAGACACAGAATCTGAAGCAGGCTCTAGGCTTTGAGCTGTCAGCACAGAGCCTGAAATGGGGCTCGAACCCAGGAACTATGAGATCATGACCTGAGCCGAAGTTGGATGCTTAACCGACTGAGCCACCCAGGTGCCCCAAAAATTATATTTTTAAATTTTAAATATATAATTATAAAGCCCAGGGGCGCCTGGGTGGCTCAGTCGGTTAAGCGGCCGACTTCGGCTCAGGTCATGATCTCACGGTCCGTGAGTTGGAGCCTCGCGTCAGGCTCTGTGCTGACAGCTCAGAGCCTGGAGCCTGTTTCAGATTCTGTGTCTCCCTCTCTCTGACTCTCCCCTGTTCATGCTCTGTCTCTCCCTGTCTCAAAAATAAATAAAAGTGTTAAAAAAAAAATTTAAAAATTTAATGTAGGCATGCCTGCCTACATTATTTTAATTAAGTGGCCTTTCACAGATTGGGCAAGTTTAGATATTGTACAACTCTGAGGTTTAATGAATGTTTAGATGAAAACAGCTTCTAAGTTGAGAAAAAAACCAAGTACCCCCATATGATGAGGAGGACAGGACAAGCATATTATAATAAGAAAGGGGGCCCTTTGTAAGTGCAGCTGCTGCTGTATGTGCTGTAAGCACTCTGGAAATTGTCTCTCTACAGGGCTTTGAATTACTTAGTATTTTCCCTCTTTTTCAAGGCTTCTGCTAAAAGTCACAGTAAGGGAATATTTTGCAGCCTTAAAAAAAGGAAAAAAATCTTATGATTTGTTACATTATCTAACTGAAATAAACTAGGCACAGAAGGATAAATACACATGATCTTGCTTATATGTAGAATCTAAAATAGTTGAACTCATAGAAGCAGAATAGAATGGTGGTTGCCAGGGGTTAAGGTGGGGAAAATGAGGAAATGTTGGTCAAAGGACACAAAGTTTCAATTATGCAAGATAAATAAGTTCTGGAAATCTAATGTACAGCATGATGACTGGTAGTTAACAATATTGTGTTGTATACTTGAAACTGACTAAAAGGGTAGATTTTAAATGCTCTTACCACCTACCTTCATCTACCCCATACCCACACACAAGGTAACTATGTTAAGTTTGATTGTATTTATCCTTTCACAATATATACATATATCAAAGCATGTATAAATGTATACAGCATCTGTTTATCACTTACAGTCCAATAAAGCTAAAGAAAAGACTCATGCACAATAAGGTATGAATGATAGACAATAACTCTGTGCCTTAGTCCTCTTGGCTGTGCAGAACCTCAAGGACCAACTTTATAAAACTTATAAACTTGTTCAAATATTTTTCCTCCATAAACTCAGAAGTGTCTTGATTTCCTAAGTGGTCATTCAGAAATTAATATCAATAGCAGAGAACCAGTTTATAACCATATAATTTGTAACAACCTTGCATCCCTATAATTTCAGCCTAAAACCAAAGAGATTTAGAAGTTTAGGCTGGCCTCTGCTGCAGAATTATGAATGTGCGATTCTTGTTTGGCTTTTGAAATATTTAGACTACTTTATCTAATCTTGTTATAGTCTCCCTCCCTGCCCCCCCCCCCCCCCCGCAGCTAGAAATGATTGATGTAGTGGAAACTTCCCGTTTACATAGGAAGAAACAAAATTCCAGGGAAAGTACAGAACTGAGAAGTAAAAGACAAATTGAAATTAAAATTCAGTATTCTTTGTTATATAGCCTACTTGCATTTAAGAGAAGAATTTTCAAGTAATCATGTACAAAATTCACTGGGAATAAATTTCTTGTACTGGAATTTCAGGCAGTCCTTAACTCAACTTCCATTGACACTTTTAGCAAACCTGGATTCCACTTGAATGGGGAGGGGTATGAAGAAAGGGAAGGGGTGGGATAGGAGAAGATAAGTATTTTACGTTTCCTATTCCACTTCTCCAATTCAACTTCAGTTGTCAACATTTATAGAAGGTTTATTATGTATTGGGCATTCTTTAAGGTGCTGGAGATCAAGCAAATTAGGCCTGGATTTTATTTCAAAACACCCAAAATCCGGTATTGGAGTGCGGTTTGTTGAGTGATTGATTGATTGATTGATAAAAATTTTTAAATGTTTTATTTTATTTTTGAGAGAGAGACACAGCGCTAGTGGAGCATGGGCAGAGAGAGAGAGAGACACAGAATCCAAAGCAGGCTCCAGGCTCTGAGCTGTCAGCACAAAGCCCGACGCTGGGCTCAAACTCACGGAGGGAGAGATCGTGACCTGAGCCAAAGTCCGACGCTTAACTAACTGAGCCACCCAGGTGCCCCTTCATCATTCTTGAAAACCTCACTGGTGGGATGAAATATTTTTATAATATTATAGTCTTGTAATGCAAGGTAAGGAGTGGCTAATATCTCAGAGCCCCTCAGATTTTTTTCTGTGGTCAGGATCACCATAAACAGTTTACCCCAGCTGGAACCAGCCTCTGTCCTTCCCAGAGAGACCACACTATTTTTAGCTTACATTGGAAAAATCTTCTTGCACCACTCTTTGTCAAGGTTCCAGCTGCTTTGTGTTTGCTAATCTCTATTTAGCATTGCAAAAACTCCAGAATTTTCTCAGCTTACCCTTTACAATATTACAAAAAATACAGTGAGAGTTTAGGTTTGTATTATATTGCATTCACTCAATAATATGTTTTGAATGCCTATTTCAGGTTCCTGGGATATAACAGTGAACATAACAGGCAACGATTCTTGCCCTTATGGAATGTATACTCCAGTTAGTACGTATAATAAAAATCCGAAATTATTGAGGTTCAAAAAAGATAGTACATTTTTCTTGCCTGTAAAATAAGTCCGGATTTAGTTGGTCCAGGACTTGATTGGTGGCTTCATTGTCACCAAGGATCTAAACTCCTTCCCTGTTTCTCCTTTCTAATCCCCATCTCATAGCTAACACCTTCATGATTAGAAGAAAATGGCTGTTGTAATCCAGCCATCACATCCATATTCCAGGCAGCAGGAAGGAGGGGAATGCCTGATTGCTAATTAGCTGTTTTAAAACAGCTTTCCTCAAATCCTCACCCATTTATGTCCCCTTAGAGAAAGGATATCTACCAGGGAGGCTGGAAACTGTAACTTTAAACCCGGGCACATATATGCAACCACCATTTTCGTAGTTTTATTACCAGGGAAGAAGGGGAAAATGGATACTGGATAGGCAACAGTCTTTGTCACAGATATCTTAATATTCAATATGAATTATGTATGCATGTATGTGTATCTATCTGTAAATAGATGATAGATTTATAAGGAGAAATTTCAGATTATCACATGGAGGAATTATATATATGCATACATATATATATACGTAATATACACATGCATATGCATGTATATGCATGCATGCACACATGTATGCATGCATATACATGCATATGCATGTGTATATTACGTATATATATATGTATGCATATATATGATAATTCCTCCATGTATATATATATATATATATGCGTATCTATGTATATATGTATGTATATATATGTG
The DNA here is from genome assembly GCF_023721935.1 of Panthera uncia. Taxonomy (NCBI): domain Eukaryota; kingdom Metazoa; phylum Chordata; class Mammalia; order Carnivora; family Felidae; genus Panthera; species Panthera uncia. Next base: position 91,893,051 of record NW_026057580.1, read on the forward strand.
TATATATATGTGTGTGTGGGGGGGTTTAAGCTTTTAAAAAAAATCATATATTAAACTTTTACCCATCTATAAATTTGTAGAGTGCTGAGTATCCCACCTAGACAGTTATTATTTAAGGAGTATGGGTTATGGGCTGTCACCCATTTCATTTAGTAAAATGCACCATTCTTGGTTCTCAAAATAATCTGCAAATTTCTTAATGTATTTATAATTAAAATAAAAGAGATCTCCACTGATCTCCTAAATAAGAAAAAAAAAAAACCCATCTCTGAGGGGTTCTATTTTGGGTTCAGGGAAGATAGCGTGTGTTCCTAAGTCCTTGGCCTCTTAGTGGTATGACTGGGCATGAAACTGTAGTCAGTTGTCCCCTGCCCCCCTCTTTGCCACGCCCTGAAGCCCCAGGAATGAACAAGGCCTGTGGCTCTAAAGCAGCAGGTGTAATGGGAAGAGCTCTGGGCACCTGATTAAACTCAGTTCTGGCTGAGTTGTGAAGGAGCTGACTTCCTTTCTTTTGGCCTCAGTTTCCTGATTTGTAAAGTGAAGTTGATTAAATCAGTGAGCATCAGAGCAATTTATTTCACTGCTAGAGTAATCACTAACTTCTTGAAAGGTTTCTGAATTTGTACTGTCCCTATCTTTTTTTTTTTTTTTGTCTTAGAAATAATTTTGAGTGAAGATAGGCATATATATCAATAAAAGCAAAAGCACATTTTCCAGTTGTCCTGACAAAGAGGAAATTCCTTCAGTAGTGCATGCATCTACTCTGGCTGCCGTAACAAAATACCTATAGTTAGGTGGCTTAAACAACAGACATTGGTTTTCCCACAGTTCTGGAGGCTAGATATCCATGATGAAGGTGCCAGCAAATTCAGTTTCTGGGAGAGGTCTCTTTTTGTCTTGTGGACAGTCACCTTCTTTTTTTTTTTTTTTTAATTTTTTTTTTTACCGTTTATTTATTTTTGAGACAGAGAGAGACAGAGCATGAACAGGTGAGGAGCAGAGAGAGAGGGAGACAAAGAATCTGAAACAGGCTCCAGGCTCTGAGCTGTCAGCACAGAGCCCGACGCGGGGCTCGAACTCACGGACCGTGAGATCATGACCTGAGCCGAAGTTGGACGCTTAACCGACCAAGCCACCCAGGCGTCCCTGGACAGTCAGTCACCTTCTAGCTGCACCTTCACATGGCCTTTCTTCTGTGTATGCACAGGAAAGAGAGAAAAAGGTCTGGTGTCTCTTCCTCTTCTTATAAGGACTCCAGTCTTATTGGATTAGGGTCCCACCTTTATGAATTCATGTAATCTTAATTACCTCCCTAAAGGCTCTGTCTCCAAATATAGTCACGTTGGGGCTTGGGGTTTCCACATACAAGTTCAGGGAGAGAACACGACCCAGACAATCTATCACAAGTAATAACAGGAAGAGCGGTGTTCTACAATCATTTCTGTGTGATCATGGTGACATAGGCAATAAACTACCTGTGTTGTATGTTAAAGTCTCAGATAGCTTCCTCATTTTTGGCCTAACTTATTCAAATTGTATAGCTTAGCTGACAATAAGACTGGATAATTTCTCCATGGCTCTTTCATTTTCCTCATTTAACTGCCTGAGAAAGAAAAGACCAGCTTCCTTTCAAAGGGTACACATTTATTTTAACATTTACTCTTCAGTGTCTATGTCTTCAGAGCAGAAGTCTACTACAAACAACATAATTATAATTAGTAACAACAAAAAAACACACCTTTGTCTTTCTATTTTAGGCATTTAATCAATTTTTTTTTCCAGTAAGCCCAGAGAGAAAAAAATCTAAACTTCACTGCGTGCTTACTCTGTGTTGGACATAATACTGGACCCTTTGCATAATTTGCTAGTTAAATCCTCACAACGGCCCTAAAGACTATTACTATATCCACTTACAGAGAAGGAAATGAAAAGTAACTTGCCCACGGTTATATTCATAGTTAGTAATGGAGCCTGAACTTCAGTCCTGATCTGCTTAGTGCCAAAGCCTGTTCTCAGCAATATTATTTTGGGTAAAGCTGAATATATATGATTCCAAGTAGATTAAGAATCCCCTCTATTGTTAAAAAGCATGAACTAGAACTATGTGTGGATATGGAATGATTTCCAAGATGTATTGTGGGGACTTTGAATTGATACTTGCATATGGTATAAAATTAGAAGTTAATAAAAGTATAATAGTGACTAGTAAGTCTTGATTCCATCTTATTGCTTTAGTGTCTCCATTTTTCTTCCCAGTGGCAACCACTATTAGCAGTCTCCTTGTATTTTGTTCTAGAGATAATTCTATGAATTTACAGGCAGGAGATAGACACGCATACACGTATTCTGAAAACACAAATGGTGGCATATTATAAGCACTGTTCTGTACTTTTTCCCCCCAGTAAACAATATATTCTCTCTGAGGAAAGAAATTGAAAAATTAAAGGGTCTGGAGTGAGAAGGAGACTCACTTCTCGCTGTGCACTCTATGAATAATTCTTTAACCATGTGCATGTGTTAATTTTTTTTCAATTATAAAGTACACAGCAAGAAAACTTTTGCATATTCTTAACCTTTGGATGAAGATCTTAAAAACAAGTGGTTAAATTTTAAGGAAAACCAATTTGTTGTCCTTTTACTTCTTTTAATTTTGTGGCACCATTAACTTTCTTGTTGAGGAGCATGATTTTCAGCAACATTTACTTTCTGAATTAAGCTTTGGTTTGTGATGCTACCGAAACTCACTACGAAAAGGAAATGTTATTGTGTGTGAAATACAGAATCCAGGTTTTGGGATAAAGCCTGGCCACCCTCTGGTGGTCTTAATTTGAATAAAAATAGCTTTCAACTATAATAACTTTTATAGCAAGTCTTAAAGTCATGATATTAAGAGATAAAAAGGATCAGAATCTATCATACTTACTTTACAGATGAGAAAATAGAGTACCAAAGTGGTAAAGCAATATGCCTCAAAACATAAAGCAGAGTCCTGACATTCAGTCCGCTGCTTTCTGCGGTAAAAAAATACCTTAAAACTGGGGCGCCTGGGTGGCTCAGTTGGTTAAGTGTCCAACTCTGGCTCAGGTCACCATCTTGTGGTTTGTGAGTTTGAGCCCCGTGTAGGGCTCTGAGCTGTCAGCACTGGAGCCTGCTTCAGATTCTGTCTCCCTCTCTTTCTGCCCCTCCCCCAATTTCTCTCTCTCTCTGTCTCTTATTCTTTCTCTCTTTGAAAAATAAAAAGCATTAAATTTTTTTAAAATACCTTAATAATTACCTTACAAATATTTTATTCACTAAATTTGTAACAAAAAAGATATGACCTGTATAACAAGAAAACAAGAAAAGCAATTATAATTCTTGCAAATTATATTAAATGCAAGCTCCTTTCAAATTTGGAAGTTAAATTTTAGAGATGAGTTAGAATTTCTGAAAGAAGTCAAGTTTTAGAGATGAGTTAGGATTTCTGGAAGAAGTCAACCTTAATGGAGAATTTGAGAGAGGACAGAGAGTTGGCTTGTGGGATAAGAAGGTAAAGATTTTTCTTGCGTAGGGGCAGCATTAAAGAACACCCAGAAATGTCAGTGGGTGTGGGGAACAAAAGAATCTTTCAAAAGAAATCTGTAGGCAATGCACGTTAGTGAGATGAGGAAGGGGAGATTTTTCTTTGTTATCTTCTTGAAAGTTTTCTCTTTGAAGGATAGTCAAGAAAAAACCAAATTCTAAAACTTTTCAATTTATTTAAGAACATTAACTACTCTTAAGGTTTGTTTTTAATGCAGCAGACTTTTTTTTATTAAGACCATTTTTTAAGAGCAGTTTTAGGTTTGCAGAAAAATTGAGGGGAAGGTACAGATCCCGTACCTACCCTGTCCCCACACATGCATAGCCTCCCCCATTATCACCTGCCCCCACCAGAGTGGTACATTTGTTACAATTGATGAACCTACATTGACACATCATAATCACCCAAAGTTATAGCTTACATTAGGACTCATTCTTGGTGTTGTACATTCTATGGGTTTAGTCGAATGTATAAATGACATGTATCCATCATTCTGGTATACTGAATATTTTCACTGCCCTAAAATCCTTTGTGCTCTGCCTATTCATCTCTCCCAACCCCCACCATCCCCACCACCACCACCATTCAATCCCAGGCAACCACTGGTCTTTTTACTTTCTCCGTAATTTTGCCTTTTCCAGAATGTCATATAGTTCAAATCATACAGTACGTAGCCTTTTCACATTGGCTTTGGTCACTTGGTAATATGCATTTAGTTTCTTCCATGTCTTTTCATGGCTTGATAGCTCTTTCTTTTTAGTTCTGAATTATATTCCATTGTCTGGATGTACCACAGTTTATCCATTCACCTTCTGAAGGACAACTTGCTTCCAAGTTTCGGCAGTTATGAATAAAGCTGCTATAAACATCCATATGCAGGTTTTTGTGTGGACATAAGTTTTCAACTCCTGTGGGTAAGTACCAGGAAGCAAGATTGCTGGATCATATGGGGAGTGTATGTTTGATTTTATAAGAAGTCACCAACTGTCTTCCAAAGTGGCTCCACCAGTTGCTATCCCACCAGCAATGAATTAAGATTTCTTGTTGTTCCATATTCTCCCCAGCATGTGGTGGTGTAGGTGTTCCAGATTTTGGCCATTTTAATAGGTGTGTGATGATACCCCAGTTCTCCTAAACAATTCTCTCAGTCATGTGGTTTCTAGATCCCTGACTGTTGTGCTTGCCCTTCATAGAAAGCTCTATTTATGAGGAAACTGAGGCTCAAAGAGAGAAATTATTTGCTGAAAGTCATATAGTCAGCAATACTAGAGCTGAAATTTCTATTCATCATTATTTACAGTGAATTGACTCATAATATAGTGACTTCTTTTTTACTGTGAATAATACTGTATTACAAACTATAGTAAAGGAAAAGAAAAGAAAAGAAAAGAAAAGAGAAAAGAAAAGAAAAATTCAAACACCATAGCAAGTGCAAAGACCCTGAGGCCGGAGATGGATTGGGTGTTTGAGGAACAGCAAAGCAAAGAAACAAACAAAGAAAAAATACTGTATTAGAAAATATCAAGGATCTCAGGGACTCTGAGAAAAAAGCCAGACAACTTGTAAGATTTCATTTTTCAGATGAAAGCATTCCTGTCTTTCTAAGAGGACTGAACAGGTTTGAAGGAAGCCAGTATTGTTTTTATTTCTTAGTCAATGAAAATGAAATGATAGCTTTTGAAGAATATGCTGTCTTCCAGAGCTAAGAAATTCAAGGCACATAATGAGCATACTAGATTTTTAATGTCTGATGTTCGGATTTAAGATGATCATACATATTCCCTATATACCTGGTAACTTGTTTCTCTAGCTAAACTTCTCTTTCTTAAGAATATATAAACAACATGGGGCACCTGGGCGACTCTGTAGGTTAAGCATTGGATTCTTGACTTCGCCTCAGGTCACGATCTCACAATTGTGAGTTTGAGCCCTGCATAGGGCTCTGTGCTACTAACACAGAGCCTACTGGGGATTCTCTCTCTCCCTGTCTCTCTGCCTCTCCCCTGCTTGTGCACTTTCTCTCTCTCTCTCTCAAAATAAATAAATAAAAAGTAAAAATCCAAATATATAAACAACATATATAGTTCACAGAAATACCTTGGTACTCTATTGCATATTTATTCAAAAGTGAAATATATGTACCGATCTTAGAGGTTTGTGCTTATTGTAAATGGTAAGATTTATGAATTGCTGAGTAAACCTTACCAAGAATCCTAGAAATGAGTGATCCTGCTTTGATTTCTCTCTCGGGTCATTTCTAGGTCACTGTAGTCAGAGTCTTTACACTGCTTAGTCATGATGGGAATTATAGTTGACCTGGATTTCCCCATTGACTTTTCTGCTTGATGACCTCTGAAATATAGTGTGAGCTCTGTTTCAGTCTCGACTTCAGTAGCAGGAAACTTCTGCTTTTTTCCCAAACATACTCCCTCAAACTTATACAAGTCAGAAGCCACAGTAAAATCACACAACAGATGTTTCTGGCATATGATGCACCAACAGAGACTCTGTAGGCACCAGTCTAGAATTTTTCACCCGCTCCCAGGTACCACTTAACACATTAGAACCATTTCCTACTAATTCAAACTAATTAGACAAGAACAATCTGAATGAGTAAAATCTTTAGTCATATACTTAAAACCTTTCCATTATAATAATTTTACACTTACAGAAATATTACAAGAATAATTCATAAAATTCCCATATATCTCTTACCAAGATTCCCAAGTCCTTTACATTTTTACCATATTTGTTTTATCAATCTATTTGTACATGTCCATATTCCTTTTTTTTTTTCTGAACCATTTGAAAGGTCATTCTTTTATAATTCCCTTTACCTTACATTATTTCCTATGTATTTCTTAAGAATAAGGGCATTTTCGTACATAACCACAGCATAGTCATAAAATTGGAGACACTTAAATTTTGCACTTAATTTTATCTAATCAACCATTCATATGTTTTCAGTGATCCCAATAATGTGTGTATAACAGCCAGCAACTCTATGCCTTGCAACTCCTCTTGGGCTTGGTAAACTCCTGTTGCAAAACCTTAAAGATCAACCCATTTAAAACCTACAAACCTTTTCAAATTTTTTCATTCATGCACCCCAGAAATGTTATGATTTCATAAGCAATCAGAAGTTAATATCAGCACCAGAGAAAAAGCATAAGCACCTTGCATCCATATAATTTCCGGCTAAAAACAAACAAAAAAAGTTAGAATTTTAGGCTGGCTTCTGCTGCAGAATTACAAATGTGCAATTCCAGTTTGGCTTTTGAAATATTTGGAATACTTCATTTCAGCCTGTTATAGTCTATAAGGCCTCCTAGCTAGAAATGATTGATGTAGTCGAAACTCTTCTGTTTTACAAAACTTTAGGGAAAGTATTGTAAAAGTCCAAGTGTTGTGTGACCTACTTGCATTTAAAAGATTAATATTCCAACTAATCAATTAAAAAACCCACAAGGAATACATTTCTAGTCCTGGAATACAGGCAGTTCTTAACAGGCAAAAAATCAGATCAGTGGTTGATTGCGGACAGGGATAGGGATGAGTTTGACTAGGAAGGAGCACAGAATTTTTCTGGAAGGATTGAAATGTTGTATATGTTGATAGGGGTGTTAGTTCCATGGATATACGCACTCGTCAAAATAGACTGAACTACATACTTAAGGTCTGCTATGAATAGGCCTTTAGTAATGTAGTGGTAAGGTGTGGGGACAGGGGAAGCATTCTATATTCCTACAATTACGTCTCAGTCTTAGCCTACTTTGTGTCTCTGGAGTGTGAACCTCCCCAGTGTTCCTCAGTATTTTTCTCCCTTAAGTAGGACAGGATGTCTAGAAAGGGCTGGGATTGGCTATTTCCCTTCTTTCAGGTCACTTAGTAATCAGCCTAAGTTAGGCTAATTGGAATTAGCCTAAAATTCTAATGTGGTTAACTAGTTTTCTCTGAGGTCAGGCCTTGTTAAGAACAGAGTGCTCTGGCATGTTTCAAAATGGTTCCTTTACCTTCCACCTACCAGAAGCACAAGATGATTTTTCTCTGATATTTACTGTGGGAACCTAGTTGGCCTCATGGAGGTAACACTCACAATATTTTGGGTCCCTCCCTATGACTACATCCCCCCTGGGGTTTTTAACTCTAAGATTTCACCACACTGTGCCTCCAGTAATTTATTAATCCTAGTTCATGATTTCCTACCTAGGCGCTGGTTCCTCTGGTAGTCTCCACTGTTGAGGCTTGACTCTGGTAAGTCGTGTCTCCCTGTATTCATCTGTCTATCTCTTCAATCTGAGATTGGGCAGAGGTTTGCTATGTGTCTTCCCCTCTCTTAAAAGTCCAAGAAGAGTAGTTAATTTACAGCTTTTTAGGACAGAGTATTAACTTCCAAGCTCCTTACAGGTAAAACCAGAAACCAGAAGTTCAGGCTTTTTTTTTTTGTTTTGTTTTTTAATTTTGAGAGAGAGAACAAAAGAGAATGTGCAAGTGCACACACAGGAGAGGGGCAGAGAGAGAGGGAGAGAGAGTATCCCAAGCAGGGTCCACACTCAGCGTGCAGCCCGACATGGGGCTTGATCTCACAACCCTGTGATCATGACTTGAGCCGAAATGAAGAGTCCAATGCTCAACCGCCTGAGCCACCCAGGTGTGCACCCACATTCAGTATTTTTTTTTAATGTTTATTTATTTTTGAGAGAGAGAGAGAGAGAGAGAGCAAGGAGGGGAGGGTCAGGGAGAGAGGGAGACACAGAATCTGAAGCAGGCTCCAGGCTCTGAACTGTCAGCACAGAGCCCCACGTGGGGCTCGAACTCATGAACTGAACCGTGAGATCCTGACCTGAGTAGAAGTCCGATGCTTAACTGGCTGGGCCACCCAGGCACCCATTATAATACTCTGGAAATTTATCCAGAAAACTTTTTGATACAGAAGATCTTTTAGAATGAAAATTTGGTCATTTAATTTATCACGCTGGAAAATTCTGATGGTTCCCCATTGTTTAAATTACAGTCGAAATCCAATTCCATTGGTATGGCAGACAAGACTCTTCATGATCCAGCCCCAGTAGGACACTCTAGTCCCTCCACTCAGTATCCTTCACCATACCCCTTCTATCTGGTCAGGCTGAGTCCTGGCAGCTACGACCTCCTATGGATCATGCTTTTTCTTGTCTCTTGGGTTGCTCATGTTATTGCTGACCCTACAATGACCTCCACCTCCTTTTCTATTTAAATAAAACGTCATCATTTACACACCACAAACATTACCTTCCTTCTGAAGTTTTTCCTTCCATTCTTCCAATCCTCCTGAAAGCAGTGACAACTTTCTTTTTAAACACACACATATACTTATTTATTTATTTATTTATTTATTTATTTATGATAGCACCTACAGTATTTTCATTACACTTAATTGTTGACAAGTTTATTATACTAATCTCTTGAGGGCATGGACTACATCTCATTGCTTTTGAAATCCACATGCCTAAAATTGTACAGTTAAGCTGGCCATATGACAAGGTTTGTGCTGGTTTACCTGGCTTCATTATTAACTGCACTCCCTTTCACTCTCAAAAGTGTCATATTTAACAGATTATATATAGTCACCTTCTGCATAGTACATGTTTGGTAAAGTTTTGAATGAACGGATGAGATTTAATTTGTCTTAATTAGCCCCATATCTGAACACTAGTATATACAATAGACTACATATACACAATATACGTAGTGAGAATTTTTAAAAAGTTAATTGCTTATGATGTCTTTTTTCCTTAAGCTTCACTCCCACCTGATTTAATATTGCTTCAAGTTACCTTGGGCAGCATAGCATCAATTGCCTGTTTGGCTCGCTGCTTGGTTTCAGAGTTGCTGTAACTTGTCTTATTTTTTTTATTAAAAAAAAAATTTTTTTAACGTTTATTTATTTTTGAGACAGAGAGAGACAGAGCTTAAACGGGGGAGGGTCAGAGAGAGGGAGACACAGAATCTGAAACAGGCTCCAGGCTCTGAGCTGTCAGCACAGAGCCCAACGCGGGGCTCGAACTCACGGACCGCGAGATCATGACCTGAGCCGCAGTCGGCCGCCTAACCGACTGAGCCACCCAGGCGCCCCTAACTTGTCTTATTTTATAATCATCAGAAATACCTCCTGATGCCAGTCTTCCAAAATCACAAGGAATAAATAAAACCCCCCAAACGCGCAGTAAAGGCTAACATGCTAAAACAAAAGTTGTCACCTAACCCTACAATCACACTGCCTTGTTAGGTCTAGTACAAGATAGGTGGCGCAAATCACTTTGTTTTGCCCAAAACAAAGATGGACTCCGTCGGAGTCAGAGCCCTTTCCTTTCCGGACCAATCGAAATCCAGCATTCAGGGCACTGGGTGTCCTCACTTCCGCCTCGTCTTCCTGGGTCTCTAATTTGGCGAGGCGGGACTGTCCTCGGGACAGAGGACTGTCCGCCTCTGATCCGAGACGGCTGTGGCAGCGCCAGGGCGGCGAGGCCCAGAAGCGGCGGGCGGGATGAGCCGGGCGCGCGTCGGAGCGGTGCGGACGCTGCGGGTGCCGGGCCGCCATGGCTATGCGGCCGAGTTTTCCCCGTACCTGCCGGGCCGGCTGGCCTGCGCCGCCGCGCAGCACTATGGCATCGCGGGTGAGGCCGCGCAGCGCCGCCGGGGCGGGGGCGGGTTCCAGCCGAACCCCAGCTTCACCCTGTGGTGGGAAAGCACTTCCGACAGTAGACAGTGCCACAAGTGTACACCAGGGGGAGCCGAGGAGCGCGCGAATTCTGGCTTCCTCCTTTGTCCATTGTGGGGAGTGGGTCTGGGTCTATGATCCTTTCAGTTACGTTGCGGAAGTAGCATATGGGAGGTGCCTGCTGGCCCATACCCTTATTCCTTAGCGCACCTCCTCCACCTCACCCCCCACCCCCACCCCCAGGCACACACTTCCTGCCTTGAGCGGGCTCAGAGGATGTGACCCCTCCGGCCATTCGGACGCTACCGACAGCACTTGTAAGGGGACGGTACGCAGGGTCACCTGAGTACCTTGCTTATGGGTCCACCTTCCTCACAGTCTGCATCCGGGCTGTGGGTCGTAAGAAGGATGGCCTTGAGCGGACGCTTGGAGTCTCCCCACAATTGCCATCATGAAATTGATCAAGTTCTGCCCCTACCTTTTGTTGTCTCAGGAGGAATACACACATTTGCAAGTAGTTGGAGGTTCAAGTTAACTCGTGCGCGCTTTCTGTCTCTCTCTTTTGTAATGTTTATTTTAGAGAGAGAGAGAGAGAGAGAGAGCCCCTGAGCAGGGGTGGGGGCAGAGAGAGAGAGGGAGACTGAGGATCCTATAAGCAGGTTCTGTGCTGTCAGTGCAGAGCCCCATATAGGGCATAAACCGGGAGATCATGACCTAAGTGGGATGCTTAACCAACTGAGCCACCCAGGGACCCCAAGTTCACTGTCTCTTTTCAGGGACTAGACTGGAAGGCGGGATTCCATTCTTAAAATTTCTTCTTTTAACTTAAAGCTTATCTGTTATTTATGCGCAGAAGCTCTGTGAAATAATTCATTGCATAACGTCAGCTTTTGATAGTTGTTTTTCTTTGGCCCTAGGGCGGAAAAAAAATGGTATGATTTCTAAAATTCAGAAGGCAAGAAATATTTACTTATATTTTCACCACTTAGCTCTTACTGCTTGCACTGGTACATTCAAGTTTACAATACTTACCCACCAGTTAGGTTGAAACTCATGAGTTTGATACTTTAAATTAAATCCTTTGTAAAAACTTATAAGGAGGTGTTGTTGTTTTTTTTTTAATCCTGTTTAAATTGAGTGTTTTTCCTCCCTCAGTCTATATAACAAATACATCTTTTAAAATATGCTTGTCCCTTAGAAAAATAATTCATTTTGGGTAGGTAACTAACCTACTCAGCACTTTACCATCTAGTATGTGGTAAATTCCACCAGGTATTTTGTTTTAAAATCCCATGCTGAATGTATTTCAGATTTATTAGCAAGGCAGTGTGATGCAGTAGAAGGAGCAGAGCTTCTGGAATCTGTAAGCCAAAGGTTTCTTGCCTGGAAATAGGGATTATGACACCTATTTGGGAGGTTTATGTGCCTGGCAGGCTGTCTGGCCATAGAATATTAATTCAGATATCTCCCCTCCCCTGTTTGGGGCTGTGTCTGGATCCCAACCATAGGTGAGATAAGTTTAATATTTCATGGTTGAGGTGCAATATAGAAAAACAGGAATGGAGCGCACAGTCCTGATCAGTTTGTATACACGGTCTCAATAACTTTAGGGAGAAATTTGTGGTAGTAAAATTAGGTACTCATTCCTCAGCAACCTCCCCCCCCACCCTTCACCTTAGCTGTTCCCCTGGCAAGTTCAAAAGCATGATCTTGATTTTTTTTTTTTTTTTCTCCTTAGGCTGTGGAACCCTTCTAATATTGGATCAAAATGAATCTGGGCTTAGACTTTTTAGAAGGTAAGGTGGCTCTAATGATTAAACTTACAGATATTCTCTTTTGCTACCAAAGCCTTAATATAATTAGATTTTGAATCTTTTTGATCAGTAAAATATTTTTTCATTTTTAAATTTGTGGTAGAAAAGAAACTTCAGCATGTGCACATATAGAACTTATTTTTGCCAGTAAACTGTGATTATGTCATTTTTCTTCTAAAGCCCTTGTCTCTTAGTGTTCATTTATAAAGTAGAAAAGTTAAACATAAAAAAATGTAAACTAGTTAGTATACTGTGTGACGTTTCTAACGTTGCTGTCTTCTTCACATAGTTTGGGTTAATTCATTCAGGAGCTAATTATCCATTTTGTGAGTTATCTAGCACTGCTTTCCGTTTCTTGTTTCTATGGCTGTCTTGACTGTTGGACTCATTAACACCTCCATCTGGGTTAGTCAATGTCAGAGAAAGGAAAGGAAACTCTGTCATGAGATCATGACCTGCTCACAGCTCAGGCGAAATTTTATGTGGGAAGTTGAAATTCTTGGTCTAAATTAGTATTGTGAAGTGCTTGCTGCTCCCTCCTGTGAACCACACAAAAAACCCCCCAAAAAACGCAAAACAGTGAGCACCCAGGTATGGCGTCCTGGCCTCATAAATAGCGCCAAATTTCTAAATGGGAGACCGAATTTTAATCCAGCTCCACAGTTTTCTTGCTGTGTGACCTGGGATGTGCCTGTCACATCTCTGAACTCATTTCTGGGTCTGTCAAGTTCTAGCGCTATTTCTCTTCCATAGTTGTGAAGACCATGTGAGATAATGGGTGTTAAAATATGTGATAAACTTGAAAGACTGTAAAATTATGGTTCCTATTTTATGTTCAGCTGCCTGTGCAACCAGATTTTTTTAATTTTACTTTTCCTGGTGTAGCTTTGACTGGAACGATGGTTTGTTTGACGTGACCTGGAGTGAGAACAACGAACACGTCCTGGTCACCTGTAGCGGCGATGGCTCGCTGCAGCTCTGGGACACGGCCAAAGCCGCAGGACCACTGCAGGTCTACAAGGAACACACTCAGGAGGTAGGAAGGCAAGTCTTTCTGGGCTGATTGGTTTTGTTTTAGATGAAATCCATTTGGGGGTGGAAACAAGGGTACTGGAAGTTTAAGCGTTAGTGTTTCTTGCATATGGTAGATGTCATTTGTTATTTGATTATTCCGACATTAAGTACATCTTGCCCTAAGGAGCTAAGAAAGAAGGAAAGGTCAAGCTTTTTCTTAGGCAGTACAAACGCCCCCAGTAGTAGGTATGCTGTAGCGCTGTTTCCTCCAGAAGAGGCTCATCTCTTTCTTCCCGCTGTAGGGCATGCTTGCCCTATACCGCCTTAAGGAGGAAGTAGGCAGAGTTTTCACCAAGGCGTCACAAGATCGCCTTTAGGGCCGCAGTAAGGTTCCTAGGGATTTTCAGAATATAGTGAGCAAGAGCATCAAATGCAGATTATGAGACAGAGTTTACTGAAGAAATTTGAAATCTCAACCAGTTCATGTATCTAGGTTCTGTGTGTATGTATACGGGTAGCACAGAAGATAGTTTGGTTTTCATATCCTTTAGATAAATAGCTAGTAGTGCCATTGCTGGGTCGCGGGGTAGTTCTAGGTTTCATTTTCTTGAGGAACCTCCATACTGTTTTCCAGAGCGGCTGCACCAGTCTGCTCTCCCACCAACAGCGCAAAAGGGTTCCCCTTTCTCTGCATCCTCGCCAACATCTGTCGTTGCCTGAGTTGTTCATTTTAGCCATTCTGACAGGTGTGAGGTGATGAATCACTGGGTTCTGCTCCTGAAACCAGTACTACACGGTATGTTAACTAACTTGAATGTAAATAAATAAATGAAAAAAAAAAGAAAATAGTTTGGTTTTCAGTCATATAAAACTACAAAGGTATTTTTAATGAATGTGATGGGAAAGACATTCCCTTACGGTGTTTTGCCTAAAATGTTTCAAAATTTCCCTCAAGGTAGCCGTAGATCTTTCAATTTTACTTTCAGATTTGTGTCTAGCACAGTACCTGGCCCATAGAAGGCCTTCAAAGGATGCTTGTTAAATGCAAGAATATTAGTCGTTTGTGATAAAAGGATTAGTTGTGTGAAGATTCCAGAGTGTTAAGAGAGTGGGTTAGGAGTGACATTCAAGGTGACATATACTCAATTTAAGGTTTACATCAACATCTAGTTCCCAATGTGCTCATTACAATTTTTGAAAAATAGTTAACATTTGTCTTCATTGTCAAATAATAGGCTTATCAATTTGCTTACCTTTTTTGAAAAAAGATTTGACCCACTTCAGGTTCTTGGTTATGAAAACTTACCTTTGAACTAAGGATGCAGCTATTTGTATTTCATTGTGGAGGAAGTGTATTTAGCTATACATTTTGTAGTAAAAATGTGCCATGTGGTTAAGACCTTGCTTACTTTAAGAAAATCAATGAATGGAGTGCCTGGGTGGCTCAATTGGTTAAGTGTCCAACTTTGGCCCAGATCGTGATCTCATGGTTCGTGAGTTTGAGCCTCGCATCGGGCTGTGTGCTGACAGCTCAGAGCTTGGAGCCTGCCTCGCATTCTGTGTCCCCTACTCTCTCTGCCCCTCCTCGCCACCCCCCTCAAAAATAAATAAACATTAAAGAAATTTTTTAAAAAAATTTTAAAAATCAATGATTGACTCTTGTGATATGGTAGAAGCTGAAAAGTTTACAATGATGGATGCCCATAAAAAATATTAATGCAGAATGACAATGAGTCATGCATTTAATACCAGTTTGTTCCCTTTAGAAATTGCATTTATGTTTAAAATGGAACAACAGACTTGTCAGCTGAAGGGATCTATCTTTCCTTTTTCCCTCCCTCCCTCCCTCCGTTCCTTCGTTTCTTCCTTTCTTCCGGGGCACAATTGAACTTGATATATTTCCTTGTGTGTATTTAGTCATGCTTAGCCATTTTTTCTGGATTAGGTTACTGCAATAAGATTTTTCTTAAAATTTAGAATAAATTTAAAGCATCCCCTCCCCCATAGAATTGTGATTATGGGGAAAAATAATTTCCAGTTATGTGTCAGTGAGTCTTGTTGAATTTTACTATGAATAGGATGTAATATCCTTCACTACTTTTCACTATACTATGTTTGAAAAGCATTCACTTTTTTTTTTTTTTTTTTTTTTTTTACCTTGTTTAGTATTTTAAACTTTTAACTTGTATTTAAAAAGCTAGATCTGTCCGTACTGGTAGCACATGTTTTGTGCCAGGCATGTGCTAGTCTTCAAAGTTGCAAATATGAATAAGACTCAGGTGCTAATCTCTGGTAGTAGATCTGGGACATGCAAGCAAACTAATACAATGTGATCATGTTGAAAAGAAGTGTCTAGAAGGTGCAGATAGAGAAACCAAGGACCGTCACAAAAGAGATGCCATTTGAGCTGAGTCTTGGACAGTTAGCAGGAATTCACTGGCAGCCCAAGGGGAAGAGGGCAGTTTTAGTAGAAAAGAGCATCTCACAGGTGCAGATCTGTGAAAGAGCATGACATGTTCAAGGCAGTCACAGGTCCTTTGGTGTGACTAGAGCAGAGTGTCTGTGTGGGAATGGTGGGAGATGAGGCGGGAAAGGTGGGGAAGGGCTATATCCTGATGGGCCTTAAATGCCTGGTTGGGGTTGCACTGGATGCTTTGAATATTCAGGGGAGAGATGGATTAATTTTGTAGATTTGGGGCCACACAGTGTGGGCAGACAACAGGACATACACGGATGTGTAAGTATTAGCCATTTTCCACTTAATCCAACTTTTCCAGATGCTAGGTATGACTAGACTGTAATTTAGGTACTAAATTTTACTATTTGAAATGAAAACAAAGTAGAAAGTGCTTGTCTTAACTCAGTGGTTTTCAAACTTTGCCACATATAGAATCACGTAGGGACCTTTTAAAAATCTTCATGGTGGTTGGAGCCAGCCATCAATCGGCATGATTTAGATTCCCAGATTATTCCAATGTACAGTAGTGTTTAGAAGCCACTGCTTTAACTTCATAGGCATTCAGTTCTGATGACCTTATTATGTATATTGTCTAATATTTTGAGGGTTGTAGATTCAAAATGGAGATTTTAAAAACTACATAATAAAATGCATCTTTTGATTTACCTTGTGAAGTGGTAACCTCAAAGCTTTAAAACTTTTTAAAGAAGAGAAAGTGATAGTTTTAAATAGATGGAAACTGTGATGGAATATTTTTGGGTCAAGAATGACCTTCACGCATGAATATGGCTACTATATATGTAGTCTCTCTGTCATACACTCATTGTGGGTCTCAAACACTGTGCCTGTCTCTAAAGCAGGTTGGTGAGTGAATCATATCTAGAAATTAGAATCCCATATCTCCTAATTTAGATCTAGTAGGAAACTTACGTAGGAGAATGATGCAATCTTATCTGATAATTTTAAATCATGTGAAACTAGAAATTTTTTTTTAGTTTAGCTATAATCTGATAGTCTATGAAATTATCCTATTGAATTATTGGCAGAGCTGTTTAAATATATGTAGAATTTACATTTTATGTAAATGTAATGTGAGACAGGGAGGAATTTTATATATATATCTGCATATATTTCAAAAAGAAACAATGGAAAGAGAATCCAAAGCCAATAAAAATGGTTACCTTTAAAAAGGGTGGGGAAGATATCAGGGGAGGCAGAGGACAAGGATGGCTAATTTTCCAAGTATAATTTATATCACAGTTTTGGCCTTGGAAAAGTTGAAATATTTTACAAAGTTAAAAATCACTGTTTAATTAAAAAGGAAAAAAAATTGCTAAAAATTGAAAACAAGCAGAAAACACATTCATCTAGTGATGTATCAAATTGGCATTATAACCAGGTATTGAAAATAATTATTTCAAGTGACTTTAGAAATACAGTTTAGTGATTGTCCATGCCTAATAAGATATTTCTGATAAACAAAAAGAGTTGCAAGGAAGTTTTAAACTGCATTCAGAAAGATAAGTATTGTTATTTTGAAACTCTCATATCATCTGGGGGTCGGACAACAAAATTCAAAATAGTTTGGCCATAAAATATAAACACACTATGTTTCTACGGTGGGGAAGGGGAGAAAGAGGGTAATTATGTTATTAGAAACCAAAAATTTTTATGTAAGAGAAAAGTAATATGCGAATAAAGAAGTTAAATAGAGACATTTAATCCTAAAACTGGGAAGTATCTGCACAGACTCATGATTTATTTTTCTCTGTTTAAAAAAGTCCATTTGTTCTGGTTCTTTGGACTGTAAAGACTGAGCTGCATTGACAACTCAGTCTCAGTGATATCCCTAGTGCCCAGATTGTTGCCTCTAAATACCATTTCCCACTAAAAGGATCTGGGGATCTTTGGAGAAATAGTTGATTCCAGGACTGGCAGGAAACGTACAAGGTGAATCCAAAACATCTTCTTGTGTCAGAAGACTGTGAAAGTCCACTGGGATCACATTAGACGTTTGGAACAGATAACCTGAAAAGGCTCTCAGTGGCCAATGATGGACAATCTCAACATCAAAAAGAATGACAGCAATGAGTTGGAACACTATACACACAGAGAGATACACACTTATATGTATATTTCTACCCATTACATGGAGTTGTAAACATTAAAAAACAACAGCTGGTCATCACTGAAGATTACTAGGACAATGGCCTCATTCTGAAAATTGATAAGCAAATATGAAGAATCAAGGCATTTATCCTGCCTTTCTGATGTGAATTTTATTGTGGGGTAGTTGAATGGTTGATGTGGAAAATTTCTCATAACTGAATTCTGACTATTAAATGCAGAAGGAATAGCACAATTATAGAGTCACCATTTAGTAGCCCGTAATGAAATAATGAGTGTAGGCAAAGATTAGCTATGAATGCTAAAACATTAATTTAATATTTATACATCTTTTGAACAATTTTGAGATCACTAAAAGTGGGTCAGCCAGCAATTATACACCTAATGTAATAGGAAGCTTAAATAAGATTGAACTGAATTGAACCAAACCTCTAGACCTAACTTCTAACTTAAAGGAAATGGGAGGAGTAGAGGAAAATGTTGACACCAGGAGAGACAATTAGCCAAATCCAGAATGCAGAAGATTCTATGGGACCATTAACTTTGTTTCTTCAACAATTATAAATGTCATGGGAAGGGTGGGTGGGGAAAACAAGATGGGAGAGGAGGACTTTCCTAGATTAGATCTAAGAGACGTAACAACTAAGGGTAAAATACGGATTTTGTTTAGTTTTTGATTCAAATAAACCACCTGTAAAAAGACATTTTTGAGACAGTCAGGGAAATAAGAATGTGGACTGAGTTTTGGATGATATTAAGGAACTGTTATTCATCTTGTTAGGTGTGAAAATGGCCTTCTGCTTATATAAAAAAGAAAAATATCCTTATCTGCTTAAGTATTTATGAGTGAAGTGGTCTGATGTTAAAATACTCCAGCAGTCAGTCAGTCAGTCAGTCAGTAAGTCAGTCAGTAACAGGACAGATGAAGCAAGGTGGCAAAATGTTGATAATTCTGGAAAGTATGTGATAGATACCTGGGGATTTATTATGATATTTTTTCTTTTATGCACATTTTAATGTTTCTATAATGATAAATTTAAAAAATTGTTTCACATTAAAAGAAATATGTAGCCTTTTCTAATCGCTCAGTAATTAAAAGTCAGTGTCCCTTTCCTTTGTATTGATACAGATAAGTATGAACATTCTGGACATAGTTTTTATTTGATGATTTTTAATTAAATAGACCAACTTAAAAAGGGCAGCACTATACGGTAGATTAAAAGCGAGCTCTTTGGGAATTGATTTCAGTAATAAAATTTGTCCTCTCAAACTGTGGTTTTGATGAGGTTCAGATTTCATAAAGCAACGCAAAATACTGTTCAGTGTGGTTTGTTTTTTTTTTTTCTTTTTGCAGTTTCTCAATTTTCTTCATCACTGCCGAGAGTAATTACTTAAGATAGGCCTTTAGAGGACCCTGCTTTTAAAGCACAACTGCATTCCTCTCTTCTTTTTTATGCTTAATTGGGCCATTAAGTCATGTCCACTGTTTGAGCGGGAGTGGACAGGGGAATTGGAAATAGGAAAAGGTTGGAGGACTGGACTGATGTGAGGTGTGCTCTTCATGCAGATTTCTCTGCGCCTTCATTCATTCTAGAAACTTTGATTAACCCTACTGTCTGCAAGGGACTGTGTGAAGCCTAGTGGGGAAGATGAGTGAATTGGGAATGGTCCTTGCCCTGCTGGAGTCCTTGTCCTCTCTAGGGAGGGAGGCTTACGCTGCTGGTTATCTAATTTATAATGTGATAAGTGCTGTGAATGTATGGAGTGCTACAAGAGGAGAGGATCTTGTCTGCAGGAAGGGACCAGGATGGCATCCTTAAGTCTGAAGGGAGAGTAGGATTTAACTATTCAAGTGGAGGGGCACCTGGGTGGCTCAGTCAGTGGAGCATCTGACTCTTGATTTCTGCTCAGGTCATGATCTTACAGGTTAGAGAGTTCGAGCCTCACATCTATCTCTACTCTGGCAGCACGGAGCTACCTGGGATTCTCTCTCTCTCTCTCTCTCTCTCTCTCAAAATAAATAAATAAACTTTAAAAGATAACTATTCAGGTAGAGAGAGTCCAGAGGAATAGGGTTAGAGGCAAAGGAAAGTGCCCTCTTGAAGGGCGGGTACTGAGCCTGTGTGCCTGGAAAAGTCAGCATTTTGGCTGTTATGCTAAGACCAGTGGGAAGACATTGAAGATTTTGAAAAATTTACCATGAAAGATTTCATGTTTACATGAATATATGTAAGAAGTAAACATGTATAATGAATGCTTGCATATTCATCATCTAACTTAAGAAATAAAACATTACCTATGCTTTTGGAGCCCCTGCTTACAGATGCTATCTTCTATCTACTTTTTTCTGATTCCACCCTTCTTCCTCCTCTTTTCTTTCCTCCCCTCTTCCCAGAAGTAACCACTAATTGTGAATTTCTATTTCTGTTTTCTTTTCTTTTTCGTTTTACTACATATGTATGCATCCCTAAATCACTCATAGTTTTGCATGATTTCGACCTTTGGGTAATAAGCAGCAGCATGGATGAATGTCAACGTGGAGTGAAGATGGTAAGTTGCAGGAGCCACAGAGCATGATACCATTGAAGGGCTTTCTGTGGGGGAATGACGTTTGTGTTTTTATGCAATGCGGATAATGGATTGGAGGTGAGCCAGGATGGATAGGAAGAGCAGTTGAAGGATGCTACGGTCTAGGTGGTAGGTAGCTGAGGAGTTGATGGCTGTAGCCTCTTAAGAGAAATTATGTACAAACTTGGAACTATGGTCTTTTGGGATCCTGTCTCTCCTAATTAGTTGGCCTTTCTGTTCCTCAGACGTGACAAGCTTGTTTCCTGCTTCAGGGTCTTTTCCTAGTCTTCTGCCAGAGCCTTTCCTCTCAAACGTGCAGAGTTCTGTCTTTCCTGCACGCAGGTCCCTGCTCAGAGAGATCTTCCCTAACCACTCTACTGAGAAGTGACCTCTTAATTCTACATTGTTTTCCAGTCTCCTTCCTTTGCTTTATTTTGCTCCATAGTTTTCCTTTAAAATCGCATTCTGAAATTATTTATTTATAGTCTGTCTTCCTCTGCTAAAATATATGACCCATCTGGACTAAGGCTTTGTCTTGTCTAACATTGTACTCCCCTTCCCCTTGTGCCTTGTACACAGTAGGTGCTTAAGAAATACTTGTTGAATAGATTAGTGAGGTAACTTGAAGTTGGGATATTAGAATCTACTCATCCTTTTTCAACTCTCTCTCAAACATCTCTCTGACTGTAAACTTTTTTCAGAGCCTGAGGTTAATGCCCAAACCCTGCTCCCACTAGACATTTCCACTTGACTGTCTTGCTGTCACTTCAAAGTCAGTATGTCCAAAATTACACATTATCTTCTTTCCTCCAGTCTTCCCATTTTGTTAATGCCACCACCACTGATAGTCCCCAGGCACAAAACCTTGGTGTTATCCGGCAGTGTTCCCTAGTCCTGATCCCTTGGGTGCTGTCTATGCCTGTATA
Organism: Panthera uncia; assembly: GCF_023721935.1. Taxonomy (NCBI): domain Eukaryota; kingdom Metazoa; phylum Chordata; class Mammalia; order Carnivora; family Felidae; genus Panthera; species Panthera uncia. Next base: position 91,914,220 of record NW_026057580.1, read on the forward strand.
TGACTTTGTGGAGGTGGGGGAGGTGCAGTTCTGATCACTGTTTTCACTTCTGCTTTCTGCTATTGACATTTTAGCCAGGCCTCAAGGTCCTGCTTGGATCCTCTCTTCTGGGCATCAAGCTGAATTTTCCATCCCAGCACCCATGTTGTACTTATGTCTGTAGTTTTATTATTATTATTTTTAATATTTATTTATTTATTTTGAGAAACAGAGAGAGAGAGAGAAAGAGAGAGAGTGAGCGAAGTGGGGGGGGGGGCAGAGAGAGAGGGAGAGGGAATCCAAAGCAGGTTTGTGCTGTCAGCACAGAGCCCGATGTGGGGCTCCATCTCATGAACCGTAAGATCATGATCTGAGCCAAACAACTGGGCCACTCAGGCACCCCCCCCTCACTGTAGTTTGTTTGTTTATTTGTTTGTTTTTTTAAGTTACTTTCCTGTATCCTAATATTTTAAATACAGTCAAATAAAATATTTTTTGAGTTGCCTTTTTAAAAAATGTTTTTAAACATTTATTATTTTTGAGAGAGACAGAGAGAGACAGAGAGAGACAGAGCACGAGCAGGGGAGGGGCAGAGAGAGGGAGACAGTGAATCCGAAGCAGGCTCCAGGCTCCGAGCTGTCAGCACAGAGCCCGACGTGGGGCCCGAACCCACAACCGCGAGATCATGACCTGAGCCAAAGTTAGACGCCCAACTGACTGAGCTACCCAGGCGCCCCTTGAGGTTGCCTTTATTTCTTTTTGTGTTATCCCACTTTCAACATCACCCTGGGGATTCTGTCCCTAGTTTTGTCCTAGAGTCCTACTGCTTGCACTTTGTTGTGTGACTGATAAGACAGCTGGCAGCAACACCGCCGTCAGCGTGGTTACCTTCTATCTTTTGTTCTCATTAGGGCTGGGTTCCCCTATGGGGGCTTTTGCAGTTTTAAAAGGTAAGAAGTCATAAGGTTTCGAATCCCGTGTCATACTGGACATGTGTAGAGGCAGTGGAGTGTGAGACGTTGATCTTAGTTTTTAGTTATATTTGTTCAGTTATCCTCTGAAACGAAAACAGTAGCTCTTTATAACTACTTAGCAGTGATGCAGATTGTGAAGGTAAATTCAGATGGATAAACTCTTTTAACTCCCATTTGTTGAGTGCTTATTATATTGCAACAAGCATAGGCATACAAGGTGGTTTTGCCCACATGACGGATCTTCCCGAATCTAGTAGGTATTTAACACAAGTTGTCGTAAAATATGGTAAATGTTGAATTATAAGTAGGTGCAAGGTGCTGTTGGAGTGCATGGAAGGAAACATTTAAATCATGGAGGGTTTTATCGAGGTGAGGCTTATTTCATAAAGGCTGTGGTGGAGCCCAGTCTTGACAAATGAGTGGGAGGTCACCAAGTGGACAGTGGACAAGGGCTTTAAGTTCTTGGATAATTCACGGAAACAAAGTGGGATCAGTTTGGGCTCCCACGAAGGGCGATACTAGTAAGGGCAGGCTTTTACTTCCCTAATGTCGCAGCCCCACGTCATTCCAATTCAACAGTGCCCTCAGGTAGCATGATGTAGAGTCAGCCTCACGTAGTGATTAAGGGTGGACTCTGCAGTTAGGCTGCTGAGGTTCAGAGTTCAGCTCTGTCACTTAACTAGCTTTAGGAATTTGAAGAGTTTATTTATACATTTTGGGTCTTGTTATAGTATCAATTTCATAGAAGGGAAGATTAAATGAGATAAAATAGGGGCACCTGGGTGACTCAGTAAGGTATGTGTCTGACTTTGGCTCAGGTCTTGATCTCACAGTCCGTGGGTTCGAGCCCCGCGTCGGGCTCTGGGCTGACAGCTCTGAGCCTGGAGTCTGCTTCAGATTCTGTCTCCCTCTCTCTCTGCCCCTCCCCTGCTCATGCTCTGTCTGTCTCTGTCTCTGTCTCTCTCTCTCTCAAAAAGAAATAAACATTAAAAAAATTAAATGAGATAAAATATGTAAAATGCTTATGACAACATGTGGCACATAACAGGTGCTAAATAAAGGTTTGCTATTGTGGTTATTTTTGACTGTTCACATCAGCCTAGAGTAGGAGTTGGCAAACTACTACTCATGGGACAGGGCCCAACCTAGCCTGCTATCTGATTTGTAAATAAAGTTTTATTGGAACACAGCTATGCCCACTCATCAAGTATCAGCTATGGCTACTTTTGTGCTCTACTGGGCCGAAAGACAGACCAAATGGCCCATAAAGCCCAATGTGTATATATATATACACACTCTATATATACTCTCTCTATATATATACTACTCTACAGAAGAAATGTGCCATGCCCTGGCCTAGAGGATAAAAGCAAACTCTTCAGCTCACAATGACTGCTTCCAAGCCTATCTTTTTCCATCCGTAACTAACAGATGGCCATGGCAGCTCTTTGGTTTTTGTTGCCCCTTCTTTATGAGCTGCTTCTGTTGCTGGATTGTGGTTTCTTCAGTGTTCCAACTGATTTTCTCTCTTTTTCATGAATATGGACAACAGCAGGGCCAGGACTAGAATAGGGTGGGTGAAGCACTCACTTTAGGTACATGATTAAGGAGGACCCCAACAACTCAATAGTCAAATAATATCTTAATGCAGTAATTTAAAAAATCAGAAATACTGCAAAAAAAAATCTGTGATGAGAAAAATATTAAAGTTTTAAACAAAGACAGGATCAGTATTACCAATTTTGTTTTCTGAAACTAAGGTGCCAACATGGCTAGGCATAGTGCCAGACAGCAGAGAATGGGTAACCCATATTTAAGCCCCAGCAAACTGCATATCCTGCTTCCTACATAAATATGGTAGCTAGAATTTTTAAGACTCAGAAGGCTCTGCTGGCTGGTTACTCTTAGTGCTATGTACTCAGGTGTATGTCAGGACTACTTTAATAGAGAATAATTATGCATATATGTTGTTGAACTTAGCTTACAGTAGTGATCTGTATATGTCTGTTGTATAAAATGACAGAATGAAAAATATTTCCATAAGTTTTCAAATGGTTCATTTGAAATGGTTCACTGAAAGCAGTAAGGCCTAGATTAGAATAGCAGCACTGGGTAACTACAGCTGTTTACCAAGAGATTGGAAAGGATTACCTGGTTCCTCTAAGCTTTTTCTAAGAAAGGCCAGATAGCGTTATTAACTGAATTTTAATGCTATCTGATGGACACTGACCTGGCAAGCTTTTTTAGATGACTAGCTTTCTAATCTGCTTTGACATTTCTACAAGGTGCTGCAAACAGTGATTTGTCGATAGGTTAAAAATATATATAATTTGTTTTAGTGAAGGAGGTTGGGAAATAATCTGTAGAACTCTGTTAGAATGGAATCTTATCATAAGGAATATGTCTGGAGGAATGGACAAAATGGTCTTTCCATTTCTCAGACACCATGGTGGAGATTTGTAGGACTTCATTTGATGTTTCAATGAAGTAAATTGGTTGTTCTAACTGGCTATCGCTGTTCTAAAGAGATAAAATGTAATATTTAACTTGATGCTCTTTTGCTTTCTAAATGACACATTAAAATGTTTTTAGGTCTATAGTGTTGACTGGAGCCAGACCAGAGGTGAACAGCTCGTGGTGTCTGGCTCATGGGATCAAACTGTCAAACTGGTATGTCAGAATCATTGTATTTAAAACCAATATTCTCTTCCCCAAAGTTTCCGTTGAATTTTTTTTCTTCTCTTGAACATACTTCTATATCTTTTCAATTGCACAACTAATTTCTTTTCAAAAAACTGTATTAAAGCCTTTGTTAGAATTTAAAAATTTTTAATTTTTTGTCTGTGAACTAACAACAATTAACTCAGCATTAATTATTTTAGCCCCTTAAATACCATTTTGCTTTATATAAAAATAGACTGTAAAAAATCTTTGAGGGGTGCCTAGACGGCTCAGTCAGTTAAGTGTCTCACTTAGGCTTAGGTCATGATCTCACGGTTTGTGAATTCACAGTGCAGAGCCTGCTTGGGATTCTCTCTCTCTCCCTCTGTCTCTGTCCCTCCCCTGTATGCGCTCTCTGTCTCTCTCTCTCTCTCAAAATAAATTAACTTAAAAAAATTGAAATATGAATGTATATTACATGTGTATATGTAAATACATTTATAGAGGGATGCCTGGGTAGCTCAGTGGGTTAAGCATCTGACTTTGGCTCAGATCATGATCTCACAGTCTGTGGGTTCGAGCCCCGCATTGGTCTCTGTGCTGACAGCTGGGAGCCTGGAGCCTGCTTCAGATTCTGTGTCTCCTCTCCCTCTGCCCCTCCCCACTTGCACTCTGTCTCTCTCAAAAATAAATAAACGTTAATAAAAAAATAAATACATATATGCTGTATTGTATATTATATATATGTATATATAAACATAAACTTGAATTTACGTCTAAGTAAACTGATCTGTTAATTTATTTGTAGTGGGATCCAACTGTTGGAAAGTCTCTGTGCACCTTTAGAGGCCACGAAAATGTCATTTATAGCACCATCTGGTCTCCCCACATCCCTGGTTGCTTTGCTTCAGCCTCAGGTAAATAATTCATTTACCAAAAAAGCCTTGTCGTGAATGGTGGCCCTACTCTCCCCAGTAGGTGGCACTGTGTACTTGAGATTCGCAGGGAAAAGGGACTTCATTACTATTCTTTGTGCTCTTTAGGATTGTTTCATTCTTTATCAACCTCTAGACAAGAATTAGCCAGGCCTGGATTACTTTTCAACTCCTAGTGAACAAATGTGGTTTGTCTTAGGCATATTATAACTGGTTATAAATCTGCCAAAATTGGGAAACGTTCTAGTTCTTTTTATTAGCCACTGAGCTCCTTTGCTTAGATGGCATTATCCTTGGTTTGTTTATCAGAATAAAGGTTGCTAAGTCTGAGTAACAGTTACAAGAGTGTGTAGTATGTGCTAATTAATGACAAATATTTGTGGTGATTGACAAAGTAAGACAATGACTCTTTATTTTTTACTTCTTTTATAACTTTCAAAAAATAAATTTATAAAGGAAAAACAAAAATGGTATCCTAGATAATCCCTATTCTGACCATATTACATAGTAAGGAAATTCAAACAATGCAGAAACATGCCAAATTAAAAATAAGCCCTCATCCCTCCCCCTCCATAGAACCACTGTTAATATTTTCTTGTATTCCTTTCTTGTATTCCTCCATAAAAATTCTTATTCTTATTTCAGAACATATGGTATAAAAATGAAAAATATTTATGGGGAGTATTCTTGAGGAAAATGTCAGATGTCTTTTGCTTAGTGGTGTTAGGCTTTGTATGCTTATAGCTATAAAACTTTTGTTGTTGAAATTGTACAGGAAAATAATTTTATTTATTTATTTTTTAAAAGTTTATTTAATTTCAGAGAGAGAAAGAGAGTAAGTGAGCATGAGCAGGGGAGGGGCAGAGAGAGAATCCCAAACAGACCCTGTGCCGTCAGCACAGAGCCCTGCGTGGAACTTGAACCCATGACCTGTGAGATCATGACCTGAGCTGAAACCAAGAGTCAGACGCTTAACCGACTGAGCTATCCAGCCCCTCAGGAAAATAATTTTATTATTGTGAGATTGTGAGTCAGAAAATCTCCTTCCCTGGGACACCTGGGTGGCTCAGTTGGTTGAACATCCTGCTCTTGATTTCAGCTCAGGTCATGATGCCAAGGTTGTGGGATTGAGCCCTGTATTGGGCTCTGCATGGAGCCTGCTTGAGATTCTCTCTCTCTCTCTTTCTCTCCATCTGCTTCTGTCCCCTGCTCACTCACTCACTCTCTCAAAAAAAAAAAGAAAAGAAAAGAAAAGAAAATCTCCTGTCCCAAATTCATTTTCCCCATTGAAAACATTGCTGTTATAAACCAGTTCTTGATTGTGGAGATTTCTTAGTCGGCTTAGTCCAGTATTATAGTTGAACTGAGTGAATCAGAACACCATTCAGAAGGAGTTCTTAGACTCTAGTTTTAAATAAACTTGATGGAAAAGAACATTCTCCAATTATATTTTATGAATTATACACATAAATTTATATTAAATACTTAAAGTTATGAAATTAAAACAAATTTAAGATAGAAAAAGAGGTACACTACGTTGTTTTTTTTTTTCATTTGATCTACTACCAATAAACATTTGGCTAAAGAATTTTCTGAATACTTTTTCCTTCCTAAAATCCCTGACACTTTAATATACGTTGCTTCATTTTTCTTTTAGATAATTTGTGTAATGTATTGAGTGCCATTAAAGCTGTAAAAAGTGTAGAAATGAAACAAAGGTGAACAATTAATTGGCATAGGAAACACAGGGTTGCTCTGCCAGGCTGCCTCCTTGAGTCACTTCGCCCTTGACTCAGAGAACAAGTAGTAGGAAGGAGAAACCAGTGTCTGCTCAGAGCATTCCAATGTGAGGCATGATTAAATTAGACCATTTGGGGGAATATATTCATAAATATAATCTATATGACACTAATTACTTTCAAGAGTGTTTGTTTTAGAGCAGCAACACCTTATAGATTAATTGAAACAATAACAACAACTTTCCCAGTCTAGGTGATAGTGAGAATCTGATAATGTTAAGGTAATAGTTACTTTAACATTTGGACCTTGAAATGATAAATAAATGCACCTTAGTTTTTTAAATGTTTTCCAATTTGATGAGTGAACAATGATACCTAATTTTTGTTTTGATTTGCATATTTGGTTATGAGGGATAGTGAATATTCTTTATATGTCAGTTGACCACCAGAGTTTTTCTTTTGTGAACTGCAGGTTCATGTTTTGGGCCCATTTTTCTACTGAGAGATGTTGTTGCTTTTCTGTATTGATGCATGAGCTCTTTTTTTATATTTAGGAATTAGTCTTCTGTATCTTACATGTATTTTCCCAACTTTTTTTTGTTTTTAAACATTTTATTTTATTTGGATGATTTTTTTATATATAATTTTAGAGAGAGAGAGCAGGGGAGGGGAAGAGGGAGAGAGAGAAAATCTCAAGCAGGCTCTATGCTCAGTGCAGAGCCTGACATGGGGCTCGATCCCATGACCCTGGGATCATGACCTGAGCCACTCAGGCACCCCTATTTTCTTTGTATATATATTTTTTACTGTATATGCATTTGAATTTCTTGGTAGTCAAAGCTATCAATTTTTTGCCTGATAAGCTTCTGGCTTTCATTTAGGATGAATAAGGAGTTGGCTCAGTGAAAAGTGGGAGGCCTTGGCAGGCAAAGAAAGAGCATTCCAGGCAGAGAGAATAAGATGTCCACAAGTAAGAACTTGGTGCATTTGAGATACTGAAAGAAGGCCAGGGAGACCATCGCTTAAGAGGAAAGGGTAGTAAAAATGAGGTTGGGCAGCAGATAGGCACCCAGATCAAGATTCAAGATTTTAGATTTTATCCTATGGACATGGGAAAGGTACTGAAGAGGTTTCAGCAAGTGATTTGATTAGGCTTGCATTTTCAAAAACTCATTCTGGTCATGTGTAGAGAATAGTTGGGAGATGAGCAGGTGTGAATGCAGGAAAATTGAGAGAGAGATGAAGGCAAGGATAATAATGGTGGCAGAAGGGCTGGAAGGAATTGGGCTGACTGGAGTGGTATTTAGAGATGGTTGTATAAGATGTAGAAGAGGGGAAGAGAGAAGGATAAGTAAAGAGTAACTCCTAGATTCCTGCAAAGGATAAAGTAGTGGGTGGTTAATGTCATAACTGAGGTAAGAAATACGTTTGAAAGAAAAGATCTTGAGTTTGTTTTAGAGCACATCGAGCTGATGGGACACATGGGGTTGAAATGATGGGGGTTGACTTTGGAGCTGAGAAGTCTAGCCTTGTGAATAAATTGTGTCATTGGCTCATAAACGGTAACTAAAGCCATTGCGGTATGTCAGAGCACCCAGGAAAGGCTAAATAGAAGAAAACTTAGACTAGAGCCTAGGTTGACAAACTACTGCCCTCAGATCAAAAGGACCCACTGACAGGTTTCATAAATAAAGTTTTATTGGAACACAGCTATGTCCATTCTTTTACAGATTGTATGTCTTTCTTTTTTTAATGTTTGTTTATTTTTGAGAGATAGAGAGAGAGACAGAGTAGGAGCAGGGGAGGGGCAGAGAGAGAGAAGGAGACACAGAATCTGGAGCAAGCTCCAGGCTCTGAGCTGTCACCAGAAAGCCCGATGTGGGGGTAGAAGCCACAAACTGAGATCATGACCTGAGCCGAAGTGGGACCCCCAACCGACTGAGCCACTTAGGCTCCCAGACATAGATTGTATGTCTATAGCTGCTCTTGTGCTGTAGTGGCAGAGTTGAGTAGCTATGGCAGAAATGGAATGGCCCTTGAAACCTAAAATATTTACTGCTGGGTCCTTCACAGATAATTTTTGCTCACACTTTGTATAGAGTCTTGCGGGGAAATAAATAAATGGAAGCTCTTTTGTGCAGTCTGGTTGTTTAGGGGAAGAGAGAAGAAAATAGCTAGGGGAAGATATAAAATGTGTCCAATATTGTCTCCTCATTTAATTATCCAGCATCTCCAAATAGGCAATTAGTAGGATAATTTCTTGCTAATAAACTATATCAATGCCCTGAGTTGTTGAATTACGTTGAGTGGTTTCCATAGTAAATATAATGTCACAGAAATCCTTTTCTTTTATTTCTTTTCTTTTCTTTTATTCTAAAAACTTAACAAATGTCCCTGAATTCTAAAATATTGTTAGGTTAAAGACACTTGGAACTGAAAATCTTCAGGTAAATTGTATATAGACAAATATGTCCATTAGATTAAGCAATTTCTTAGATCCTAAGATAATAGCAAATAATAGTAAATTCTGTGTATTGAGGTTAAGTCAAAAAATGTGCAATGATTAAAGTTAACGGCATTGTTTTCTAGAATAAAGAACAGCATACTTATAAAGTTATTACTATTATTTAAAAAATTTCTAGGTTGTCTGAGTCATAGTGTTTTGTCCATATCTGAGTTAAATCTTTTCCAAGATACCAAGTCTTTTGGGATGGGGCCAGTAATATATTTTTCATTGGCACATTTCCTTTTCCAAACCTGAATTCCTTCTTCGATTTTTAAAATTTTTCTGTGGTGCAGCTAACTATAAGGTTGAGTGTGTATTAAGTAAGTGATAGCAATATTGATATGCTTGTTTGAGTTAACTAACCCATTAGCCTGTCTGTATATCTGGAGTTAGTCATCTTTATGCTTTTAATTTAGTGTAAATGCTAATGAGTTTCATGCTGATGGTTAATCAAGTCTGAAGATGACCATAGTTCAGCATAATGGTTATAATATTACTATTGGTGAAAAGCCCTAATGCAGAGTTCAATTAAAATTCTTTAAGGATGTGAATTAGATTGACATTAGCATTATTTTCTTTGAATAGGGATGCCCTTTGGCCTTATGTCCTATAGTTTCAAAGGATTCATTTCAAACCTTGGATGAAATGAGTGATGTAAAATAGATCTGTCTTCAAAATGAACTGGAACATACTTCCTTTCTAGTGAAGCAGTGAAGACATGTCTACTGGGAGCTCTAATTGGCAGCATTCATAATAAACTGGAATTAATAATGAGTAGAGTTTCACATGTTAGAAAAAGTATTAGTAAGTAAAACTCCTCCAACTGATATATTTTTGAAAAAATTCCTTTACCTTACTATTGTATGTAATTTTGTTAATGTATACTATTATTAAGGTTCTAAAATTGTCTTTGTTTTTAATCATTGCTTTTTTTATGACCGTGACAAAATATGATGGTGACAAAATCTTGAACTAATATAACTGAATTTATTTAAGTGTCAGGTAAAATTGTGGATATTAGCCTTTTATTTGGGCTGAATCACACACACCTCTTCCTTCTACAATGGCCTTTTGTACGGCATGGTATACATAATATTAACTCTAGATGTTGCATATAGAATATTCAGTGTATGAGACTGAATAGAAGAAAAAGACTAATTGTGTATAGACAGTTACCAATATAACCACAAAACTTAACTATCTGCACATCGTAGATAGGTAATACATAAAACAGTGTTTTGTCATCACAAAGTCCATTTGGTTTAATGGAAAAAAGATTATCTGTTTAAAGACATTGCCTTCGTGTGTTATATTAGAAATAAATGTAAGCAGTGTTCATATCAGCCAGGACTTCTTTGGTTGAAAGTCAAAGAAATTCTGAACCAAACCCCCTTAAGTAAGAAGCTAATTTATTTGCTCACATAGTTGAAATGTCCAGAATCCCATCTGGCTTTATACACATGGCTGGATGTAGGCCTTAGTGGATGTTCTTGCCATCTCTTGTTCTGTGCTCTCTTGAGTTGAGTTGTATCAGGCATCATGTGAAAGGAAGATGGCAGCAGTTCTGAACCCTGTATTATTTCTGGTTTCTGTCCAGTAGGAAAAATCATGAGTCTCCTTCTTAGACATCTAGGAAGTTTCATTTTCTCTCATCTGATGGTCCATGTGAATGTTTCTAAACTAATCACTGTGCCTAGGAGAGGCGGGCGTGGGGGGGGGGGGGGGGGGGGGGGGGGGGGGGGGGGTGGGGGAGTGTAATATGTTGACTGGCTTGGGCCCAGCTTAGCTCCTGCAATTGGGAATGAGAAATGAGAGAGAGAGTGGTACTCAAAGTACATACAGCAAGAATGGAAAGAGTGAACAGTGATTAGGTTGAAGTGGCTGCATACATTCTAGGAGGCCGATACTCACTAAATTGTATGCACATCCAACACTTAAAATAAATCAGAAGGGATTTCATGAAAATCAAGCACTGGACATATGAGCTATAAAATAGGCTTCTTTTTTAAAAAATTGGATAAAGTAAAGGCATTTTTCTGCCAGTTTTATGGTTTTAGAAACCCATTGGAAGGTTTGTTAAGCATTTGCCATTTTCCTGAAATATTCCTTCATAATGATTTTCAAATAGTAACCTATTTAATAAGGTTGAAAAAATTTATAGTTTTTCTTCCACTCTCTTAAGAAGAGGGTTTATGGTACAGTAAAAGTTGGGGCAAGCTCTGAAGCTCTCACTGTGCCTTTGCTCTTTCATGTGAGATGAGACAATGTGTTTACCAACCTATGCACAGTGTATTAGGAGGTAGATGAATTTCTTTGCATATTTTCTTTACTTGACTTGTTTTCATATGTTTCCTATAGGGCATGTGTATTCTTTTACATAGCTGAGTCCCTTATACAGGCAAACACTAAAATAGCTTTTATTACTATTATGTAAGATATGGGAGTAATGAAGGGTGCCTGGGTGGCTCAGTCGGTTAAGCGTCCGACTTCGGCTCAGGTCATGATCTCGCAGTTCATGGGTTCGAGCCCCGCATCAGGCTGTGTACTGACAGCTCAGAGCCTGGAGCCTATTTCATATTCTGTGTCTCCGTCTCTCTCTCTGACCCACCCCTGTTCATGCTCTGTCTCTCTCTGTCTCAAAAATCAATAAACATTAAAAAAAATTTAAAAAAAGATATGGGAGTAATGAAATTATTAGAAGTCTAAAAACATATCTAAGGTTAATTTTGATTATTGAGAGGGACATTGACAGTGAGTCCATCAGATATTAAGTGAATGTTCACTGTTTTCTAAAAGATACATTGAAAGGCACTGAAGATACATTGAGGAAGAAAACAAGACAGGGTTCCTGTCTTCTTAGAGCCACAATCCAGTGGAAAAGAGAGATGCTAAGAAACAAAAACTAGCAATGGACAATGTTAAGGAGTGCGAAGTTCTTTGAAGAGGTAACACAGTAAGTATAGTGGTTACCAACATGGACTAGAGGTGGGATGCCTGAGACAAAATTCTTCTTTACCACTATTACCTGACTTTAGTCATGCTGCTTAACTCCTGTCTCTCTTCATTCCTCATTTCGAAAATAAGGGTGATAATAATACCTACATCATGGAGTTTTGAGGAGCATTAAGTGAGTGAATGTGTGTAAAAGGCTAAGAACAGTACCTGGCACAGAGTAAGGGCTCTATACATGCTGCCTTCTATTACCAACATGTGTGCTCAGAATTCTGTGGAAACACAGCTAAGGATTCTTGAGCTTGTCAAAGTTGACTGGTCAGGGAAGCTTCCCTGAGGAAATAGTGTTCACGCTGTTACCTGTGAACAACCAAGAGTCCAGAGATGAGAGCTGGAAAGCAGAGGAACAGGAGGTGGCGAGAAAAGAGCATATTTGAGGAGCATTGGAATGGCCATGGAATGTGTATGCGCCATGAGAATTACCGGTGCTTATCTGAAGAGCTTGCTCCAGGTCGACTCTAGAATGCATGGCTGTGTAATAACATACTAGGCCGGTGATGCCGAAACCTGGTTAACCATCAGAATTATCGGGGAGGCTTTAAAAAGAAACAAAATTCTGAGCTCCATCTTAGTCCTACTGAACAAAGTACCTCTGGGAGGCATATTTTTTTTTTTTTATTTTTATTAAAAGAATTTTTTTAGTGTTTATTTATTTTTGAGACAGAGCATGAACGGGGGAGGGTCAGAGAGAGAGAGGGAGACACAGAATCCGAAGCAGGCTCCAGGCTCTGAGCCCTCAGCACAGAGCCCGATGTAGGGCTCGAACTCATGGACCATGAGATCATGACCTGAGCCAAAGTTGGACGCTTGACTGACTGAGCCACCCATGCGACCCTGGGAGGCATATTTTTTAATCGCCCCAGCTGAATCTAGTGATCAGCCTCATCTGGAAAGCACTGTTCTAGTCTATGGTACAGCTTTGTTTGAGATGCCAGATTAATGGTTTGTTTCTGTTGGTGTAATGGGAATTTCATGTTGCTTTTAATGTTCATCTCTTTTTATTTATTTTTTTTCTTTTTTAATGTTTATTTATTTTTGAGACAGGGAGAGACAGAACATGAACGGGGGAGGGTCAGAGAGAGAGGGAGACACAGAATCTGAAACAGGCTCCAGGCTCTGAGCTGTCAGCCCAGAGCCCGACGCGGGGCTCGAACTCACGGACCGCGAGATCGTGACCTGAGCCGAAGTCGGACGGTTAACCGACTGAGCCACCCAGGCGCCCCTCATCTCTTTTTTTAAAACCCACAGAATGGTTTCAGTGCTGAATTCAGAGAGGAAGTGGTTTCTGTAGTTTGAGAACGGCTTAGCTTTTTTTTTTTTCTTCTCAGTTTTGTTAGTGATAGTTGAGTCTTCATCAATTTTCTTACTTTGTCTTCTTGCTTACAGACAGGAGCTTGTTGTAAAACATGGTATAGTCTTTGCACCAAAAAAACCCTCAAATGTAAATTTCATGGTGGTGGAGCCCAAAGTTGCAAAATCTTTGTTTTTACAAATATCGCAAATAGTAGAAGCTTATATGATAGGTCGTCAAGATGTATTTTATGTCTAATCCTGTGGCACACATATGATTAATTATGCCACTCAACTGCTCATAGCAGTTTATATTTTAGGATAATATATAAGAATATAGCATTTAGATCATTCTAAGAATTTAGTCACCTTCAAAGTTAAATGGCATTTGCAAATCTAGAACTAAATTTGTTATCATTGGCTAAGTTAACACAGGCCAAAGAGGAGAGTTTTTAGAGATTGAGATCTAGATTTCCCTTCCAAAGCAGAGTTCTCTAAAGACATTGCATTCTGTCTAGTTCATGATATGAGATAGAAGGGAAGAATATTTACGTCTTTACATAAAGAACATTAACATGAAGTAAACTTTCTTTTGAACCACGAAAGCTAAGTTATTGCTATTACAGACTCCATATAATTGCATAAGTGATAGTCATGCCTGAATGAAGGGGTCCAGTAGTTAAAAAAATACAAATAAAAATAAAAGAAAAAAACCCACCCTCATTCTACTCTTAGAAAAAAGTCCTGTCACATCTGATAAGCATCTGGCATTTCAATTCAATTCAGTTATTTGGGCCCAGTATGCACTTTTTGCTGCTCCGTTCTTCGCAGTGTCAGATTCAGCATTTACGCTCATTCTCCTTACTCAACTTCCTCTTACCTGATGCAGTTTGAAATTAGACGTAGCCATAGCCAGCATTTCCTACTCCATACTGTGCACTTAAACTCACTGGTTCTGCTGCCAGTGGTGGGTCTGCAACTGATAAGAGAAGCTGGTAATTCAGGTGGGTCCATGGCACTATCACAGGGCCCTGGGAAACGTCTGGCTGGCAATGAAAGGCCAGTTGTCTGGAAAATGCAATTAAAACAAAACAAAACAAAACAAAACGATATAGATACAGATATCCTGGTGGCTAAGGGTTGAGTGAGTCATGGTACCATCTGGCCAGAAGCTGTCTCTCCTACCTGGAAAACAAAGGAGGATGAAGTAAGTAAGTGGAATTCTTAGCTCCTTCAGAACGGTTTCCATCTTTTTGTGTCCTTTGAGTTAGCTGCAAGAAGGGACACCCTAGACCGTGGCTTTTTTTGTGTGTGCGTGAATGTTGCTTGCATATGGTAGTGAGGAACCAAAATACTGTCCCAGAGTAATTGGGAGTAGCCACCCACCCAGTCTTTTTTGTTGTTTTGTTAAATCTTTTAGTGGAGTATAATACACTCATGGAGCAGCGCATGATCTTAAGTGTACAATGAAAAGAATTTTCACAGTGAGCCCATCTGTGTACCAGCAGCCAGATCAAGAAACAGAACATTCTGAGAGGCTCCCCTACCCCATTCCAGGATGAACACTGTCCTGCCTTCTAATAGCATAGATTCATTTCACCTCTTCTTATACTACTCCTCAGGTTTCTTTCATTCAACATTATGTTTTGTGAGACTCATCTATAATGTTGCTAGAATAAGTTACCTCTTGATGGCCTAGTCCACAGTCACTGTAAGGCTTTGGTACTCTAAACCATTCACTGACCCATAAAATGTAATTATTAGGATGAACACAGCACATTCAACTTTCAACAGTGCTTTAGTTGTAGCTGTAGTGGACTTTAGAGTTTCAGACCTGATATTAAATATAAATTTTTGAAAGCTTCTGTACATCATTTAGGTATTTCCTATGTTTTAGTGGAAGCCTTGTGCTCAACCAGATGTTCTTCTCTGGGGCTAGGCTTTTTCAAGACTGAAGCTTTAGGGGATTCCATTTACTCCCTCCATGATGGTAAGGGGTCTCCTTTGCCTACAGGTGTTAGAACTTGAACTCTCTTAGGTCTTTGTAGAATTTATTGAAAGGCAACCCCAGAAACGGAAGGGATGCTTGAACAGTCCCAGTACACATTTTCTGTCTTTAATCTGGACTTTTCTCTGCTTGTTAACTTCATTCTGCACGCTGGCTTTCCCCAAACAGTGAGACATGTGGCCGTCAGCAGCTCCCCAATTTAATTATCTATGAATCCTAAGAGAGGGACTGCCATTTTTCCCCAAGTACCTACCTTTCACCTGTCAGCTGTGGTCAGGACAGGGAATAAGATACTATGACTGGCCTTGCTTGGACCTGTCCCTGGGTGGTCAGCTGTGTTGAGCCATAGGTCTTTCTGGAGTCACATGGTGAGAAAAGGATGCTTGTGCTATAAGAAGTGTATTGCTAGGAAGTCCAAACACTAGATACCCACGCCACCTTGCTTTATACTCAGAAGGCTAGGGAGAGCCTAAAGATCATTTTACCAAAGGTATTTAGAATTTACAAATTCTACTGACTGGTGGCTAGACATTGACTATGACTAGGGCTCCTGAAGATATTTGAAGCTCTAGTCTATATCGATTCTGAACAGTTTCCATTTGGTACTTTCAAACTCATCATTCCTTCTCATCCCCGTCATATTTACCTAGATCCAAAAATGTAAGTTCCTTTCTTTTATCAGAGTGTTTTTCAATCTTTTTTAAAGTAAGAAGAAAGGGGTGCTTGGGTGGTTCAGTCGGTTGGGCATCCGACTTCAGCTCTGGTCATGATCTCACAGCTCGTGAGTTCAAGCCCCACATCGGGCTCTGTGCTGATGGCTCAGAGCCTGGAGCCTGCTTGAGATTCTGTGTCTCCTGCTCTCTCTGCCCCTAACCCACTCACATTCTGTCTCTGTCTCTCTCAAAAATAAGTAAACATTAAAAAAAAAGAAAAGTAAGAGGATGGGAAGAGGGATGGGTGATGGGCAAAATGGGTGAAGGGGAGTGGGACATGCAGTCTTCCCGTTACGGAATGAATGAGTCATGGAAATAAAAGGTACAGCACGGGGAATACAGTCAATGGTATTATAGCGGCATTGTGTGGTGACAGGTTGGTAGCTATACTGTGGTGAGCACAGCATACCATATAGAGATATTGAATCACTATGTTGTACACCTGAAACTAATATGGCAACTATACTCAAATTTGAAAAGAGTATGAAGATGGTATTTTATTTTTATTTATTTGAAAAAAATTTTTTGAGAGAAAGAGCATGCATGAACACATGGGGGGGCGGGTAGGGGGGGAAGGGAGAGGGAGGAGGAGAGACAGAAAGAGAATCTCAAGCAGGCTCAACACCCAGTGCAGAGCCTGACGCGGGGCTCAATCTTATGACCATGAGATCATGACCTGAGCTGAAATCAAGAGTCGGACACCCAACCAACTGAGCCACCCAGGCGCCCCTGAAGATGGTATTTTTAAATAAAAAACTGCAAATCCCACACACAAAGCAATGATACATATATGTGGATCCATAAAAATATAGTGGAAGTATTACAAAAACACAGACTGAAGGGATGCCAAATTCATGATCGTGATGACCTCTGAGCAAGGACGATGAGGAATGGGATTGAAACTACAATAGAGGTTTCAACCTTTATTTGTGTTACTACTTTATTTCTAAAATAACCGTGGGGCAAATATGGTAGAATGGTGTGTGTGTGTGTGTGTGTGTGTGTGTGTGTGTGTGTGTGAGATTAAATGTTTTTTCTCCAATTTATTGGAAAAGCATAGAAGTTAAAAGAATAATTCTTCAAGATTCAGCCAATATTGGCCATATGGCAGTTCCCCTCCAGTAGCATTAGGAAGCAGTGCAGGGTGGGTGTGGTGCACACAGGCTGGGGAGCCTGCCCGCCTAGGCTCTTGGTCCAGTCCTGGTTCCATTGCTTGCTCTCTTGCGGTCATTATTTCACTTCCATGAGCTTCAGTTTCCCCATTTGTAAATTACTACAAAAATTACTTTTTATATTATCAAAATTTCTATCTCACTTGTTATGTTTTTAAAAAGTTAAGGCATATAAAATGTTTAGACCACCACCAGGTGTATAGTAAACACTCAATAAATATTCGCTGTTATTCATGTTGTTATAAATAGGGGTGGGAATGACTTCTAATCATGGGTATATTTTCTGATTTTATTTTTAAAAACATTATCTCATTTAAACTTTATAAAGTAAATATTTTATCACAGGTAAGGAAAATGAGAATCAGGGAAGTTAAGTAATTTGATTAAACGTCAGCAGGGAGGGGCGCCTGGGTGGTTCAGTGGGTTAAGTGTCTGATGACTTCCGCTCAGGTCATGACCTTGAGGTTCAGGAGTTCAACTCTGCTGACAGCTCAGAGCCTGGAGCCTGTTTCGGATACTGTGTCTCTCTCTCTGTCCCTCCCCTGCTTGTGCTTTGTCGCTCTCAAAAATAAATAAACATTGAATTTTTTTTTTTAAACATCAGCAGGGAGCAAATGACTGAGCTGGATTAGAATTAAGCCCTAGAACTCCAGAGCCCCCATTGTTAATCTCCACCTTTCATTACCACCAACAATGCAATTCTTACATTTCTTAAACAACTTCCAAAGAAATCAGAAAAAAAACTCATTGCCTAAAATTGCTATATTTAGATACATGACATATGATTTAGAATTGGGAATGTAGGAAAACATATATAAGTAAAAGACAATTTAAAATTTTAGCATTATTGTATACCATATATTAAAATATCTGCTATGTGCTGGAGATCATGCTAAGTGCTTTACAGGCACTTTATTACACTAAATTCTTGTACAGCCCTACATGTAGGCATTCTGTTTCTTTTTTGGAAATGAAGAATCGGTCTGAGATACTATATAGCTTGTTCCGGGTCGCACAACTTCTAATGGAATTCAAGACCTGACTGCCATCACACCATAGACTGTGTTCTTTCATCAGGCCTTACCAGCTTTTTCTTTGCATCAGTTATTGTTTATAATTTACCGTTGATATAGATATATAGATCCTGAGTTTTGTTCATCTGGTCATTTTGTTGTTTCCTAATAGTTTATAAAAATTGAAGGCAAACAGTATATAAAACATTTAATCAGGGGTAACTTTGTGGAACTAAGCAATGTAGACCATTTTTGTAAAAATGCAAAATATAATCCTTAAATTCTTTCAACTTGTTTTTTTCCAAGGAGAAAAATATACCTCCGCCTGGCCCATTAAAATGTAGTAAACATAAAAGCTAAGTTTAAAATTTCTCTATTTTGGTAGACTAACCACATTTAACAGTAAAACTGTTAGCATTTTGTTTTTATAGATTGTGCTGGTATAGGGTGCTACAGGGTTATTTACTGGAAGCTGAGGATTTTCAGGCCCTTTTCCTATCCTAAAGAGAAATGCACTCTTAGTTGCCACTGTGTTTGTGTCAGTGTGAAATTCAGATTTCCTGCTTAGAGTAGATCTAAAAACATTGTCATGGCGCATTACTTTTTGTAGTTCATCACTTTTAGTAGTTCGTATGCATTATAATAGTTAAAAACCGTGTGTGTGTGTGTGTGTGTGTGTGTGTGTGTGTGTGTGTGAGAGAGAGAGAGAGAGAGAGAGAGAGAGAGAGAGAGGAAGACAGCAGTATCCTAACAGTAAAACAGTGTATTTTTCCTCAATTTATCATCATGAGTACAATGTCACTGTGCATCCAAGTGGTGTGATGGAAAGTGATCAAGTCTTTATCTTTCATCAGGTGATCAGACGCTGAGAATCTGGGATGTGAAGTCAACAGGAGTCAGAATTGTGGTTCCAGCACATCAGGCAGAAATTTTGAGTTGTGACTGGTGTAAATACAATGAGGTACCCTGTCTGGATCTGTCCTGAGCTGCTGAGCCCTTCCTAATGTTGAAATGCTTTAGATTCTATTTTATCCTTGTTTGTGTGGACTTTGATGGTGTTTATGGACCATTAGGTTAAAGGCAGTCCCTCTTCATTTGTAATTGATGACTGTGAGCGACCCACATTAGCATTAATTGGATTTAAGTGCACATAAAACAGGCACGATAAGAAATAGAAATTCTCAAAGTTCAGCAGTGCAGCCTTACTTGCATGTTTGGGAAACTGCTTTACAATTTATGTAATTTGTTTTCCTTTATTGCTCTTAACCCCACCAATTTGTATCATCTGCTATTATTTCTTGTTCGCTTTGCTGGTTAGGCTGCTGAACTGTTTTTAACTTGATTTTTAGTTTGGAAGTCCATCAGTTTTTAAATTTTGTTTCATCTTCCCATATAAGCCTGACCAAACTTGATGCTTCAATAACAGTGTCCGTTTGTGCCTTTTTGCAAAGCTTCCGTTAACCACATGAGCATACGAATTCAGAACAGAAGTGGATTAAACATGAATTGATACACTGTTTATGTCCTAAAGTGGTCTGTTGACTGTGACAGATGGAGAAAACATACGCCTGTTTTTTCTCAGTTTTAAATTTATTAAAGTTAAGAGGCATTGTATTGGCAGAGTTCTTTAAAAAGAAATAAAATAGATTAAAAGTACATAGAGTACACGTTCAATAATAATACTTGATCTAAATAAAAATTTCAGTGCTGATAACTGCAGTTCAAATTTCTGTCATCATAAATGAGTTTCCCATATAGGAAAATGAATTGTGGACTATATGTTATACTTTGGGGAATTCTAAAAAAAGGTGCTGATACACAGTTGAGAGTTGTTAATTTTTTTTTTTTTTTTTTTTTTTGCTTTAAATCATTGAAATTTTTTCCTCAAATGAGCTTACACTGGAACCCAGCACATTCAGACAATGAATTGCTGCTTTGGTTGACATGGGATGGGGCTGACTTTGGAGCCAGCATGTGGCCCAATTCACCCAGGAACTGTGAGTTCACCGAGGACTCTAGATGGAAGGATTGGTAAAACCTGACTAGACAGAAGAATCACCACTTTTTACCCAAGGTCTCAGTTATGATTAGATATTATGTTAAGACATGGCTCATGAGAGTGGGGCACAATGATTGAATTAGATTTAGAAAAACATAACCTAATTTGTACCCTTTGCCCTTCCCCCATATTCCTAAGTTAGCAGGCCTCTTGCCCTTTAACACCTGGTGAAGCCTCAGAATACACTGAAGAGAAAGGTGGGCTCATTTGTCAGGCATGATTTTTAACCCCTTGTGTCCTTATTGATACTACTAAAGGTAGAATGGAGACTCCGTGCTTTTGAGACTACACCTTGTTCTGACGTGTGCACTGCTCACCTTTTTGTGAATCATTTTGCAGAATTTGCTGGTGACGGGGGCAGTTGATTGTAGTTTGAGGGGCTGGGACCTGCGGAACATACGGCAACCAGTATTCGAACTTCTGGGTCACACGTACGCTATTAGGAGAGTAAAAGTAAGTGTTCATCTTTCTATGGATAGAGCATAAACAGAAACATTATCAATGAAGCGTATATAAAAGGTGTTTAGAGGTTGGGAATATTGATTCTTTTTGTGCATATTTTTGTTAGCCAATTAATGATGATAAAAAATGAAAGCTAAAATTAGTTAAAATACTTGAATAATTACTGAATAAATTGGGACAATGTAGCCAATCAGTGCTTAAGTTTAATTCCAAATGTATTTTTATTCTGTCATTTCCATTCTACTATTCCTTTTCATGTGTTTTTAACTAGGTAATTTACTTTTTGGTATTTTTGTTGAAGTTTATAGAGAGGTGGCTAATTCCTTTCTCTAACAGGGTAATACGTATGGATATTCACAAACATTTGGGGTATAGAAAATTTTCCACTCTGCAAACAGCAGAGGATGAGATAAAGATAATTTTTTTCTGCTACTCCCAAGAAATTTGCCTGGTTATAAGGTGGCTTATGTTAGTTTCCCAGCTTTTATTGGTAGGTTTTGCTAAGTCACTGCGGAAAACATCTTATTAAGTGACATCTCCCAATTTCATTTTTTGTTTTATTACATTATGGGTAAAGAAGTACTTTATTGATCTTTTAAATAATTGGGTTATTCCTATTTTAAAAATTCTAAATTTTAGTTAAATTAATATTTTAATTTTTATTGGCAGCAACCCAACATATGAGATGCAGCGCCATGTTGTTTTAATGGTACACAGGTTTTGGTAGTTGGGAAATACTTTCAGTATTTACTTCACAAAGCTTTTGAGAATGAAACTCCGTATTCTGAAAGTGTTTTGTAAACTATAAAGTATATTTGAAAGTAGTTTTATTTATATATATAACCATTAAAATACTGGAGAGAAAAAAACTGAAGAAATATAATTACAGTGGGAAGCCTGTTAAAGTATGTTGATTATTTGTCTAAAAGATATTCCTCTTTAAATTTGCAGTTTTTGTACTTGTTATCCTTTTCATTAGCTGTGATGTATGAATAACATAAAAATTCTTTTAAAGATGTTTTTATTTAACATTTAAATGATTATTTGATACTTGTGCCAATAGCAATCATAATATGTATTTGTAACATTGGTAAATTATATAATTATATATTTGTACTATCACATACTTAAATCCCTTATATTTGTAGGAGTTATTTTTGGATAGGCATTATGAAATGTGTTTAATTTTTCCAGAATAGCCACCCTTTGGGAATATTTTATTCTAAATAAGTGCTAAAAAGCTTAAAGAATGATTTTTCTTTGGAGAATATAAAAGTAAATGTTTTTCCTGCAGATGATACTTAAAAGACTAGAAGATTTTTGCCTTGAATTAAGGCATGGAAGGTTTGGGAAAGCAGAATTTTAAGTGACAGTCTTGACTAAACTTTAATTTATTGTAATGCTTGTGGGAATAACCTTATGAAGCAGCAAGTTATAATGACAGCTAACTTGAGAAAGTTTTGTTTTGTTTTTGTAGTTTTCACCGAAAGTTTTGTTTGTTTTTGTAGTTTTCACCGTTTCATGCTTCCGTTCTGGCCTCTTGCTCCTATGATTTTACTGTAAGGTACGGTGGTTTTTATAAGTTACATTGTGAAATGCTAAGTAGCATTTGTATCTTTTCAACTTTTATGAAAGATAATGTGTTTATCGTACTAGTAAAATGATCTGAGCTGGGCACATTTGAATATTTGCCACTGGGATTAATACTGTATTTTTTCTGTTTTTATAACTGCTGCATACATAAATTCTTTGCTATTTAAAGATAGCCTTGCTGCTCCATTTAAAAGCCTTTTGTCCTGATAGTTATTCCTGTAATGACACCTTTCTACACAGTAGGTTGTGTAGCCAATTTCTTTTAAATTTAGATTTTAAAAATTGTGAAATTCCATTTCTTCAGGGTTAATTATATGAATCTTAAGACTGAGATTGTTATAGTTGAAAGAATCAGTATGAGTATATGTATGTTTGTGAATGTATGTAGATGAGTGTGTATATGTGTGTGTGCACATATGCATCTATGTATGAATATATATGTGTGTGTATGTGTGTCTCTAGCCATACGTCCCAGTTCCAATTCTACACTACACAGTGTTTATTCTATTTTTTCTCCTTTTCCAAATTTGTAACTCCTAATTCCCATTATCCACAATATATGGACTTAATTGCAAACCCTAGAATGCTCAGAAAGCAGTTTCAGAATTGCAAAGCCATGTCTCTGTGAAACAGAATCTCACTAATTGGAGTTTTTTGCATCCCTAACAGTTTTAATTGGGTCTTTCTGATTTGGGAATCCTATGAAGGGACATATTAAATCCATTTCTGTCCTGTTTAAAGGGAGAAACCTAGTGACTACCTGTACTTTCTTTTCAGAATTGTCATCATGATCTTAACCCTACTGGCCATTCCCTGTTTTATCCATATACTTAAGTATCCTTGAAAACTCAGTTGGGAAATGCCTGACTTTTGTAGATGTAGATTTGTCGCAGGAATATTTGTTAAGACTGGGATTTTGAATATGAATGTATTACTCTAAAATCTTATAGGCAACTAAACACGCTCAAAAATGATCACAATGTGAGGCTCACGGCCTTACTTTTCTCTCCATTTCTAAGAATTAGGCTTTGCTTCTTTCCTGAATCCTGAGCAAGACAGAGATTGGAAGATAGATGTTTAGTGCTTCTGGGGAGAGGAATGACTTAGGTCATGATTCTGTGAAGTGCTATAAGATCAAAAGTGTCACAGCTATATCTGTAAGCATTTGGAAAAAGTGAAATTATAATTAAATAATATGAGATCCTTAACGTATAGGTGGAAACGACATTTAATAGGTAGTTTTCCTATATAACTTAGAGTCCAGGTTTCTTTATATGTAAAATGGAATTAATATTGTCTATCCTCACAAGATGATTATAAGAATTTACAGAACAAGACATGCTTAAAAATACTGTGCTAATTTTAAACTGTTTCCAGCCTTTGCTTCGTGTCTCAAGACACCTCACCAACCCTATTCAGTAAAAGACCTCGTTTTTCTCTTTTTTAAAAAAAAAAAACACAACAAAAAACTATAGGGCTCAAGCACAAATTATCTCAGTTTCTACCGCAAGCCTGCAGATTATCTAAATCTGTACTAATCCATTCCTCTGCTACCACTGGACATGAGTGCTCTTAATCCCATATGCTCTTGTTTTTTTCAGAACTTTACTCCTTGAAATCACCCCTTCTCCCTCCTACATCATTAATCTTCAATTCCCCATTGACTTCCTCCTTAGCCTGTACCTTGTTCCTTTATCCTGTATTTTCCTTTAACTCTTCTCTTATATTTCTCTTGCCTTCCCAGCCAAGCTTTTAGTGTCCCCTAAGCTTCCATTCACCAGGGCCATTTTAAGGTCTTTGGGACCATTATCCCTAGTCAAGCCTGAAGCCTGGTATTCTTTTTATTTTTCCTCTGTAAAAATGGTAATCATTTTCTCAATATGAAGTGGATTAAAAACTTAAACCAACTTCCATCAAAGGCAGTATGTAGAAGCAACATCCTCTTTTTTCCAGAAAGAGAATTTTAATTTTAACATACATTGTGGCTACTAAATTACTGTTCTACCTTGAGACTAAATGTAACTGGAGATTAATAGTTGTGTATTTCAATATAGGACTGTCAAAGACTTTATTATGAGAAGGTGAATAAACAGAAGAAGAAAAAATCATTTTTTTAAAATTTCAGTTTTGAATATAGGTACTGTATCTTGTAATTCTCAAAACATGCTGAGAATGCGGCTTTAACTATAATAATGTCTCGCATTATTTGTGTGTGATGACCACTCATTGGAAAGGTCAGAAAAGATATGTTTTTGGTAGATTTTCTTACCCCATGTGATATGAGTTAAATTTATCCTCTGAAGAATTTTAAATCTCATTGGATTGATGATATTTTTAGTGCCAGAACATTCATTTTAATAAAAAAAGATTTAAGACAAAAGACCACCCGTAACTTGTTTAATTTTTAGCACTGATAATTATACAGTTATTGCCTCTAGGTTGGGCGTGGCTAGCTTTTGTAACATAAACTCTTCAAATATAAGATTTCATCTATTTGCTCATTTTTGTATTTTATTTAGTTTTTTAAGGCCTTAAAAATTCATTTTAAAATAGTTCCTATTGGGGCACCTGGGTGGCTCAGTCGGTTAAGTGTCTGACATCCAGGTCATGATCTCACGGTGTAGGAGTTTGAGCCCCACGTCAGCACTGCGTGAACAGCTTGGAGCCTGAACTCTGCTTTGATTCTCTGTCTTCTTCTCTCTCCCTGGCCCTACCTTGTTTGCTCTCTCTCTCTCTCAAAAATAAATAAATATTTTAAAAATAAATAAATAAAATAATTTATATTGTAGACATTATATCCAAACTGACGATGTGATGGATATTTTAGTAACATAAAATTCAAGTTCCATATTTTTGTTTTATGTAGATATACTATCATGTCTAATAGAAAGAGGTTTAAGTAGTTTACCTATATAGTAGCTCATTATGTTTCACTGAGTAAATAATAAAAATCTAAAAAGTAGTATGCAACATAGCGTATGAAATTATTTAGTGTGTTTAGATTAAATAAAAACTCCAGCCTTTATGAAAATACCAGAATTCCGGTTAGCTGATGGGCAATATGCTCTGTAACAGTACATGTTGGTTCTTTCTAAACTTCACTCAAGATAATAGTACTAAACCTATAATATTTTGTAGTGAATTATTCCCATTCTTCTGTGAATGTTATCACCGTAGATTTTAGCATATTATCTTCCTCTGATGTGCTGTCCATTAGGTTACTTCTTTTTCTGCTGAGCCATGTTTGCCCTGCAATCATGCATGAGCGTGATTTGAATTCGGAGTGCTTGTTTTTGGTTTCATGCTAAGTAGATTGTTGTGTAATCCCAGTCAGAAATCAAAAGATCTGCTATGTATGACAGCCAAGCAAAAGTAAAAGCTGCTGTAATTACATTTTTTCATTAGGAAAGGCAACATTTTGTCTCTTCCAGGGGTAGCAGATCTTCTCGGATATTTAAAGAGAGAACTTTCATAAATTGATAAAAGCTAAAATGATCAAATTAGCCTTAGACGAATACTCTTCAGTTTCATGATACTTTTATAAATACTCTAACCTTACAAACATTTTGTTGTCGATGGTCTTTGGTAGCAAGATACCAAATAACAGTGTTTCTTTTAGACTTACAGAATTTTTGGCAAGAAAAATATGAAGTGAGTTTTAATTCCAGTGTTTTCAAACTGTGCTCATCCAAGCATGTATGATGTGAAACTCACTCTGCCTATACCAACAATGTTAATGTTTCCAACTCAACTGTTAAGCTCCTTTTTGGTTACAAAATGGTACAGCTGTACTCTGTTCTATGATTCAGGCATTTTTATAGAAGGTCTGTTATCTGACAGCCCTTGTAATAGAAGGTTCAGAATATCTTGCTGAGGAAACGATAAAAGTAAAGGCCTGCAGAGAAGTAGAAACACACTAAAGGGAGTCCTAAGCATGTCATTTGCGTTGGGGTTAGTGCGAGTAGCCGGGAGCTATGTAGTCACAGATACAGATTTGGGATAGTGGAAAGTCCAAGTTGCATGGACTAATTGTGGGCTGGCACATTCCCTGATAACATAGGAGTCAGGACCACGGACTATGGAGCCCAGCTGCCTTTTACTTTCTGTATAAACTTGAGCACACTATTTTAAAATGGCATAGCTCAAAGTCCTCTTCCTTAAAATGGAGAGGATAATCGTACCTACCATATAGGCTTGTTATGAGGATTAGATGAGTAATATACACATATGCTGGCACAGAGTAAGTGCTATGTAAGTGTTTGCTACTATGGTCAGTATTACTACTACCAGAATGGATGACGACAGAAGACCATCCCTTTGGGGTTGAGGCCCATTTCAGCTCTAGTCTCCAGGGGTGAGAAAATAATTTGTATTTCATGGCAACAGAAGCAGGCAGCCTCAAACCTGGCCATTTGTTGTCCTCTGCCTCCTTGGAGTTCAGTTTCTTGGTGACAGTGTGAACCTTTTTTGTCAACGTGTTAGACACTAGCATTTTTAGCAGTCCTTTTCTTCTTTATAAGGCCTGATAATGGTACAATTTAAATTTATTAAGTTTGTTAATTCAACATAAAACACAGTAAGGGCTGACCAGCGGTTTCCTGATAAATGTTTAACAGCTGGCTCTCTAGGTAGGTGGGGGCAACCTGATTTGTGGTGTTGGAAATATAAGTTTAGTGGCGTAAGCCTTCCCACCGTGGCCAATATCAAGCTGCCAGAGTGATGTGACGTCTGTAAACGTAGGTCGAGGAGGTGTGCACATCCTGCTCTCACGGCCCAGAACGAGCTGGCTCCAGCACTCCACTGGGGCCGATCTAGACCTAGCTGATTGCGTTCTTAATGATTATTGATTTTACAAAGCTTTTATGATTGTAATATGTATGTATATGTGCATTTTCATTGAAAAGTGTCTGGAAAGGTATATACCAGATAAACTTTACTTAAGCATTCTTTACCTCCTGTCCTGTCCGTGACTTTTACCCCCTTGGAAGAACACTTTTACCCACTTATTTGTATGGAGGTGAAAGGACCTGAGGCTTAATGTGTGTGCTTTCCTAGTTACGTTGACACTTTAAATTAAACCCGCAGTAATTCTTAGTAGGGGCATATTTGGTTTTGTGGCAGTGCTGGGGGTCCCGGGTCAGTAGCACCCTACTGAATGGATTTCAGGCAGTAGGAATGCTGAGCAGGATAGGTCCAAGAGGAGAAGAGTCTTAGGCCTCCACTTCTGCCACATCAATATCTGTTCTTATATTTAACTTCTTATTTTTGATTAGCTATGTCTAGTTTACAAAGTATGTTCACATACAGTATTTACTTTAATCCGTACATCGCTACCGTGGGTGTGTACTCCCATATCCAGAAGGCAGTTGTTCCAGGGAGGCGGGGGGAGGGGGGGTGGGCCATTATCACACGGCTGGCAAGTAATGGAGCCAAACTTGAACCAAGATCTTTTATTTCCAGATCTGGTACTTTTTATATTCCTCAATACCTGAGCACGTCTTGTAAGTCCAGACCTTTATGTATTTCCAAATAACATAATTTTCCCCTGTTACATAAACATTATCTCCTTAGGGACTAAATTGCCAAAATACAGTATTGTTTCTAATACCTATAGCTGTTTCAGAATTGAAGTATTCGACATAATTGTGTCTTGACAGTGGTAGACACATAAAACAAGCATGGATTTAAAAACCTTTCAGAATTATGAAATATGTGTATACAGATACACATGTAACTGTATATACAACCGAGCATACACATATGTGTACACATTTTTGTTGAAAAGTGTTTGGAAAGATCTAACCAGAATTTAAAGAAGATTACTGATAGGTGGGATTTCAGGTATCCTTACCTTAAATTTTTTTCACTTCTTTAATTGGAGTATAACTTAGGTATGTTTACAATCTTGAATCTTTCTCAACAGAAGTCTAACCTTCTCTGACCAAGGCTGACCGTGTATAAGTTATTGAACTGCCTGTGTAATGTAGAACTGTCCTGAGAAACCGTGGCCCCAGAAAGTTTTACTTCATAGTTTCTTTTACTTTTTATATGTTTCTCTCTACTTCTTCACTTGCAGATGGCATGTTATTCTGCTTTTATATGTACTATTTTTAATCTCGCTTAATATAATTCACATAACTTAAAAATAGCCATTTTTCACATACACTCACTTTTCTGTGTGTTTTTTTTTTTTTTCTTTATTTTGGGTTCTTGTTCCTCTCAAAAGTCAGATTCCTAAACACGTGCAGTGTTACTAGGGTAAGTACATATCAGATGTCCTTGTGTGAACTATATTACTATGTTATTGAAATATATTTAAGTCCCAAGTTACAAATAGGATCTATTCCTGGACATACAACATAGTTAAACTTATATAATTTTAAGTTTTTATTGGGAGAGATTAGACAGTCTAGGACCAAGACTTCGTAACTATTTCATTCAGAAAGAACGTTTAAGTTCAAGATACAACAGAATTGCTAACTTTTTCTAAATTATCTACTCATAGATTATAAGTTAATAAAATTCCAAATTTTCAGAAAGAAGTACTAAGTGGGAGTAGGAAATGATCTAGAACCAGCACTATGTCTCCCCATTCTTTGGTCTCTGGAGACGTATGGGAAAGCTCTATGGGTTCAAAATCCTTTATGTGGTGGGGTAAACATAGGTTCTTTTGAGTCCATTAGACTTGGTGATAGGCCATTTCCTCCATTTAGTAGGTGTGAAAAACACGAAATGATACCTGCTTTGCAGAATGTTCAGAATGTTAAATGAAACTATAAACACTCTTGGCACATAACAAGTGCTTAAAGAAATAGCAGATACCTTGAGAATTGTTATAATAAGTTTCCTGTTTTAAAATGTAAGTACTGTAGGGAGAGTTAAGGTATTCATCATTCATGCCTTACCTCGCCTTACTTTAATAAGATAATTATGGTGCTTAAACCTTGGAGGAGCTCTGTGAACGGCAGTTCTCGTCACATTGTGGAGATGGGATGGGGGAAGCACACTGTGTGAAGGTGCAGCATGAGCCAGATCAGTGCACGCTGGGCACAAATACAAAGTTGAGCACGTGTGGACCATTGTATTCAAATCCATGACCACCTGACCAGTTCTGCTTCAATTCAGCCTGTATTTTTCTCTAAATTATTATATATTTGTTTAAAAATTATTGCTTAGGGAAGCAGCATGTTGTAATAGAAAAATAGATCTGGTTTAAAATCCTGGATTTGCCATTACTAGGTATTCTTATATTTAATCTCTTATAAAGACACTTGACCTCCCATTGTTTCCTCGGTCATAAAACACATTATTATGAGATTTAAATATCAGTGTATGCAAGCCTGTTCCCATAGTCCCAAGCCCATATCTAGCACTCAATAAATTTTAGTTTCTTCTCTTTTTCATTCACATATTTATAAGCCTCAAACTTTGTACTTAGTACTGTATCACTCACTATAAATATATGCTGTTATAATTCTGATCACAATTGTTAAAAACAGGAGTGCCTGGGTGGCTCACTCGGTTGAGCGTCAGTTCTTGATTTCAGTTCATGTCATGATCTTTTTCTTGGGATTGAGCCCCGTATCGGACACTGAGCTGAAAATGCACAGCCTGCTTGGCATTCTCTCTCTCCTTCTTTCTCTGCCCCTCCACTGCTCTCTCTCTAAATAAATAAAAAAAAAATTGTTAAAAAACAAGCAGAATCACAAAAAGACACTAAAGTTCTGATTTCTTCAATTTATTTTTAAAACGTTCAGCAAAAGTATTCTTTTATATGTGTATGTATAGAGAAAGATAGAAAAGTGTAAAATTTTAATAATTGGTGAGTCTAGACAAAGAATATATGAGTGTTCACTATGTTCTTTGTAATTTTTTTGTGGGTTGGTAATTTTTAAAATAAAAACATTTGAGAAAAATAAGCTGTATTTGCTCATGTAAAATAAGACACTGAAAATGTTTCTTACTAATACCTTCTCATAAATGTGATATTTAGTGATACTGTTTAATTGTGAAATAAGATAAATAGCTTTATTATGTTGCATGAGCAGGAAAATGGTCTTTAATCATATTGTAGTAAACTTAGAATCTTAACAAAGCAGCAGATGCAGAAATGCCTTTTATCTTTGTCGCATTTACTCTCATGGGACTTGCCTTTATATAGTAAGTGTCTTAACTTTGGTGTGGTTGATGGGCTTTTTTGATCCTTATGTTTATTAGCACAGAGATTTCCACAGGCAGACACTTCTCTTTCTTCCCCTTCCCCATAAAAAAAGGTCAGCCAAAGTCAACAGATAGTATAGCTGAATATGTACTCTGCCTTGCAAACCTTTCATTTCAACTTTACCTAGTCCCCCTTACCCACAAAAAAAGGTCAGTCAAAGTAAATAGGTAAGAAACGTGGCTGAGTGGGAGCTCGTATGCAGTTTCAAATGATCATTTTACCTCATCTTTAATTTTTTTTAATGTTTATTTTTGAGAGAGAGAGAGAGAGAGAGAGAGAGAGAGAGAGAGAGAGACAGGATGTGAGCGGGGGAGGGGCAGAGAGAGAGGGAGACACAAGATCTGAAGCAGGCTCCAGGCTCCAAGCTGTCAGCACAGAACCCACAAACAGCGAGATCATGACCTGAGCCAAAGTCAGATGCTTGATCTTAACTGAGCCACCCAGGTGCCCTTACCTCATCCTTTAAGAGAGTTCTTAATTCCTCTACATTTGTTTATGAAATCACAAGAAATTATGTGGCTAATGATATGAGACTATTTACATCTGAGGAATGGTGATTGAATCCTTAATGTGATCAAAGAATTGTTTAATATTCTGTGCCTGTCAGATATCTTAGATGGGTCTTTGTAACTCTATCACAGGTTTTGCTTCGTGGCAAAGGTTCACTAAACTTCACCACTGATGTTAGGAAAGCATCTTAACGTAGTTGTCTCTGGTTTACTTTTCAAGAATGAGAATATTTGCATTCATATATTTGCTTGATTCTTCTAAGGATATTTTGGTACTGAATGTATTTTGTGTTAATAAAGCATATTGCTTGTTTACAGGGTAGGTAAGATTGTCCGTTTTGTTATTTTGTCCCTAGTACCTGGGACATGTATATACTAAACTTTTAGATGTAAGTGAATTTATGTTGCATGAAAAGCTAAATTACTCTTTGCTTACTCTGGATGTAAAAGCCTACAACAATTGCATTTTGATATGGCTTTCCCTTTAATTATATTTGAGGTAGTCATTAATAAAACTGAATTTAAGGTGGAAAGTTCTGTTGGGATAAGAAAGTGATATTTTTGCAGGATAAATCTTGCAGTTCTATTACATTTAAGTCAGCACTGACTAGATCACAAAATTTTGCTACTTAACAAATTCAGGGCCATTGTATTGGTATCCTGATTATCACTTAAATTTATAAATTGATATATTTTATTTTTCCTCCTACATTCAATTATAATATGCAATTTTATAATCTCTTTAATAAATAATGATCAATTTAATAACTCTCTTTGAGCTTCATATAACTAACGGTTAAGGTGTTTGTATGTGTGAAGCAGTAACTCCCAAGTTTGTTGATAGATTGATGTTTTTATATGTCCCAAAGGGTTTTTCCATTTGACTTGTTTAAATTAGAAAAGTCTTGTGTTGATTATTGTTTATACTGGAAAGATCTTTTGATGAAATGAAGCATAATTTTACAAGTTAAATGCCAGGTGAAAAATGAAAGTAATTTTCTGTAAAATGAAACAATATACATTAATTAGAAAGAAACATATATAAGACTTTTTGATTTTAAATATCTTGATTTATAACTGCAGAACATTTTCAGAATTATTTAGTACTAAAATGTTTCATGAAGAATCAACCCAAATCCGTGTCTAATTCATAACCTAATGCAAGCACATGAAGAGACACTTAGATCTAAAAGGAGTGAGGAATGTTAAGCCTTAGCTTTATACACTATAAGTCACTGCTTTGAACTTTAAATTGTGTTGATTAGTTCCAACAGAAAATTTGTGGAGTTTGCCAGTTCATTTGCATTATAATTTTTAAAAACTTCTGTTGTGCATTTTCAATAGGCAACTGAGTGGCTTTTGTTGTGTATGTTTACATTTTCTAATGCAGATAATGTGTTGTCTCATCTTCCGTAGCAGGAGGTCAAAGGATAATATGTGAAAATGAAAATAATCAATGAATTCTGTGAGCATGTTATTTGGAAATATAGAGCAAGTAAGTACAGAGTATCAGAAGAAACAGCTAAAAGAATGTAAAGTGAGTGCCTCTGAGGTGAAGGGTTGAGAGACTGTTCAGGAAGCTGCTGTTCTCTGTCATAAGCCTTGTAGAATTAGTGAACTCTAATCCGTGCGATTACAGTTTTTAAGAAAAAGGTAATTGGGCAGAAAGCCTCAGTGTTCCCCGCTCTGAGTTATCTGTGCACATAGTGAGCCTGTTTATTTAGATCAACTGGGTACTACTCGTCAGTAAGTAGTAGTTTATTCTGTCTCCTAAAAACTCAAGGATAAATAATTCACCCTTGAGATCTGTGTTGAATCCCCAGTCTGGATTGCAGCAACACTAAATATTCTAAAATTGAATCTTAGAGATTTGACCTAATGGAATGAACCATACAGAGAATGAACACCAATAATTACTAATCTAATTGTCTCTTATAATTCAGCAGCATCCCTTATGTTTCTGCACTATTAGGGCAAGTTATGCGTGTATGCATGTGTCAAACAGAGACTATCTGGGGCTAGCTTATATATAGAAAAGGTGAGATGTTTCCCAGGATCTGGGGTCCCTCGGAGCGCCAGGGCAAGAGTGCAGCAAGGGGCAAAGGAAGGTACTGAAACTGCTTTGCTCAGGTGCCTGCTTCTCATTTCTCCTCTTTCCACACTGAGTTTTTTTCCTCAAGCTTTCATGTCCAGTCACCAGAAAACGAACAGAATTATTTGGTCTGCTCCGTGTGTTTTTCTCTTTCCCACATTTATCCCCTGTATCCGTCCTCTGCTGACAAAGGGGTTGTTCAGTAAAGGAGATCCTTGTAAGCTGTGGAGACATCCCGCAACCCGACAGCCTGAGTGGTCTTACTCATAAATGCTTAGCTGCAGAGATGAGGATATTAACAATTTCGTAGCGATAACAGTTTCATAGCTAGTGAATGACCGAAGCCCAGGCAAGCAGCTGCTGTCAGTTTGGCTCTTCAACATTTAGGTACACAGTTCTCCTGCAGCCTCATCCAGTCACACTAGGGTCTGTGCTTCTGTGAAATAACCTTTTGCCACATTTTCGTAGGTAGTTAACCTAGGTAGCCACGTTTTGGTGCCAGTTACAGTTCAGTTTAGCATAGACTAATCTCACCCCCGGGATACTGATAATATTTCATGCTATATAGGGTTCTTCCCACCTCCTTTAGATAGATACTTGTTTGAAACTTTATTGCGAAATTATTGCATGGCTCTTCAGTTTGTACCAATAAGCAGTAAACAAAGCCTATAAGAGTTTTGTTTTTTTTCTTTTTTCTCCTCTTGTTGAGATGCGCCATTTTTCAGAAAACCATCCTGTATTCCTGCAGATTGCAACCATGAATACTTTCAGAGCAAGCTTTCCATCAGCTAATGGTTTTCTTTAATTTGTCAGAATACACTAGGCTTTGTGTTATATATAGCTCCTGCACTCAAAGGTTTTTTTGTGATCAAGTGGTATAAGTCCCTCTAAAATACTGATCTAATGAAAGATTTAATTGAAATATAATGAACTTATTTTGATAGAAAATCTCAATTCTAGAATTTTGTAATTAACCTTGAAAGTTTGTAAATATGATTTCTGGATATTTGTGAATGAGTTGTTCTAGAAGTCACCTCTAAGGGGTGCCTGGATGGCTCAGTCAGTTAAGCGTCCAACTGCAGCTCAGGTCATGATCTCGGGGCTGGTGGGTTTGAGCCCTCCGTAGGGCTCTGTGTTGATGGCTCAGAGCCTGGAGTCTGCTTCTGATTCTGTGTCTCCCTGTCTCTCTGCCCCTCTCCTGCTTGAACTCTCTCTCTCTCTCTCTCTCAAAAATAAACATTACCCAAAAATAAAATTTAAAAAAAAGTTGAAAAAAAAAAAAACAAAAATAAACATTAAAAAAAATTAAAAGTCACCTTTGAAAATTGTTCAGTAATTCTTCAAAATTAATCATATTTTTCATTTAGCAGACAGTATTTTTCAGTTTTAAATTTTATGTTATTACAAGTTCAAAAAATAAACAACTCTCCAATCTAGTCATGCAAACAAATGAGCATTAGCACTCAGTAAATATTCTTTAGTTAATGAATGAAAGTTTAACTCTTTACAAGATTGTTTTGCTAGTGTACGATTTCAATGTTTTAATCCCCTTCAACAGCAATACAGACAATAAAATAATAAGCCCATGATTCCATGTGTTCTACTCAGGTTCACTTCAAAAAGATGGGAATCTGTGAGGTTACAAAAAGATCTGATGGGTTGAGTGATACAAAAGTCAGGAAGGGACAGCAAAGTAGATGAGAGATGCAGTAGGTCCATATAAAAAATATTAGGACAAAGGAAAATTTCTGAACTCTTTGCCATAGGAGTTCAGATTTATTATAGCTTGTAATTTTCTTAGGGTATTGGTTTTGAAAGTAAGCTGGCAGGCTAATGGAGTCTTGGCATGGGCTTTGGCTAATGGAATTTTCTATGTAGTTTGAGGAGTATGGGGAAAGCCTGACTTGGTCTAGGTCCATTTGAACTTTCAGGGCATTAATCAGAATTACCTGAAGAGCCCCAGATCCTGTCCACCTACATTCCAGATTCCTTGGCACAGCCCAGAGAAAAAGTGAATGGCAGTATGTTTCAGTAGAAAAAATACTGGGCGTAGTGCCAGTAGAATCTGTACATTGGGACTGCCATTTATTAGCTGCGTCACAATGGTTTGCTTAATTTCTAAAGCAAATTCTTGAGCCTCACTCCATACCTTCTAAATCTGTTTTTCACAAGCATTCCAGGTGATTCTGATGCAAAGGTTAAGTTTGAGAACTGTGGGTCTAGATCAGTGATTCTCAATTAATGGGTAATATCTGCTCTCCCCACTCCAACAGAGGTTCTCAACCTTGGCTGTGTATTACAATCATCTGGAGAATGTTTGAACCTCCCAATGCCCTTGACATACCCAATTAAATTAGAGTTTCTAGAGATAGCATTCACATGAGTAGTTTTTTAAAGTTTCTCAGTTGATTTCATTTAGTGGAGGTTGAGAACCACTGCCCTGTTGGTTTTTCCCTTGCCTCACCTTCTGCCTGATATCAGTGCTGTTTCTTTTTTTTTTTTTAATTTTTATTTATTTATTTTGAGAGATGGGGGACAGCGTGAGTGGGGATGGCACGGAGAGAGAATCCCAAGTAGGCTCCATGCTGTCAGCGCAGAACCCAACACAGGGCTTGATCTCACGAACCATGAGATCATGACCTAAGCCAAAATCAGGAGTCTGATGCTCAACTGACTGAGCCAGTGAGGCACCCCTCACTGTTGTTTCTGATGGGAATTTTTCAAATCTGTATCTGGGGAAGTGCTGTTTTAGGTGGTGATTCCCAAACCTAGTTGGTTGAGTATCACCATTTCCTGGGAAGAGATTTTTGGATTCCATACAGATCTCCTCAACTGGAATTTTCAGAAAAAATTCCTCAGCAAAGAGGAGGAACAAGTCTCTGGTCCATGATTTGGGGACCACATCTATAGGTGATTAAAAGTTACCTCATTTTTGAGGTTGGCCATTGTCATTTGTTTATCTTGTCCTTAATATGCTCATTTAATTTATTTTTTATTCTTTAGTTCAAGAAATGTTCTTTGGGTGTCTGTGTGTCAGACACTTTTTATGTGCAAGAAATACAAGGAAGAATAGGACACTGTCCCTGAATTCGAAGAGGTTTAGTGCCTTTGAGAGGAAAATAGATCTAGAAATAAACAAATGCATTGCTATTATCAGTACAATGATAGAAGCCAGAAACATAGGAATCATTATTTTTTCTGTCCCATCAGTCATTATTGTTTTTTCTGTCCTATGAATTCTTCTGCCTGAATGCATCTGCAGTCCATTAACCCTTCATCATCACTCTTGCCACCTTAAATTCAAGCCACTATTTTCTCCTTTTGGACCCATATATGGGAACTCTCTACTTTGTTCACAATTTTTCTGCAAATTTAAAACTATTATAAAATTTAAAAGTTTACTAAGAAAATGTTTTTAAAGAATGTAAAGCCCAGTAGATAAATCTCCTTCAGTGTTTTGTTTCGTTTTTTATACTTCAGAGAAAATCCCAAATTCTTCACGTGGGCTAAAAGACCTTTGTGATCCGACTCTACTTACCCTGTGTGACACCCTTGCCCTTTCCTTGTCCCAGCCTCATGGGCCCTCTGTGTCACACACCTTTTTGCCCCTTGCTTTCTACCTGCCTAACTCCTCAACCTTCAGATTTCAGCTCAGTGTCAGTTCTTGAGGATGTCATTTGTCCACCGTCCGGCGTTGCCTTTTGGGGCACTTGTCAGTTGCAGTTACATTTATACCTCGGTGGTCCTTTAAAAAATGTCTGTCTGTCCCATCAAACTCAGAGCTGCTGGAGTGAGGTCATATCTCTCTTGCTTTTGGTGCCCAGCACGGTAGCTGGCACACACGAGGACTCATAAATTGTTGAATGGATGAGAAATTCAGTGATGAGAAAAGAAGCTTCTGTGACAAAAATATTTTGCTCATCACCCTAGAGATCATGAGACCCAAGCAGTGCAAGCAGGGAATTATATTTGTTCCGTTTGCTTAGAATTTTAAAAACACCACTAAAATTAATGTAACTAAAATTAATTAAAATTCAGCTTGACTAAAATTAATGTACATGTAAGGCATGGAAAAGTAGCCTAAAGCTTTACTCATCTCTTTATTTGTAGGTAGGAAAGACTCACAAAGTATTATGGACTAACTCGTAAGTTGAGAACAGGGAAGGAAAAAGAAGAATTTTGAAAAGTATTATCAACCTTCCACTGAACTCATATGTTGGCAAAATTTCATAAGTGTTAGTATAGGGATTTCAGATTCCATTTGAGTAAAGTAAAAAATAATTTCAATTTAATTTTTGAAAGAGTTTAGATATTTTATTTAACACAGTGCTTCATACTTGCTTTGTTAAAGAATTGTGGAATCAAAAGGCAAAAAGGAACTCAACCAAGACATTGTACTGTGATGAATTTTTCTCTCTCTCCATTTCCAATTTAAATGAAAAATGTTCCTACAGTTCTGTAATATTTTTAATCATTGGAGGCCTGTCCAGTAGATTTACTTCCCAAGAGAGAGCTTAAATAGTCAGTGATTTCATCAGCAAAGAGACAAAAAGGCACCAAGTAGTATATGTGCTGGACCAAAACAAACATTACACTTAACGATAATATGCCTTATTTGACCAAGTAGTGATATATGTAGCCCGCCGTCTCCAAATAAAAGGAGCCTATTTTGCTTATGCGATAGGCACA
This sequence comes from Panthera uncia, assembly GCF_023721935.1. Lineage (NCBI taxonomy): Eukaryota > Metazoa > Chordata > Mammalia > Carnivora > Felidae > Panthera > Panthera uncia. Next base: position 91,951,847 of record NW_026057580.1, read on the forward strand.
TGAGGGCCCTCAGATCTATGGAAATGTACTGGACCTCTGAATCCAGAAAAGATCGCAAGGAGACACCTTGCACGCCCCCTGAGTTGCAAATGTGAGAAAATGTGGAGAAACGCTCACCTCCCTCTTACTGCTCACCCCTTCTTGGTGGAACTGGAATGGAGAAACCTAGAACAGTCCTGGAAGTGGCCACGTCAATGCATTAACAATGTTGGAGGGTGGGAATGAGGAAATGAATCGTATATTTCTTTTGTAATTCAAAAAACCATTAGCAACGGAAAAATGAATTATTATTGTGTGTAAACACATTGCTTAGCTTTTGATTTTCTCAACTTATTTAGCTTGTGCCATTTACTGTATTAAACTTGATAGTATTGATATTTTATCTTACTGAAAATTATTTTTAAATTATAAATATTAATATTAATCTTCCTGATTGTTCTGGCTCCTGATCCCCTCGAGGTTAAGAAAGTCCAAGCCCAGGTCGTCCCTGTTCAGCAGACCCTCTCAAGGCAAAAGCTGGCTCACTTGTTGATGTGCTGCTCTGGGTTCAGTCTAGTTTTTACTGGAGTGTTCTTTACTGATGCTCTTAGTTTTTGTGGTGATGTTTGTTTTTAGGTGTTACCTAGCATTTTTTTTTTCAGTGAGAATGTTGATCTAGACATCTAGGTAGCCATTCAACTGGAAATGAACCTCTCATAAGTTTTGTACCATAATTTTTGTACACTTTGTGTATTATATAATTTCTATCCGAGCTGCGAACTGGATGTAATAAACTGATAGCACTTTTATGACTTTTGCTGGACTAACACTCACTTCACCAAATTGTATCCTTAGAGTTTTAGCATGCATCTCATTTGATGAATTTTTTGCAGATTGCAGGTAGATACCAGATAGTTTTTCCCAGGTTAAAGTTATGATGAGTGTGACTTTGTGGTGTGGAACTGTGTGATGCCATGACTGCCCGTCAAGCTATGTATTAGAGCAAATTCAGCTGGACTTTTTTTTTTTTTTTTTTTAGTTTTATTTATTTAAGTAATCCCTGCACCCAACATGGGGCTCAAACTCATGACCCAAACAAAGATCAAGAGTCACTCCCTCTACTGAGTGAGCCAGCCCTGTGTCCCCAGCTTCAGTTTTTGAATAGAGGTCCAGCCCTTCTGTATATGGGACTTCCCTTTTTCATACTTTCAAGCTGAAGTTGGATGGTTTCACACATGCATCCTTATTGGACATCCTCATTTTCTTAAGGCCCACCTGTCTTGCCCTCGGGGCAGCCTTTGCGTCAGCTGGTTCAAACAACAAAAATAGTAACAAAAGCTGCATCCCAGTAATTTGTCAGGAGGGTACAAATGAATCCTTTTGCTTTTTTTTTTATCCTTAAAAAGTTCTACTGAAATTTGGAAACTAATTTTCATGCTTTGTCTAAAGACAAATGCCCATCCATTCTATTGAAATGAAACCTAAATCCCAAATGAAGTCAGAAAGCTAAATACTCTAGATTAAGATGACCTTCCCTTAGAATGATTCTACTAACCTGTCCTTTGGGATAAGGCCATTGACTCGTGAGTAGCAGCCTGTGAAACAACGTCTCTGTGTTTCCTTAAGAGATGTTGAGGATGCTTTTCATTTTTGTTTATCAATCTCCTTGCCAGTTCAAATTCACTTCCCTGTCCTCTTCCTCTAACTCATTTTTTTTGCCATATTAAATACATATTTTTAAAACCATTTTGAATATTTTTTGGAACATAGTGGGCATATACAAAATCATTTGATTACTGTATCAAATAATGCAAATCAGTGAATAACCATGTTTTAGAAACCAAATTACATGATGACTTATTTACTCTTGCTTATATAAACATTATCAAAATCTAGAAAATTAGGTTTCAGTACAGTATCTATCTCTTGACCCAAAGGAACAAATATGCAAAGACAGTGGCAGCCGCTATCATGATTTCTGAGAAGGACTGCAGCTTGTTCCCTCATTTATTTGAACAGGAAATTTTCAAAAGTAAAATCACTCTCCTTCAATATTTTGTAGATTTCAGTAATCTGATAAATGAGCTATTTATTCATTGTCTCTCTGGTACCCACACAGTGGTTTATCCATAGCAACAATCCTTTTCAAACTTAATAAGACCAACCCTGTATTTATTAGGGAAATAATATGACCAGGTAAAACAAACTATGGCTGTTGGTTCTGTGTATTTACTCTCTTTCAAAGAGATCCGCTAAACCTTCAGTGTGTTCCAGGTTACAGATCATTAGGGAGGCTGCATTGGAGTATGACTCTATGATTCTGAATGTGACATTTTTATGGAGTGTTTAGAGTCAAATAAGAAAGATGATGAGCAAATAAAGCTTTAGAAATAAAGTACTATTTTGTGTATTGAAAATAGGGCCAAGTTCCTCTGTACAGTAGAAATCAGAGACATATTATGGTAAATATTACCACCCCCCGTCTATAGAGGATAAATAGGATACTTAATATTGGCCCAGGAGAACACATTTCAGTTTTTCTTGACTCTAGAAATTACATTGATATGGAATTTATAAGAAAGGCTGTACCTCAAAAAGAAACAGTTTCAGAATTACAGAGAACAGATTCTTCTTAAAGAATCTGAATTGCTGTTGAAATGTAAATTAAACCTAAGATCTTTTCATGTCAGTTGTTGAGAAATGAAGTAGCATTTAAAATCATAAAATGTTAGCGTTCATGTAATCCAATATCCTTATTTTACAGTCATGAATGCTTTTAGAAATTGCTACAAAAGCCTAGTGTCTCTCATCTTAAATGTCCTTGTGCAATATAAAAAAAAATGTTTTCACTAAAATTTGTTAAGCTTCTATCCTTCAAGGTATACTAATGGAAATATAATAATCTTTTACAAGGGTAGGTTGATTAATAATTTCAGTTCTTTATGTAATAGAATGGAGTACATTTTTTCTTTATTAGATTTTTTAAAGTAGATCAGTAGTGGGGCTCTGTATTTATGAATTGGTTGAAACTGTTTTGATCAAAACTCTGCTATGGTAAATGTTTGTTTTTTCTTAGATACACTTTTTGGTAGTTTTGGCACTTAAATTATTTCCTTCTGTTTATATTCACAGATTCTGGAACTTTTCAAAGTCTGATCCTCTTCTTGAAACAGTAGAACATCATACAGAGTTTACCTGTGGTTTAGATTTAAGTCTTCAGAGTCCTACTCAGGTAATGGATGCAGTCTCTGGATTTTTTTCTACCCATACAGTTCACAAATAGCTCTATGTGTGGCCTGTGTTGCTTTTAGGAACACACTTTTGCCTTTTGGGCAGTACAAAGTACATTTACTTAATTAACCTGATCTTTTTGTTCGATAAATATGAGTGTTTGAGTAGGCCTCTCCCAATGGATAGTGTGACAAGAGAAGAATGAAATGGGGAAGGATTGTCCTCAGAGGTTGGTGGGAGTCAAGACTGTCCCACTAAGCAGTTGAGATGGTGGGTGGGTCATTTTTCTGTCGGGACTGTCACCCTCTTCTCCACATGTCAAAAGAGAGGCTTCTGGTGGGGGAACCAAGTAGAGTAGAATGGCTACTGTTTTAATTAATAAACTTTATATTTTCCCCCTTTTGTTCTCTTAAGGACTTGAGAGTCAATATTTTGGACTTTAAATATTCTTCAGGGTTTTCTTATGCTGTATCAGTTTTGGAAATTACAAACTTAGGTCAGAAACACAATAGTATTTTGAGTGATTAGGTGCTTTATAACACAGACTATGTGAAAACACCAACATATTCATGAAACAAAATATTATGTGGAAAATGTAGAATATGACTAAGAAATTATGTTTTTATGATGAATTTTATAACTTCGACAAAAAACAAATCCAATTTCTTATTACTGTATTCTTAAATTTAAATGGATACTTGGGTTTTTTTTAATTTTAGGAACTTAAGACATAATTCTCAGTTTAAAATATTCTCAGATAAATAAAATAATCTCATTAGACATTAGAATATTCTCATTAACATTATAATAATTATTTTTACATGACTTAATGGCATCTAAGAAGAAAAGAAACTGAAGTAGTGATGGGCAAAATAGCATTATCTTTAATGTAAATACAATGTGCTTCAAATTAACTAGTTCCTTTCCTAAGAAATACATTTTTATAGATGACTTTTAATAAAATAACCATACCTGTTTGCTGTCCCAGTTAAAACAGTTGTAATGTATGTATTGAAATGTGGCGGTACCAAACAAAGGATCCTGAGTAAATACTTTCCTTTTCATATGTTTCTGTGAACCCATGCCACAGAAGTCCCAAACGGTGGCCTCCTTGACATACACAGTCACGGCAGTTCCTCCCCCAGAGTGCCAAGTGTTTTCCAAATTCTCCACACATGAACCACCTTATTAAAAGGAACTTTGTTTTCAGAGGATATATTAACCATACTTCTTAATCATTTCATGTTTATTAATCATATTTTAAAATCACTTAAATAATAAGAGATTTATTACGTGGCCATATTTGTGTGTGTGTGTGTGTGTGTGTGTGTGTGTGTGTGTGTAGGCTGGTGACTGCCACCCATTTCTTCCAATTGAATAACCAAATTCCATTTGTGCTAAAGAAATAGTTGCTATTGAGAGCAAACAGGAATGGAGAAGCAGTCATCTTTTAGCTCTAAATAAGCATCAGGTTCAATGCCATAATATACAGTTCGATTATACTAGAAATTTCCACTGAGTTAATTCATAGTGGCTCAGAATCTTGGGATTAGAAGGGACCTTAAAAATAAGACCACTCCTTCTCATTCATTTATTCTTTGTACAGATATTATCATGTCAGACCTTGTAGTAGGTACTGGGGATTCAGTGAGGAATGAAAATAAACATGGGCCCTGTCTTTATAAAGCATTTAGTCCACCATTGTATCAACTTCTCTCACAAACGAATGTGAACAGACAGCTGTGACAAGCCTATGAAGGAGAAGTACATTGTACCTCAAAGGTTCATAATTAGGGTAGATATTTAACTTATATAAAAAATCTGTAAGGAAGTGAGGCTCATCTTAGACCTGTTGGATGAGTAGGCATTAACTAATGAAGAGACAGAAGGGATATCCTAAATAGGCAGAAGTAATATTATATCATAGACCCTGTGACAGGGCAGCAGGGTAGGGGGGAGCATGGCTAGTACTTGAGAATGGAAGAAATTATTTCTTCCTGATTTATGGCATATTTCTCAACATTAGAATTTAAGAAAAATATGTCTGTTTACTTGTCATATTTTTAAAAATTGAGCGTTAAGATTATCAGCTAAAGTTTATGTTTCTTCCTATTCTTCAAGGTCAGTCAACTTTGCTTTATATAATTTTTGCTATATATTGTAGGTCATACAAATTAAATATTGAAAGGTTTTTATTAATAGATCTTTTATTATTAATGTATTTTTAATGTTTTGAAAATATTACATAACTATTTTTCTGTTTCTCTTGATTTTCTTTGACATTCATTGATTCTGTATTTTATTCTGTCACATTTATTGAGTACTACAGCTGTGCAGGACTTAATTACAGTGTAGTGTGATATGTGCTAAAACAGAGGGAGGCAAAGGATGCCTTGGGAACATATGCCTTCATTCATATTTGTCAGGTGCCTACTAAATGCTGGGTCTTGTCCTAGGCACTAAGAATAAACCAGTGAACAAAGCAGACTAGATTCCTGCTGTCATGGAGCTTCCATATTATGGGAGAAATCAAATAATAAAGATGATTCAGAATAGGAGCAATTTGATAGAGAATGATGGGGTACTTTTGCTTGAATGGTCTGGGGAAGACTCTCCAAGAAAAGTGAAATGTGAGCTGATAACTGAACAGTGAAATGAAGCCAGCCATCCACAAATCTAAAGCAAGAATGTTTTTCACAGGGGAAACAACTGTCAAGTCCTTGAGATGCCAATGGGTTTGTTATTATTAAGGGACAGAAAGAAGGCCATGGTGGCTGGATCCTACTGAATGAAGGGGAAAGTGATAGGAACTAAGTAGGGGCCAAATTGTGTGAGGACTTTTAGGCCACACTGTGTTTGATTTTCTTTGTTATTGCCATTAGAGATTGAAAAGCAGAAGAATTATAGAAATTGATTTGTGGGTTTTCTTTATTGAGGTATAACTGACATTTCAGATGTACAGCATAATGATTTGACATTTATACATATTGAAAAATAATCAAATCTAGTTAACACCTGTCACCACACACAGTTACAAAAAAAGTTTTTCTTGTGGTGAAGACTTTTAAGGTCTCTCTTAGAAACTTTCAGGGGCGCCTGGGTGGCTCAGTCGGTTAAGTGGCCGGCTTCGGCTCAGGTCATGATCTCGCGGTCCGTGAGTTCGAGCCCCGCGTCGGTCTGTGTGCTGACAGCTCAGAGCCTGGAGCCTGTTTCAGATTCTGTGTCTCCCTCTCTCTGACCCTCCCCCGTTCATGCTCTGTCTCTCTCTGTCTCAAAAATAAATAAACATTAAAAAAAATTTTTTTTTAAAGAAACTTTCAAATATATAGTACAGTATTATTAACTATAGTCACCATGCTGTATATTATATACCCAGGATTTATTTATTTTATAAGTGGAAGTTTGCAACTTTTGACCCCTTTCACCCATTTCTCCTACTCCTCACTCCGTGCTTTCTGGTAACCACCAATCTGTTCTCTGTATCTATGAGCTTGGTTGTTTTGTTTTTTTGGTTTTTGAGTTTTTTAAGATTCCACATATAGCAAGATCATATGGTATTTGCCTTTCTCTGTCTGATTTCTCTTAACGTTATGAGTTCAAGGTCCATCCATATTATCAAAAGTGATAAGATTTCATTCTTTTTTATAGCTTAATAGTTTTGTATATATGCTTTATTTTCTTTATCCATTCACCCATTGACAGACATGTAGTTATTTTTATATTGTGGCTATTGTAAATAATGTTGCAATGAACATAGGGGTACCTGTATCTTTTGAAATTAGTGTTTTCATTTTCTTTTGATAAATACCAAGAAGTAAAATCACTGGAGGGGTGCCTGGGTGACTCAGTCAGTTGGGCGTCCAACTTTGGCTCGGGTCATGATCTCACAGACCGTGAGTTCGAGCCCCGCGTCGGGCTCTGTGCTAACAGCTCAGAGCCTGGAGCCTGCTTTGGATTCTGTGTCTCCCTCTTTCTCTGCCCCCTCCCCTGTTCATGCTCTGTCTCTCTCTGTCTCAAAAATAAATAAAAACATTAAAAAAAATTTTTTTTTAAATCGCTGGATTGTATGGTAGTTCTATTTTTAATTCTTTAAGGGACTTCCATACTGTTTTCTATAGCAGTTGCACCTGTGTACATTCCTACCAATAGTTTACAAGGGTTCCCTTTTCTCCACACTTATTGCTAACACTTACCATTTCTTGTAATTTTGATAATTGCCGTCTTTCTTTTTCAGAAAAATGTCTATTCAGAGCTTGTGCCTGTTTTTTAATTGAATTATTGGTGGTTTTGCTATTGAGTTGTAGGAGTTCATTGTTTATCTTGGATATTAACCCCTTATCGCATATGATTTGCAAATACTTTCTCCCATTCTGCCTTTCATTTTGTTGATGATTTCCTTTACTGTGCAGAAGCTTTTTAGTTAGATGTCGTTCCCCTTGTTTATTTTTGCTTTTGTTGTCCTTCCTTTCAGAATCAAATCCAAATTCTTGTTGCCAAGACTGATGTCAAGGAGCTTACTGCCTATGTTTTTTTCTTGGAGTTTTATGGCTTCAAGTCTTTAATCCATGTCGAGTTAATTTTCGTATATGGGATAAGATAGTATCAGGTTTCATTCTTTTATATGTGGCTGTCCAGTGATTTGTGTTCTAATTTTATTTTATTTTTTATTTTTTTAAATGTTTATTTAATTTTGAGAAAGAAAGCAAGTGGGGGAGGGAAAGAGGGAGAGGGAGACAGAAGATCCAAAGTGGGCTCTGTGCTGATAGCAGAGAGCCCAATATGGGGCTCAAATCCACAAACTGTAAGATCATGACCTGAGCTGAAATTGGACTCTTAACTGACTGAGCCAGTCAGGCACCCCTGATTTATGTTTTTAGGAGATCGTTCTGTCTGCTATGGGAGAATAGACGACAGGTAAAGCTGGGAGGGCAGCTTAGAGTGACTTGATGTAATCCAGGCCAAAGATAATGGTGCCTTAAAATCTAAGAGATTTTGAGATGGAAAGTTTCAGCATATATTAGCTTGAACCTTATAAAATTGCTGGAAATTTCACATGGTTTACTTTGGAGATAGTAAGTAGGATTTGTTGATAGATTACAAATGGCCATCAAAGAAACAGGAAAATCAGTGGTTACTCCTAGAAAACAAGGATCTAGAAAACAAGGTGGACAATGGCTTAATTTGCTGAGATAAGGGAAGAAGAGGTAGCTGAGATAAGGGAAGAAGAGGTAATTTGGGATAGGAAACAATCTGGAGTTATATTGGAGATGTCTCCTGTTAGACATTCAAATGGAGATGTTAGGTAAATAGATTTAGGCTTGTCTACCTCAGGGAAGAGTTTAGGGTAACAGATACAAATTTGGGAGCTTTTGGCATAAAAATGATATTAAGACTCGGGGGCAGATTAAAATTCTCTAGAGAGAGTATATAAATAAAGAAGAAGCTCAGAAGGAATTCTAGAAGTTTGAAAGAAGAGAATCCAGTAAAGGGGATTGAGAAGGAATGGCCAGTAAGATAAAAAAGAAAAACTAGAAAAGTATAGTGTCTTTGAAGTTGAAAGAAGAAAGTAATTCAAGAAGGAAGACACTCCCACGTATTGCTGGTAGAAATATAAAATGTTGCAGTCACTTTGGAAAAGTTGACAGTTTCTTAAAAAGTTAAATGTAAATTTACCATACATTTCAGCAATTACACTCTTAGATAACTAACAAAAAGAGATGAAAATATAGGTCTGCACAAAGACTTGTGTGTGAATGTTCCTAGGCAAAAAGTGGGAGCAATCCAAATGTTAATCAGCTGCTGAAAGGATAAACAATGTGGTATATCAATACAATGGAATACTATTCAGGAGTAAAAAGGAACAGTTTGATACGTGCTACAACATAGATTAATCTCTGAAGCATTATGCTAATGAAAGAAGCTAGATGCAAAGACCATATGATGTATAATTTCATTTATAGAAAATGTCCAGAATAGGTAGATCTGTAGAGATAGAAAGGAGATTACTGGGTTATTTGGGGCAGGGGATGAGAATGGGAATTGTCTGCAGATGGACACAGAGGATTTTGGGGGGAATGATGGAAATGTTCTAAAACTGAATTGTGGTGATAACTGAACAGCCCTGTAAAGGCACTAAAAATCATTGACTCGTACACCTAAAATGGGTAAATTTTATGGTATTTAAGTTTCACCTTAGTGAAGATGTTTAAGAAAAAAAGAAATGGACATTCTGATATTCCCTAAGATATAAAAAGATGAAAAAGCATTCTTCCACTGTAAAAATAAGAAAAAGTCAGACAAATTACAAAATCAGACTTTGAACCCATCAGAGACCTGAGGTGGTAGGGCAAACAAGTGGCCTGAAGTCCAAGGAGGGATAGACCCCTCCTTCCAAGGAGAGATGGGACACCAGGACTGCTTTACTTGTGGCAGAGCACAGGAAGAAGATACAGCTGCTATACAAATATGAGATCCAGTGGGACAAGAGGACATTGTGTGAACAGATGAGGGATTTCAGCTGAGAGATAAAAATATAAGAAAGAGTCCAATGAAAGAAGTAGTTTATTTATAGTATCAGAGATGCAGTCCTTCAGTGTTCCCATCAGAAGACTCATCAACGAATTTAGAGACAGATAGCTCACTAGAAACTAGCCAAGCTGAAACAATATGAGAAAACAAGAATGAGGGAAATAAAAGAAATAAAAGAGAGCGTCTGGCATCTGTGGGATAATATCACATGTTCTTACATGTACGTAATTGGAGTCCCGAAGGGGAGAAAGCAAATAGGGAAGAAGAAATATTTAAAAACAATTTTCCAAAAATAATAAAAGTCAAACTACAGATTTGAGAATCCCAGAGAGGATTTAAACAAACAAACAAACAAAACAACACATCAAGGTATACCCATATTCAAACTGCTAAAAACCAAAGATAAAAAGAAATTTTTAAAGGCAGAAAAAAGAAATATCCAGGAGAATCTAGATAAGAATTACAGCAGACTTCATGTCAGAAACTATGTAAGCCACAAGACAGAGGAATGTCTTTTTAAAGTACTGAATGAAGGATGTAAAGAGGGATCTTTTGACTATAAAGAGGAAATTTCAGACAAAAGCTGAGAGCACGTCTGTGTTACAAGCAATGTTAAAGGAAGTTCTGTCAGAAGAAATATACTCAGACCAAATGAAAAGAAAGAGGCAGACAGAGGGAAGAGGGGAAGAAGGAAGGATAAAAGAAAGAAGGGAAGGCAGGAATGATGAGAGGGAAGGAAAGGAAGAAGAAAAAAAGAAAATACAGTAAAACCTTGGTTTACGAGCATAATTCGTTCCAGAAATGTGCTTGTTAATCCAAAGCACTTGTATATCAAAGCAAATTTCCCCATAAGAAATAATGGAAACTCAAGATGATTCATTCCACAACCCAAAAATATTCATATAAAAATGATTACAATGTTGTAATATAATACATAAAAAATACAAAATATAAAGAAAAATAAATTAACCTGTGCTTCCCTTTGAAAACCTTTGTGGCTGGTATGATGGAGACAAGAGAGAGGAGGGTTATTGTGTAGGATAACTTTCACTATCACTGACAGAATCACTGCAGTCTATTGGCTCAGTGGAATCTTTTTCTTTTCATGCAGCTTTAACAAGGAACCTATCCAATGACACTTGCTTTTGCCTTCTTTTGAGGATTTCACAGGAATGTGACATTGCATTGTCATTAAACAGATTTATTGTTTGCACTGTCACAGCCTTATTCAGGTGGTGCTTTTCTACAAAATTTTGCACTGTTTCCCACATTTTATACATCTCCCTAATATCATTTAAAGTGAGGGATTCCTCCACCTTTTTCTCCTCCTCCTCTGCAGACAAGATGCAGACATAGACTTCTTACAAAATCTTGCAGTTTCGGCCATCGCATACCTCATTTGTACTTCTCGATGATTTCCTTCTTAGCTTCCACTGTAATCGTCTCCTTCTTCTTACTGCCTTTCCTTTCAACCTTTTTCTGCATGGGGGCCATTGTATTTGCTAGCACAGATGTTGACGACAGTACAGTATTAATAAACTCTTGTCATATACTGGATTTAATGTAATTGGCAATAAGGCAGCAGAGGAAAGGGCCTATATCTGCAGGCAGCCTGACCTAGAGTGAAGCAAAGCATTCCTAAGCTTATTCTTGTATGGAAAAGCAAAGGACTGTCCATAGGTACTTCAAAGTGACAAAAAATACACTAATGCCAGTTGTGGGCACCTTCCAATGTTCTGAAAAGTCACTGATTTCTGCCAAACACCATGGCCTGAGACCAAGCATCTGAGCATAGGAGATGATCACCCACAATCCCACAACGAGAGAGAGAGAAGAACCATTGACTCAGTTGTGATCATGTGATAATGAGCATCACGTACTACTCCTATCGCAAGACATAGCTTGTTTATCAAGTTAAAAATTTATTAGAAATGTTTGCTCGTCTTATGGAACACTCACAGAACATTACTCGTAATCCAAGGTTTTACTATAACTGGAAATGGCAAAAAGTAAGTAAATATACAAGACAGTTTTAAACTTAACATTAAGTTTTGACCTAAAACAAAAATAGGATTGTATGCAATATATTTGCATACAGTATATTATATAATTCATAGTATATGCAAAAGTTAAATGTATGACAACAATAAAACAAGAAAGAAGAATTGGAAGTACACTATTATAAAGTTATTACTATATATGAAGTCATATGATATTTGAAGGTAGATTGTGATAAATTCAAGATGTATATTGTAAACCCCATGTTAACCTCTAAGAAGTTTTAGAGAAGGAGCTATAACTATTAAGCTAATAGTGGAGATAATTATGAAAAATATCAATTATCTCAGCATAATGAAGGCCATATAGAAAAACCTACATCCAACATCGTGGTGAAAAACTGAAAGCTTTTCCTCTAAGATCAGGAATAAGACAAGGATGCTTGCTTTCACCATTTCTATTAAACACAGTATTGGAAGTTTTAGTTAGAACAATCAATTGAGAAAAAGAAAAAAAATGCATCTAAATTGAAAAGGAAGAAGTAAAATTAATTTCTTTTTGCCAAGGACATGATCTTATATGTGGAAGCCTTTAAATCAAAGTATTCAAAATTATACTAAATGTAAATGTTCTAGGTGTACCTGGATGACTCAGTGAGTTCAGGCACCATGTTGGGAATTGAACTTACTTAAGTAAAAAAGGAAGGAAGGAAGGAAGGAAGGAAGGAAGGGGGGGAGGAAGGAAAGAAGGAAGAAAGGAAGGAAGAAAAAAGAAAAGAAAGGTAAATGATCTAAACATCCAAATTAAAAGACATATTAAAAGTGGTAGATATGTGAGAGATTTTGAGAAACTCACTAGGTCCAGACTATTGGATTTGGGATTCAAAGAAGTTTTCTAACTCCCAAGTTCTAGGATCTAGTTACTTTCTGTATATTTTCAGTGATGAATTTGTCTATGCTTCTCCCTGTGAATTTGTCTTTAAAAATTTATTATTCTTTTTTTCAAACTAAGATGATGACCTCAACCAATATATTTTTTACGTATCTAGCATGAGCACATTTTAACACAAATATTTGTATTGTTTATATTATTAATTTATGTTTTTGCCAAGTAGAATTTAACTCCTTTGTAGGGAGATACTAGTTAAGTTCTTGGTGCATGTCCCTATTTTTCTCACACTTACTTTATCTCAGTTATCTATTGCTATAAAACAAACTCTCCCACAACTTAATGACTTAAACAATAATTTTCTTTGCTTACAATTCTGTGAGTCAGCAATTTGGGCTGGGCTCAGCCAGGCAGTTCTGTTGGTCTCACCTTGGGTCCCTCATGTGACTCCGGTCACCTGGTGACTTAACTAGAGCTGAATGGTCTAAGGTGGCCACACTCCCGTGTCTAGGGTGTAGTGCTGGTTGTCATCTGCGTCACGTGTCCCCAGATGAGCTCAGGCTTCTTCACTTAGCAGGTGTAGATTTCCAACAGGGCAAGAGTAAAAGCTGCCAGGTATCTCCAGCACTAGATTTAGAAGTTCACACAGCAGTCCACCTGTTGCAAAGCAAGTCACGAGGCCAGCTCAGAGTCAGAGAGTAAGAAAAATAGACTCCATTTCTTGGTGGGAGTAGCTGCAATGAATTTGTAGCCATTTAAAAATCCATCACATTAACCTTTTGTTGGTATAGTTGGCAGTTTAAGTTATTTTTGACATATTTATCCTTTATTCTCACAATATGTGGTCAGGTTTACTGATTGCATGTTAATTTCACCCTTTGTTCATATTTTATTCCCTTAGAAAGTATCTTTCTCTCACCTTTTAGAAAGTACCTTCCCATCTGTTTTTAAAAATTTGTTGTCTCTTGTGATCTTAACAGCCATAGGACTTTGCTGACGTTATTTTAGGTCTTTGTGTCTTAATATATTCTTTATCTTAAAAGAGATTTATCTGAGTTCTTGTATTTCTAATGCCTTTTTCTTTTTTTAGCGTCTCTTTTCTTAGAGATCTGAAAAATGAGATTCAAAAGCATTCTTGTGTTATACCTCCTTTCTTCTTGACAGACGTAAGATCTTGTCTTTAAAGGTTTAAAACTTGACAAATAAGTACCTAGGGTCATTCTTTGAGGATAATTGCTGAAAAATGCTCTATGCCCCCTCTTGTTAACCAGGCTGAAGTTATCTTTCAGTTCAGAAAATTTTTCTTTGATTTTTTTCCCCTCTGATCATGATTTGTACAGCTCTGGCATTTTCTCTTTTCTCTCTTATCCTTATTACTTCTAAATTAGATACCCTTTTTCTGTTTTTAGACATATGATCCTAGACCTGTAATATTCCCTTTTGTATAATTAGAATTTTCTGTATTAATATATTTTTAGAATTCCTGACTTTGTGCTCTGCAGTATCAACCTTGCTCCTTTGAGTGCTCATTGATGTTTAATTTAGTACTTATAATCTGACAATAGGTTTACATATTGTTACACATTCCTTTTGGGTGACAGTTATTTCTCTTTTTAATGTCTTCTAAGGTAGACATTATTAGTTCATTCCAAAATATAATCTCTATGTTTCATGAAGTTGATCTTTTTTTTCTCATGATGAAATTGGGAAATAACATTCAGAAGAAAGAGAAAAGATTTCCATAATCATGCCACTTTAGAAAGAATCTCTGTGATACCATATTAGTATGTTTCTTTCCAGTCTTTTTTTTTTTTTTTTTTTTTTTTTTAGAAATTTTTATTTGAAGTGTAACATCCCTGTTGGAAAATGCATTTATTTATTTATTTATTTATTTATTTATTGAAAATGTACATATTTTAAATAAGCAGCTCAATTAAGTTATCAAGAAAGGACCACACCTGTGTAACCTCATTCAGGTGAAGATATAGAGCACTACCAGCATCCTAGAAAGCTCTCTTGTGTTTCCTCCCACATCTTTCCCCCTTATCCTTCCCCAAAGTAACTACTCTTCCAGTCATTTTCCATATATATGCATATTTTTCATAGTTGTGGTTATATTATATAGGTAGATTTATCTTCTGGGACTCCTAAAATTCTTGATAAATATAATCTCAATTGAGTGGATACCCTAGGCTATCCATGATAGGAACATGTATGCACTAAAAACAATTTTGTTTAATTGGGCAAAAGAAATTTTGTATATTTTCATTTTGTTTCAGTGGAAGATGCTTAGATTTGGTTCTGATTTAAACTAGTTCTATAGATGTGTTTTTAAAAGTATCTTTGACTTTGTTGACATTTTAGTAAGAAAATATTAGGAATACATACATATATTGAAACATTATATTGTACACCTAAAACTAACATAATGTTACATGTCAGTTAATCTCAATTAAAAAATAAAATTATAATGAAATTTTTAAAAATTAGGTGTCATTTAAAAATTCAGCTCAGGAACGCCTGGGTGGTTCAGTCAGTTGAGCGTCTGACTTCGGCTCCAGTCATGATCTCACGGTTTGTGAGTTCAAGCCCCACATCAGGCTCTGTGCTGATATCTTAGAGCCTGGAGCCTGCTTTAGACTCTGTGTCTCCCTCTCTCTTTGCCCCTCCCCCACTCACACTTCTCTCTCTCTCTCTCTCTCTCTTTCTAAAAAATAAATAAACATTTTTTAACAATTAAAAAAAAGATTCTTTCTCCCCTTCCCTCAGCCCCTCTCTCCTACTCACATACTCTCTCTAAAATAAAATTTTTAAAAAATTTTAAAAAATATTCTTTCTCTCTCCCTCTGCCCCTCTCCCCCACTCCCCAGCTCTCACTCTCTCTCTCTCTCAAAACTAAAAATAAATTTAAAAAAATTCAGCTCATATTTTGATTCAAACTTTTATGTCTACAATCTTAGATGTAGGTTGGTAGTGCATAAAAATACTTTGAAATTCTCAGTATGAGGTTGGAAAATTTGATTTTAGAAGAAGACCAGCATTATTGGTAGTAGGATAACCATATCTTTTTCACTTTTTATCTGAGGTGATATTTTCTACATTTGTCACAGACTGGCTTTAGAGTTGAAAAAGAACATGTGCCAGAAGCATCCAGTGTCTTCAGGCATTCGTCTCTGTTGTTTCCTTTTTGATGCTTTCATAGTTGTGTGACTTTTAGCTTAAAATTCTGGGGGCGCCTGGGTGGCTCGGTCGGTTGAGCGTCCGACTTCGGCTCAGGTCGTGATCTCACGGCCCGTGAGTTCGAGCCCCGCATCGGGCTCTGTGCTGACAGCTGGGAGCCTGCAGCCTGTTTCAGATTCTGTGTCTCCCTCTCTCTCTGCCCCTCCCCTGTTCATGCTCTGTCTCTCTCTGTCTCAAAAATGAATAAACGTTGAAAAAAAAATTAAAAAAAAAAATTCTGTTACAAGGGCCAGTTTTCCCCCAGGTGTAAAACATTCCCAGGCTCAGCTTTGTAGGTTCTTGGATGTGTTCCTAAGTCAGATGTGTTACCCTGTGTCTACAGCCTACTGTGCTTCATAGACAACCCTTAGCAGTGAGAACTTCCAGAATTGTTCCCACCTTAGTCTCTGCTGCCTCTGGGATCCCAATCCTGAATCATGCACTTTTCTTACCTCCTTGTCATTGTTTCTGAAAAACCAGGCAAAATTGCTGACTTGGCACACTACAGTTTACTTTTTCAGAAAAAAATTTCATCTGGGTTCTTGGTCCTACTCAACTTACCTTTGAAGTCGCTTTGATTTTTTCAAAAATCACATGTTTTGTGCGCATTCTCCACGTCTTTTCTCAGCCTTCCACAGTATCATGAACACTGAACATTTGACTTTACTTCCTACTTGATTGTAAAAATAGACAAGAATGAATAAATATCTTCTTCCATCTCTATGACCTCAAAATATTTATGTTCTATCTCTGTTTCCCCTTCTTTCCAGCAGGTGCCTGATTTTCTCACTGGCTTCCTCATCCAGGTCTTTCCTCCCTCAGTTGTACACTGTGTTTCAGATCTTCATTCAGTTCTGTTGTCTATTTTCAAAACTCACTTGGCCTCACTGTCATATCTCCCTACCAGTGAATTTGGGTTTTCTTCCATTATTAGACATCAAGAATTAGTAGGTTTACTTGCTGCTTTTAGTTTCTCAAAATCATCATTCTCTTTTTAAGCCCCTATGTCAGTCTGCCTCTCATCATTCAATTGAAGTTAAGCCCAAAGAGGTCACCAGTAAACTCCTAAAAACCAAGTTAGCCTTTTCTCACACTTCTTTCTTCTTTATCTATTAAAGAAAAATCTTCCCCTCCTATTACTTTAATGCTAATTGTGCTAACCTCATCTTCCTAACCCCTTTGCCAAATGTCTTTATCTCCTTTGCCAGTTTCTTCCTTACAATCCTTACAAAAGTAGACATTCTTCAATATCCAATTCTTAGTCCTCTTACTTGTATGTACCTTTTCCTTGAAGCTGTCATTTTATTATACGCTAGTGATTCTTGTCCCATTTATCCAATCGTGTTTACTGTATGATCTCAGTAGATGTCTTACTTTTTTTCCTCTGGTATTCTTAATTGATTGTGTGATGGGCTAGACCTGAGAGTCATTCTAGTTTTCTTGTCTCCCTAAATTCAAGTGTGCATCAAGTTGATGAATTTTTCCTCACCAATATCTCTGAAATCTGGACCATTCGTTCCCTTCTAGCTCTACTGCCTTAGGTAAGCATTTATTAGTATCTCTGCTGTGGTTACCACAATAATCTCCTAACTGGTCCCTAAACTCTTTTCATCATTCCATTGATTCTCAACGCTGCTTCAGGGGAGAGCTTTCCATAATGCAAATCTGTCCTTTGTCGGTGGCTTCATTAAAGGTAGGAACAAGACGAGAATCACCATCTTTACTACTGATCGTCAACATGGTTCTAAAAGGTATAGCCAGTCAGTAACAGAAGAAAACAAGATAAGATATAAATATCTTTAAAAGGTAGAAATATTGACATGGCGTTCTTCATATTGACTCCGTATGATTGTCAGTGTTATAATCCAGAACATCAGCTTTGAACCTATTAAAAACAATGAGAGAGTTCAATAAGATCAGTAAAAATGTACAAAAATGAATACTGTGTAGATGTCAATAATCATCAGTTAGAAAATCAAATGGTAAAAATTACTTTTGCGGGGCAACAACTGTGTGTGCATGTGTGTGCATTTGTGTGATGATACGCAGAGGAAAACAAATTTTAAATGTGCAGGATTCTAGGTAAAGAAATTATGTGTATTTATCAAGAGACCTTTAAAAAGGTTAGAATAAGTGAACAGACCTACCATGTTCCTGCAACAGAGTACTTTTTTTTTTTTTTCCTCATCACTGTCCTGTTTTATGTGTTTCTCATCTCATAAAGATACTGCATTTGCCTCCCAGCAGGTCTTTCTCATTTTGGCACTCATGATCAGCCACTCCTGCGACGCTCTTAGCTACTCTGTTATCCTTCTGCCACCCTACTTACATGCCTGCTTTAATTTACAAATCAGCACAGTTAAATTATCACCTTTAGCATGTCATCTAGAAACCTGCAAGAGGCAGCCCATTACCTTCAAGATAGAGTCTGAATTTCTAATCTTGCTTTTAAGATTCACTATAATCTGTATTGCTTTGTTTTTTTTTTTTATGTTTATTTTTGAGAGAGAGAACACATGTGGGGTAGGGCCAGAGAGAGAGGGGGACAGAGGATCCAAAGCGGGCTCTGCACTGACAGCAGAGAGCCTGATGCAGGGCTTGACCGTATGGACCATGAGATCATGACCTAAGCGAAAGTGGGATGCTTAATGGACTGAGCCACCCAGGTGCCCCATATAATCTCTATTGCTTTCTAATTTTATTTCCCACTATCCTATGTAATCCCTCTATTACCTACCAGTCGTATTTTGTTATTTGTCATCTCCATATTTCTTCTGCCTGTACAAAGTATTTCTGCCTTTCAAAGTCCAGAACAAGTTCTTCTCTTCTTTCCTTTTTTGCTTCAGTAAATATTTGAGCGCCAACTCTCTACCAGGAGATACATAGTAGATTAATGCAAACTACTTGATGTATATGTACTAAATAAATATTGAACGAATGAGCGAGTGAGTGAATGAATGAATGAATGAAAAGAATTTGTTTTAGTATATCCGTCAACTCTTTCCTTACTTTTACTTAAACTCCATAATCATTAACATGATAAACTATGTTCTTCTCTATAGTCACTTCCTACTATAAGTTGGTAGAGTAGGTAAAACGTGTTCTTTCTCTAGCTCATAATTTAATACACTTCAACATAATAACCAGTCTGCCTTTTCCAAATTTAGAATTGACTATTAGAGATTTTTTTTCATTCTCTCTATATCCTTCTGCCTGTTTCTTTTGTTCGTTTTTACTAAAGAGGCCATGTGTCATACAGATAATTACAATAAATTGAACAAGTTTCCCAAGGGCAAAAGCAATTGTCCACAAAATTGAGAGAAAAGAGTATAATGAGAGAAAAGAGTATAAATAGGAAATGGGAAACTTGTCAGTACACTAAATCTCTTACTGGGACAGTAGGAATTCTTTCTTATATTTACAGCCATATTACATCATTTGAAATAAGTTACCTTATCAGTGGCCTGTGTAAACATTTTAATACAATGGAAAGAATTGATAACATTAAGGACTATAATGCATTTTCTAAATTATATATGTATTTAAAGCTATTTTCATTACAAGGTTTCCTTTTCCAAAATTTGCATTTCTATAACCATTATTATCCTGGATGTTCTATAAGAGGTCTTATTTGATCCACCAGTGGCATATTTTTATTATAAACTTTCTATCGACTGGATTTGTTTATTTAATATCCTTGGGCCTGCTGTAGAATCTAGCCAGTACTTTGCACATAGGAAATGCTGAAATATTTGTATAATACAGTTGCTCCCAAGCATTCTGTGTGTGACATTGTCATGATGTGTGTGCCATAGCTGTATTTAGAAATTAATAGGCTATATTGATAATACATTTCTATTCCATTTTTAAAGAAGCCTTCATTATATGTTTTAAAGAATCGACATAGCAGGAAATTCATATTTCTAATTAGTGTGCTTATTCCTCAAACTTAGAAATACTTGTTTTGCTATCAAAAGTGAAAATAAAATAACTAAAAATATAACTTATATGGAACTTTATCCTATTAGTTATTCATTATGTAGAAGATAGAAGATTTTAAAAAAATGATGAAGAAGATTCTGTCTTCAAGTTTCACATTAAGTAAAGAAATATAACATTTTGACAGACTACTTTTCCTCTAACGTTGATAACTATAATTTTGAGTTTTAATGAGAAGATGTGCATTTTGATGTCAGATTAAAGGGAATTCAGACAGCCTAGGGATGACACATACTACGGTAGAGGCTTGCAGGTTAAGGAATCAATTTTCCGCTTGAATATCCTTGGGCAGAAGGGGCGGAGTCCGCAGGCTCCGACCCCATGGTGTCCACATACACACTCACCGTCAGGGGAGAGGGTCAAACGAGATGGGCCTTGGCAGCCAGCCTTCATGAAACCCTAGATGGGAGTCAGACACGAGTCAGAAAAAAAGCCTATCTCGAAAGATTAAGAGTTTCATCTGAGGAGTTACAATGCAATTTAGCTGTCTTAAAGCTAGAACTTTTAGTCCTTCATTTATTTGTATTTATTCCACTGCCTAGAACACGTCCCTTCTCTCCAGTGTGTCCCCACCCCCACAAACAACAGCAACAACAAATGCTGTCTGTCTGAGGCACACTTCTCCTGGAAGCCGCAGCTTAGATGATGTTTCTCCCTGAATACATCCACTTTCCTCACATTTGGTTATAGTGACCCCTTCCCTACTTGTCCTGGACGCTATAATTCCTCTATCGTTGCCCATATCTCGCTGCATTGTCTGTGTCTGTTTACTTATTCATTTCTCTGCTGGACTCCAGATCTGTGGAGTCAGAGATCAGGACCATCTTGTTTACTGTAGTGTCCTCAGCATACTTCTGACGGAGGACATGCTCAATAAATATTTGTTAAATAAATTAATATATATGTGTGTATATATATATCTCTCTCTATATATATATAGAGAGATATATATATACATATGAATTATGTTTTTTATGGCTTTGTAATGCAGAGGAATAGTTGACGAACAGTTCCTGGGACATAAAAGAAAGCTGTCTGTGAAGTCCCTTTAAATAATATTCATGACACTCAAAAATCCTGTAAAACCTATACAACCTATTGCCTTCACTGAGATCTCTAACCTCATACCTGACTAGGTGCTCCTCCCCATGAATGAGACTCTACCCCAGAAAATCCTTGGAGGAGGAAAACCAGTGCTCAAACGTGCATTCATTCATTCATTCATTCAACAGGATTTACTAGTTTTACCATATATAAAACGTGAGGAATACAGATTTGGTCAAGATAGATAATTTCTGACTCTAAAAAAAGAAAACCCTCTTCAGGTTTAATTACACAGAAAACCCTATTCAGGTTTAATTACACAAAAATGTTTACATCCATATGTGAATGTTGTTAGAAAACAGAGACCGTATTACCCAGCATGCTTTCATTTTCTTCCTGGTCATCATAAAGCAACAGGGCCTGATTTATTGTACAAGTGTTGTAATGTGTTCAGCTCTAATGCCTGAAAGCTTTTGCTCTATTCGTCCCTTTTATAACAGACTTTTCCCCCCTAAATCTGTATATTATTTTGTCCTGTGCATTAATCTCTAAACCACTTCAGTCCATTTAGAACTCAACAGGATGGGGTGTCTGGGTGGCTCAGTTGGTTAAGTGTCCCACTCTTGGTTTCGACTCAGGTCATGATCTCAGGGTTCATGGGATCAAGCCCGGCTTGAGGTTTCTGCAATGGACGTGGAACCTGCTTAGGATTCTCTCTCTCCCTGTCTGTGCCCTCCTCACTCACACATTCTCTCTCTCTCAAAATAAATAAGCTTTAAAAAAAAAAAAAAAAAAAGAAACCTCAACAGAGTGCAAATATCAAATAAAATAAATAAACATATTGGTTTTAACCATAGCTTACATGATTAATACAATTTTCTCATGTTTTTAAGTAGAAATTCTGGATTCTGGCTCATGCAGAACAGGATCACGAAGCTACATAAACTCTGGGTGTAGGAATGCTTCAGGGAGGGCTGGTGTTTTTCTTCAAAGATAGTTTAATCATGTTTCTTTTTCCTTAGTTCTCCTCCCAATTCGCTATCTTCCTATCACATATCAACCTACCAGATTTGAACCTTAAATTTTAAATAAATGTGAAAATATGGCACAAGATGTTTTCCATTATATTAGTGGCAGATGAACTTTTTCTTTCTCAAGAAAGGAAGAGAATTCTCCCTCAAGAATATTTGAATCTGGGGCACCTGGATGGCTCGCTCAGTTAAGCATCTAACTCTTGATTTCGGCACAGGTCATGATCTCACGGTTCATGGATTTGAACCCTGAATCGGGCTCTAGGCTGACAGTGTGGAGCCTGCTTGGGATTCTCTCTCTTTCCCTCTCTCTCTGCCTCTCCCCTGCTCGCTCACTCATGCTGTCTGTCTCTCTCTCTCAAAATAAATAACTAAAAAAAAAAAGAAGAAGAAGAAGAAGAAGAAGAAGAAGAAGAAGAAGAAGAAGAAGAAGAAGAAGAAGAATATTTGAATCCTACTAAATTTGGGATTTTTTTTTAATCAGCAGCAAAAAAATTCCTGCACTTGACAAAAGCCCAGTTAAGAAAATTGATATACATCAGGCGTTCTCTATCTGGGGTTCTCCATTCTGGCTGCATTTTAGAATGTTCCCTAGGTGATTATAATACTCAGTTGGGGAATGCTCTGGATTAACTTCTTTTGAGAATCTGAAGAAAATGATTGATTCTTTCTACCCTCCTACCAAAATATATATATATACACACAAAATGTTGCATTTACAGACTCTGAATTCCCTCCGTGAGCTTGATTTGGAAATCCCAGGCTGTACATCAGCCCTGGGTGATACCAATGAAGCTGACCCCCAGTACCACACTTTGAGAACCAGTGCTTTGAGGATAGGGACCAGCCCTCTGTGTTTTCACAAGTCTCCCAGGTGATTTAGTGTGCTTTAGCACACTAAAGCTTAAGAACCACTGCCCTAAAGAAAGACTTCCAGAAAACGACAGTTGAATAGAATGCTTTTGGCTTATTTCAGGGTTAGATGTTTGAAAAAACAGCCATATGAAGAATGACTTTGTATTTTTTGTAAAACCACTTTTTCGGCACTGAATGACTTTTGTGATGGAAGCATGTTATATATTTCTCTTATAGCCAGTCAAGTGGTAAGAAAAATTTTATCTCTTCCAATGAACTCGTAAAATGATCATGATATTTGCATATCTTACATTATCGTTCGCTTTTTTTTTTTTTTTTTTCCTGCCTTTGCTGCCAGGAGATGTAGAGCTCAATTTCATGCCCAATTTTAGCAATTATTCTTAGCTTTGTTTTCTAGCATAATTATCTGCCTATTCTTTCATTTCATGTTTGTTCTTTTAATGAAATGGCTTTTCTGTTACCGTGTTATCTCCTGTGAGAAAGCAAGGGTCGTTACGTTCTATAGAAATAAATAACGGTTACCCTGTCGAGGCAAATAAGCTATATTCCTGTCTGTGGCCATGTTAAAGAATAATTTCAAAACAGTGATCATGACTCTCACACAGATGTATTATGAACATGGGTTAAAGATTTATGCAACTCATGATAGATTTTACAACTAGCTCAGAAGAACCAAAGAACAGACATATATAGACAATCACTGAATGCTGAGATGCACCTACTAATAGGTGCAAAACTGGTCGATATCCACAGGGCAATAAAGTGTAATGGTTGGAATTCACTCTGGGGGGTAGGAAGAAGCATCAGTTGCAGGTCCACAGGACAACATTCACTTGCAACTTTAATGGATGAGAATCATTTGATTACTATCAGTTTTCTATGACTTTCAGAGCTGTAAAATAATCCAGTCAAAGACAGTGAAAGGCATAGACCCCTATAGAATCAGGAATCCTGTGGGGCCCTAGGACAATGCCAGCATTTCCCCAAAACAACACCTAGCAATCTTTTTGCTGATGGCCGTCTTTCAGTTTTCCTGACAGCAAGGTAATGGGCAAGGAAGTGAGTCCTCATATCGGAGACTGAAACTGAGAAAGAGGATCTTTAGTAGATGAGAAAGGAGATACCCTATTATCGTCTTCTTCTCATTCTGTATCCCGGGTGTGGCCTTGAAGGAGTCATCATAGCCAAGAGTGCCTTCCTGGAGACGGGAGGGAAAGATGGCTTTTGTCGTGAAAAAGCAGGATAGGAGCTAGGAAAGATTCCTCACTTTGTGTGACCGGCTAAAGAATGAGTCAGTCTCTTCCTGTAAAGCAGATTGTTTGTTTTCATGGCATTCGCTCTACTTTTCTATCTTTTGGTCTTTTTGTTAACCCTTATTTTTAGCAAAGTATTTTTTTTAATGTCTTTCAGGCTGGCCTCAGATGGGTAATCAGGGACATTAAGAAAGAGCCTGTGTTTCCTCTCAGTCACAGAATTAAGTGGGAAGCAGAGCCTCCAGAGGCCATTGAGGTGGTGGTGGTCATTAATGAGAGCCCTACCCACCACCGCCAGGAACCACACCGTCATCTTTCCTTACCAGGAAATCTGCTGTGCCTGCCTACCTCAGAGAGTCAGGAGCCTCTTTGTTGGTTTAGTAAAGTGCTTTTCTTCTTACATCATCATCGTTATTATTATTATTATTATTATTATTATTATTTTAAGTAGACTTCACACCCAGCGTGGAGCCCATTGCTGGGCTTGAACTCACAGCCACCCAGGCATCCCAGTATTGTTTTTCATTGTAAGCTTTTTTAAACTTGTAGCTGGGGGTTAATTAATCATTTAATGGAGAAATATTATTTGCATTAATTTGAATCAACTATTCATTATTCTGTATCATTGCAGTTTGGGGTCTTTTTGATATGCCAATTAACTTATAGATTTGTGAACATTTACTGATTCGTTGGCCTTGACATTTTTTAGTTATTGTAAGTTGAGTAAATAACATATGGAAAGGTCTAGCACTTGAAAAAGTATACATAGATCAGATAGGGGTAAATTAATATAATGATCTTTGTATCCCATGATATAAAAACTTATAATTGCAGGATTAGACAGGTAAGAAATGTCAGTTTGCCTTTTGTGAAGCACTGTTTATAGTGGACAGACTCCATTGATTGAGGTTCTGGTTCCAGCTCTGCTACTCTAGTATGAACATGAGAACACGATAATCTCTATAATCTTAATCTGTAAAATACATTATTTGAGCTAGTATCTATTGTTATACCAAGACATGATCTATGCCCTCAAAGAGCTGAAGACACATAGCAATAAATACATACAGCCGAATAGTGCAGGTGCTATGGAAGACAGAGAAAGTGATGCTTAAATGATTCTTCAGAAGAGAGGTATCATCTCCAGGCAGAACAAGGCAAGGAGGAGACAGAAGGAGAGGGAGAAGAGAGGTTACTCAGGAGGGGATTGGGAAAAGGACAAGAACACAAGGACAAGAGGCCCAGACTTGACTGTAGGCTCTGCAATAAGAAACAAAAGAAGTAGGTAGCAACCAAATGTTGAAGAGTCTGGTATTTAATGCTGAAATTAAAAAGTTTGACTAAAAGGTCTCTACTATTCTCTATAGTTGGGATTCTGATCTAAAATACTGTTATTGAGTGATAAGGAGTTAATATATTCAGATTAATCTGAGGGGTTCTTGGACGCAGTCAGTTGACAGCCAGATGATTAGACTGTCCACTAAGACTTTGAGTTCCCTTGTGAAACTTGTAGCCTTTGTAACCATTAAAGGATGGGAAATTGAGTGAAAATACCTTTAGTCAAAATCTCTCTCATGCCACTTCATCCTTCACGTCACTGTCTACATTTTTTCTTGTATTGTTTTTTTTATTGTGAAAAATTTCAAGTGCCTAAAAAGTAAACAGAATAGGATAATGAACTTCCATTACCCAGCATAACGATGATCAACATTCTTGTTTTATTTATTCCACTACTCATGTCCCATCCCCATTCAGTTATTATTATTGTTGTCATTATTATTCTTACTACTTCTAGGTATCATTCATATACATCAAAATGTACAAGTCTTAGATATATGTTTTGACAGATACACTCTGTAATCTAATCCCAATGCAATAGAGAACATTTACATCTTCCTCCAAAATTCCCTTTTATCTCTTTCCAGTCTCTCCCTATCCCCATATCCACCTTCAACTAAAACAAAACAAAACAAAACAAAACAAAACATGACCCTATTTTTTTTTACCTTAGATTAAGTTCTGCCTGTTTTAGAATATATAAGATATATATATATATGATGATATATATTATGTTTTCTTCTTAAAGGTTTATATGTTTAGCTTTTATGTTTAGGTTTATGGCCCACCCACCGGAAATTATTTTTTGTTTATGGTGTGAAGTTGGGGCTGAGGTTCATTTTTTTTTTTCCCATATGGATATCCAGTTCTAGCACCATTAGTTGTAAAGACTTTCCTTTCTCTATTGAATTGTTTTGGTACATTGGTTGAAAAGGTATTTTCCAAGTCTGGAGTCTATTCCTGAACTCTCTTCTGTTCCTTGATCTACTTGTATATCCTTATACCTATATTGCACTGTTCTGATTACTATAATTTTATGGTAAGTCTTGAGTCAGGTAGTGTAAGTAGTACAGTTTTGTTGTTCTTTTTCAAGATTCTTTTGGCTCCTCTGGGTCCTCTACATTTCCACATAAACTTTAAAATTCATCTTGTCCGTTTTCATTAAAAAAAACCTTCTGAGATAATGAATTATTTACAAATTATTGGGGGGGGTAGAATTAAATTGTTAATGATATGGAATCCATGAACATAGTTCCTCATTTATTTAGGCCTTCTTCAATTTCTCCTAGCAGTGTTTTCATTTTTAGCGTGGCTGTTTTGCACGTCTTTTGTTAAATGTGGTATTTTGTTATTTGATACTATTGCAAATGAATTTTTCAATTCTGTCCTGCTAGTATATAGAAATACGGTTGATTTTGTATGTTAATCTTATACTCTGATACATTGTGATACTCACAAGGTTTTTAACACAGTTCCTGAGCACCATGGACTTTCTTCCCTTCATGTTTTTATGATTTTTTAGACCTAAATTTCCTTGTCTCCCGTGTCTGCCCCTAAAGAGGGCCAGTGTGAATGCCACAGCATTTGTGAAGTCTTCTGACACCACCCCACTTGGATTCAGATAGTTCCTCCTCTGAGAGTCTCTATTAGAGGACTTTCCACTTTGGGTCTTGTGTGAACCATTCTGTGAAGGCAAGAGCCATACTTTATCTCCTTTCTATCCCCATAATACCTAGCATGGTGCTTTGGTTCCCAGTTTACGAGTGGGTTTTTTCAACATTTACCTTGGGACACAGAGGGGATTATTTGGTTCGGAGGTGAGGTGGGGCCCAGGTAAGGTCATAGGGGACAGGAAATCCTTACAGGCAACTTCTATCAATTGGAAACAATCCGTGAAGTGTATCTGAAAAAGGGAAAATAGACCTTCCTATTTAAAATAATGGTTCCCAATGGGTGAATCTACTCCCACTTTAAATGACTTCCGCATTTGCTGCCTATTTGGAACATTTGTAGATTATGTTTCTTTTCTTTCTTTTTTTCGTTTTTTTTATTTATTCTCAAGTCAGCTAACATACAGTGTAGTCTTGGCTTCAGGAGTAGATTCCAGTGATTCATCACTTATATACAACACCCAGTGCTCATCCCAACAAGTGCCCTCTTCAGTGCCCATCACCCATTTTCCTCACCCCCATCGACCCTCAGTTTGTCCTCTGTATTTAAGAGTCTCTTATGGTTTGCCTCCCTCTCTGTTTTTATCTTATTTTTCCTACCCTTCCCTTATGATCATCTGTTAGTTTCTCAGATTCCACATATGAGTGAAATCAAATGATGTCTCTGACTTATTTCGCTTAGCATAATACCCTCCAGTTCTATCCACGTTGTTGCAAATGGTAAGATTTCTTACTTCCTTTTTGTTTTCTAGGTGGCTGATTGTGCTTGGGATGAAACGATAAAGATATATGATCCTGTTTGCCTTACTATGCCTGCGTGAGATACACTCCTCCAGTCAGAAACAAAGGAGATTGTCTGAGAACTACTTAACAGGGAATAAATTAACTATTAATGACATATATATGCTTTTATATGCTATGCAGATTTCAAATTTTAAAAATTGACCCTGGAATTAGTTTTGAGGCAGCTGATAAAGACTTTGGCTCACCATATAAGCCTGGTACATAAGCCATATTTCTTAAAATCCTAAGAAATAATTGATGTGATGGAATATCTTGTAGTATCCATTAAACTGTAATCTCTGTGTTATAAAGTGGATTAAAATATGGGAGATCTGTAGATTATATTGTTAGTGATATATTTCATTTTTAATTTGCCACTTTTGATGTAAAATATAATCACTGCTGTTGGTAAAAATCAAAATAAACTATATCTCTTGATTACTTATGATTTTATGACATCCTATCAAGGTTGCTTTTTCTAACATAGTATACATATGAATATAGTGCTATATGTAATATAGAGTTTATTATGGTTCAGTAACAGGGCTCTAATATAGATTTGATTTATTCAGCAATATTTATTGAGTGTCTACTGTGTTCTTGACATAGAGACTGAATGAGACTGTCTCAAGGATGGGTGGCATGCTTTAAGAACATGGAATGCTGTGAGTTAAGAGCTTACATGTTTTTTATATTTATTCACATCTTTTTAGGTAGTATAAGCTTTGCTCTGTATTTCTCTTTCCTACTTTTCTACCATCAAATTTTTTAAAAAATTGGTCACTGGGAAAAAAGTGTTAGGTCCTAATAAGTTTCAAGCAGTTGCCCTTGAAAGTAGCCCTAGGTAATACTATAGACCCTCCTTAGTACCGCCCTAAATCTCCTTGAAAAATCCCTAAGTGCAGATGACCTGTAAAAACAAAATGTGTGGAAAGGGAAAAATTGGTAAAACAAGCAACTGTATAATATGATATTTTGTCATTAAGTTTTTAGCAAGGTTTTGAGGATTCTTAATTTTTTTAATGTTTATTCATTTTTGAGAGAGCACAAGCAGGGGAGGGGCAGAGAGAGCAAGACAGAATCCCAAGCCGGCTCCAGGCTCTGAGCTGTCAGCACAGAGCTTGATGCAGGGCTCGAACTCACAACTATGAGATCATGACCTGAGCAGCAGTCAAAGCCCAACCCACTGAGCCACCCAGGCGCCTCACCGAGGATTTTTAAAAAGCAAAATACACTTGCAGTAATCACAACAAAAATAAATCAGAACCTATGTATATTGCCTAATTAACATATTTACATTGCACATTTACTTGTTCCAGAAAAAAAATGACAGCTTACAACATACAAAAACAAGATGACACAAAAGATAGAAGAAAAGGAGACATAAAGTGAAGCCATGAGTGGAGCTTAAAAATCTATGCCTTGGGGCGCCTGGGTGGCTCAGTCAGTTAAGCATCTGACTTTGGCTTAGGTCATGATCTCACAGTCTGTGAGTTTGAGCCCCACATGGGGCTGTGTGCTGACAGCTGAGAGCCTGGAGCCTGCTTCGGATTCTGTGTCTCCCTCTCTCTCTGCCCCTCCTCCGTTCACTCTCTGTCTCTTTCTCTCTCTCAAAAATAAATAAACATTAAAAAAAAATTCTTTTTAAAATCTATGCCTCAAAGTGCTTTAGAAAGTTGCTCCTTGGAGCACCTGGATGGCTCAGTCAGTTAAGTGTGTCTTGATTTCAGCTGGGGTCATGATCTCCCAGTTCATGAGTTTGAACCCTGCCCCGGGTTCCTCGCTGATGGTGTAGAGCCTGCTTGGGATTCTGTCTCTGCTCTGCCCCTCCCCTGCTAGCTCTCTACCTCTTTCTCTCAAAATAAATAAATAAACATTAAAAAGAAAAAAAGAAAAGAAAAAAGAAAGAAAGAAAGAAAGAAAGAAAGAAAGAAAGAAAGAAAGAAAGAGAAAGAAAGAGAAAGAAAGAAAGAAAGAGAAAGAAAGAAAGAGAAAGAAAGAAAAGAAAGAAAGAAAGAAAAAGAAAAGAAAGAAAGAAAGAAAGAAAGAAAGAAAAGAAAAGAAAGAAGAAAGAAAGAAAGTTGTTCCTAGAAACATAAATAGGAAGCCTGGTTGAGTACACAGTTCAGTGCCCAAGACCTAAGGCAAGGACTTCATCCTAGTACCATGCCTGGTACCTAGAAGGTGCTCTGTAAATATTTCTTAAATGAATTAATGGTCTGGGGGAAAAGTACAACTTTTTTTTAAATGTTTATTTTATTTATTTATTTTTTTGAGAGAGAGAGACAGAGAGCACGTGAGCAGGGGAGGAGCAGAGAGAGAGGGAGAGACAGAATCCCAAGCAGGCTCCATGCTGAGAGTGCAGAGCTCGACTCTGGGCTCTGTCTCATGCATGACCTTGAGATCATGACCTGAGCCGAAATCAAGAGTCGAAAGCTTAACCAGCTGAGCCACCCAGGCATCCCAACTCTTTTTAGTCTTAAATTGTTTTTGAGAAGCCCCCTAACGAGGACACTGCTTTCTTAACATGAATACAATGTAAGGAACAAGGAGCTCAGACACATCCTTACAGCTGTCACGATGATGAGGCTCATCAATCTGTTTCTCGCTTCCCTCCAGAACTAGTGACATCACACTAAGTACAGTTCAGTAAAAGCAGGTTCACAGTGGGTGCTCTCCGTATCAGCCATATTTAAAATAGACCTTTAAAAACACCTAACCAGGGGCGCCTGGGTGGCTCGGTCGGTTACGCGTCTGACTTCGGCTCAGGTCATGATCTCACGGTCTGTGAGTTCGAGCCCCGCGTCGGGCTCTGTGCTGACAGCTCAGAGCCTGGAGCCTGTTTCAGATTCTGTGTCTCCCTCTCTCTCTGCCCCTCCCCTGTTCATGCTCTGTCTCTCTCTGTCTCAAAAATAAATAAACGTTAAAAAAAAAAAACACCTAACCAGATCACATTTACCATGTGAATTTACGTTCACAGTAAAATGAAATTACATATTTATTTTCCTTGTAGAATGCAAGAGAGTTTATTAAAATAATCTGTCATGTATCTTTTGAAGCAGATACTTGTGATTTAAAAACTACCACCTCTCTTGATCTTTCCCCCTCAATTTGTAGGATGTTAGAGATGTGTGGAACAGTAACTGTAATACTGAACTCAGGTTCTTAGAGTCTCACAATATGAGAGAGTTTGGGTTTATCCAGTGGGTTCCCTGGGGCTAAGATTGGAAAACTAGAAGGAAAGGGGCTGGATTCTCTCCTGAAAGAGAATTCCCGAGATTTTTAACTTCTTGGTAGTTCACAAGCCGGGCGGTCTCTGGACAGCACTTGTGTCTTGGGTGTTGAGCTCTTAGCTTTCATCCCTCCTGCCTCCCCAACTTCTTCTGTGACCTGGGCACAATGTGAGATGATTTCTGTATGTTATTTCTCTGATTTTTATAATGTCCCTGAAAGGAAGCCCTCCCAGTTTTCCAGACAAAGAAATGAAGGCCCCCAGGAGTCCTAAGAGCCAACAGGTATGAAGCTGGAATGTGAAACTTGCTCTGACTGGATCCGAACCCATGGTCCTGCCACCTAGCCTTCCTTTCCTAGGAATAACAGAAATTGGCCCACAGAGAAGTAGTAAACGTGTGGAACTCTCTGGTGACTAGCTCTTGATCATTCCTGAGAGAAGCGACAAAATGGAGTTTTCCAAGTCAAAATTGCTAAGAAGCTGCCCCAGGGTCTGGAGTGACCCTACCAAGGTATGTCACCCCCAGGGAGATCCAGGCTGAGAGCCTACTGTCTCTTCTGCCCATGGCACTTTTTAACTGACCAACTTGGCTATCCTTTGGCTTCTCCCAAAATGAACTCAATGATTTCTTAGCAGGCCTCTTGTTGAGTGAGATAATCCACTTAAATATTTTTTGCTTCAGAGATATGCTGAAGTCTATGTCTCCTGCCTCCCCCAGCCAGGTCTCCCCACAGCTCAGTTTCTTCTAACCAAACCCAACTTTCTCAGTAATGGGCTCCTCTGGCACATGCTCTCCCATGTGCCAATACTCTCCACCCAGGTGCTCAAGCTAAAGACCTAAATCCCATTCTTGCGCCTTCCCTTTTTCCCACCTCTCCACTCGAAGATGCATCACATAAGTCCTGCCCCTTTTCTCCCCTAAAATACTTCTCCATTCTGTCCCCTGCCTTCAATCCAACCACTGCTGCCCTGGTTCATGCCATTGTTAAGTTTTCTCTGGACAATCCCAGCAGATGATCCAATCCCTTCCCAAATGAGGAATCTGTTTCTAGTTTTGTGCCCTTGGAGCAATCCTCCCCAACACAGCTGCTGGAGATGGATCTAGAAATGCAATCTGATGACATCAATCGGAGTGTAAAACCTTTCTCTGCCTATAGGATTGCCCTCAGGAAAAAGTTCAAGCTCACTCATCAGACTGTGGCCCCTGCCTCTCCGCAGCATCGCATCTGTCCTTGTGGTCACCAACTTTGTGCTCCACACCCATGTGCTCACAGGCTCCCCTGAATAAATAATGCAAGTTTTCATTTCTGCCTTTGTTCAAGGCAGTCCATGTGCCTGGATTGCCCTGTTCTTGGCCCAGTGAATCATTTTTTATTATAGTTGATACATGATATTACATTAATTTTAGGTATATATTGGTTTGACAAATTCTTACCCATCATTTGAAAGTCATGCGAAATGACTAAAGAAAAGGACTGATAACACACAAAAATTAAAATAACAAAACACACCATTAGCAAAGCTAAAAGAAGACACAGTAGAAGGTGTATTTGTAACATATGTAACAAATTGTTTAATATCCACAATTTAAAGAGCTCTCAAAACTCACTGAGACAGCCAAACGTAAAAGTGGACAAAGGATATCAATAGATAATTGACAGATGTAAAAATGCAAATGTTTAATACAATTTAAAAAAAAATACCCAAACTTTGTCTAATTTGATGATAAAGAAATGCAAATTAAAAGATTTGATTCTATTTTTTTGCTTATCAGTTTGGCAAACAATAAAATATTGCTAACATCCAATATTAGTGAAAGTGAGAGCACTGTTACATACCTTTTGGGAAGGCAATTTGGCAATAAAAAATTTAATTTTTTTCAACTTTTTTACTTAAATTCTAGTTAGTTAACATAGTGTAATATTCTTTTCAGGAGATTTTAGTAATTCATCACTTAATATGACATCCAGTGCTCAACACAAATGCCTTCCTTAATGCCCCACACCCATTTAGCCCATCCCCCCCCACCTCCTTCCATCAACCTTCGGTTCTCTATCATGAAGAGGCTCTTATGGTTTGTTTCTCTCTCTTTCTTTTTCTCCCTTCTTCCTATACGTTCATCTGTTTTGTGTCCTAAATTCCACATATGGGTGAAATCGTATGGTATTTGTCATTCTCTGTCTGACTTATTTCACTGAGCATAATATCCTCTAGCTCCATCCACATCGTCGCAAATGGCAAGATTTAATTCCTTTTGATGGCTGAGAAATATTCCATTGTGGGTATATATGCCACATCTTTATCCATTCATCAGTCGGTGGACATTTGGACTCTCTCCATAGTTTGGCTATTGTGTTTGTTTATTTTTGAATTTTTTAAATGTTTTTATTTATTTTTGAAGGAGAGAGAGAGACAGAGCATGAGTGGGGGAGGAGCAGAGAGAGAGGGAGACACAGAATTCGAAGCAGGCTCCAGGCTCTAAGCTGTCAGCACAGAGCCGGATGCAGGGCTCGAACCCACAAACTGTGAGATCATGACCTGAGCCGAAGCTGGACGCTCAACCGACTGAGCCACCCAGGCGCCCCAATGTTTGTTTACTTTTGAGAGAGAGAGAGAGAGAGAGACAGTGCGAGTGGGAGAGGGACAGAGAGAGAGGGAGACATAGCATCTGAAGCAGGTTCCAGCACAGAGCTCGTCGTCGCATGGCTTGAACTCACTAACTGTGAGATCATGACCTGAGCCGAAGTTGGATGCTTAACCAACTGAGCCACCCAGGCACCCTGGCTATTGTTGATAATGCTGCTATAAACATTGGGGTGCACGTACCCTTCAAATCTGTATTTTTGTATCCTTTCAGTAAATATCTAGCAGTGCAATTTCTGGATCATAGGATAGTTCTATTTTTAACTTTTCGAGGAACCTCCACACAGTTTTCCAGAGCAGCTGCACCAGTTTGCATTCCCACCAACAATGCAAGAGGGTTCCCCTTTCTCTGCATCCTTACCAACATTTGTTGTTTCTTGTGTTGTTAATTGTAGCCATTCTAACAGGTGTGAGGTGGTATCTCATTGTGGTTTTGATTTGTATTTCCCCGAGGATGAGTGATGTTGAGCATCTTTCATGTGTCTATTAGCCATCTGGATTTCTTCTTTGGGAAGATGTCTATTCATGTCTTCTGCCCATTTCTTAACTGGATTATTTGCTTTTTGGGTGTTGAGTTTAATAAGTTCTTTATAGATTTTGGATGGCAATAAAGATTTTAAGTTACAGACTCAGCTGTTCCAGTCCTAGGATTCCCCGTCTGTACCCTGACACCCCAAATACTAACAGAGTATGTAAGAACAAATGTCCAAGGGTATCCATTACATCATTGTTGGGTAAAATCTAGATGCCTGTCTACAGAGGAAAGGTGATACTACAGAACAGTCATTTAAAAGAATAAGATAGAACTATGGAAAGACACCCTGCTATTGATATGTGTATTAGTTATCTATTTCTGTGTAACAGATCACCCCAAAACATAGCAGCTTAAAACAAACATTTATTTATCTTAGAATTTCTATAGGTCAGGAATCCAAGCGTAGCTTAGCTGAGTTGTTCTGGCTCAGACTGTCTCAGGACAGTGCAGTTAAGCTGTCACCTGGGTCTGCAGGTATCAGAAGCTCAATAGGGGCTGAAGGATCAGCCTGGATCAACCTGGTCGTTAGCAGGCCTCACATACTCACCAGGTGGGACCCTCCACAGGTGGCCTGAGTGTCCCTATAACATGGCATCTGGCTTCCTCCAGACTGAATGATAAAAGAGAGAGAAAATTCAAGACAGAAGCTTCAGTCTTCTATAACCGAGCCTCAGGGAGTGACACCATCACTTCTGCTGTGTCCTATTGGTCACACAGACCAGCCCTGGTAAAAAGTAAGAGGGTTAACCAAAGGTGTGAATACGAGGAAGCAGAGATCTTAGGGGCTTGTTATCACAGTCTCTTAAAAAAATTTTTTTAATGTTTATTTTTGAGAGGAGAGAGAGAGCGTGCACGAGCGAGTGGGGGAGGGGCAGAGAGAGAGAGGGAGACACAGATTCCGAAGCAGGCTCCAGGCTCTGAGCTCTCAGCACAGAGCCCGATGCGGGGCTTGAACTCATGAACCTTGAGATCATGCCCTGAACCGAAGTAGGATGCTTAACCAACTGAGCCACCCAGGTGCCCCACAATATGCTTTTTAAAATAGCAAATTATAGACAAATATGTAAATGTCCTAATTTTATTATTTTTTAAAAGGGGATTCTGTTTGTGTAAATATATATACATGAAAAACTTAAAGGTTTACACCAGTAACCCCCAGCTCTATGCAGTGGAGTTGGTGTGGGGTTAGTGGTGGGGAATATGTTTAGCTATTGTTATAAAGTTTGTTTTCCTTTTACATATTATAACGTGAATGGGTTACTTTTTAAAAATTTATTTATTTATTTTGAGAGAGAGAAGGTGCACAGGGGAGGAGAAGAGAGAGAGGGAGAGAGAGAATCTCAAGCAGGCTCTGAGTGGAGCTCGATCTCACGAATTGTGAGATCGTGACCTGAGCGAAAATCAAGAGTCTGATGCTTTAACCGACTGAGTCACCCAGGCGTCCTGAGAATGGGTTACTTTTACAATTAAAAGTAATGAAATAAGAACACATTTCCTCCCCCAGGAAGTCTTCTCTGATACCCCCTTCTAAAGCTGATATTATTTCCCTCCTTAGCGGTCTCTTGTTTCTGCCACACGACCCCACGGTTGCATATGCATCATTGTGTTGCCTCACCTGCACCTGCGAATTCCTGAGAACTAAGATGAGCGCTCATCTTTGAATCCTCTGTGGCTAACCAAGTGCCTGGCCCAAAATACTTGCTCTGCATGTTTGCCAAATGAATGAACTGAAGGATTTATTTAATGCCATCAGTATGTATTAGGTAGCTCCAAAGATAATGGAGCTTGAGTCTAGACCCTTGGTACCAGTAGGTCAAATAGCTTTTTGACCTTCAGATCTACATTCTTGTTCAATTAACCTTGCTAAACATAGTATTCTTGTTTTTGCCATTTTTCTTTAGGAGATATCTAGTAATTGGTGTGGCTGATGGTATTAATTTTTTTTAAATAAAAGCCCTAATGGAAAAGAATTATATGCAATAAAGTGGAGAAAATGAACTGTTTCATGCCAATGTAGGTTTCAAATATTAAGCAAAATTTCCTTGCCTAAATGAGAAGGGTGAGATAGCTGAATCAGCCCCAAATCTTTTACCTAATGTTAGTATCACAAATGGAAGCAATTATAATTGCTGGCAGAAATGAATCATTCCCAAACTAGGTCTACGCAGACAGGTCTTTATTATGTTCACTTAAGATGGCTTAAAGAAACCATCCTTTAATTGGAATGGTCCCCAGAAGCAGAGATCTGTTATTTGCTGATTTCTTTAAAGAGTTAATCTTCAAAGTTTTTTTTAAATCTGAGTATACTTTGTATGCTTTGTATATATGCTTATACTACACACATGGGGTCCCTTGCTTCAGACCCGATTTCCTCAAGAAAAGAACATCCCATGAAAAACAGAATCCATGAAATAGCCACTAGTGTGTAACCATAGCTATTAGCAACAAAAACAAAGAATTGCCCAGGGAACCGGAAGCATAGGTTTCAATACATTGCTTTCCAGAGGTATTCCTGGAAAGTTGACACACTGAGCCATTTGTAAGCATTTTCTTGAGTGTCCACTTGAGGGGGGGGGGGGAAAGTGGCCCTACCAGGCGCTGGGCACGTGAGCTGGAGGACTGGTTGAGACCTAGGTCTCTCCCACCAAAGTGAGCTCCCAGCTCCTGGAAAGCTGGCCCAGAATAAGGACTGTGGTGATGCTGCCAATACCCGATGTAAATTATTTTTCTGCTCTGGTAAAAACTGTCGCGGCTTCAACATCTGGGCTGGAAGTGTCTCCTTCAGCACAGAGGTGGAAGTGTGGAGGAGAAAAAAGAATCACGAAGGAAATGGTTCGTGCATATTCGTGCAGCAGTTCAGGGTTAGGAGGTTGGGATCCTGCTGCAGGTGGGTGGATAAGAGAAGTGAACGAAAGGGAGAGGTGGTTCGAAGCAATTTGGAGCTCTCTTCCTCGCTCCCAAACCCTAGCCAAGTCCATAATTTTTAAGCAGCGCGAAAACTGTGCCTGGCTCTTGGCTGTGATCTGGGCTGAGCGAACCCCTTTGCCGCTCCTGAGTTTCCGGGTCTAGGAGTTACTTTCCAGGGAGCGAAATTCAGATCAAAGGGTCACAGAAGCTTTGTACCCGCAGCAATTGAGAATTCCCTTTTTCTTCCGGCCGGACGAGACAAGTAAATAGTTCTCAAGTCCTGCCGGGAAGCCGACCTGCCCTGGCCGGGGGTGGGGGAGGTAGGAGGTAGGGGTTGTCCTGCTCTCCAAAGCAGTCAGTCAATGACTACCCGCTAGGCTGCGTTCGGTTCCCGGGGATCCAGAGAAAGCTACGTCCAGTCTCGGCTCTGTCTTGGTCCTGGGTTCCTGCCCCCACTACGCCCTCTCTCCCCTGCCAACACACCCCCTCCACCTCCGAGCGAGGCCAGTGGCTCCCGCCCACCCTGGGGCACCGTCGCCCCCGCGATCCACCAAAACGGTGGATGGTTCTCCCTCCCAAGACTTAGGTTCTGCTTTTATGCTCATTTCACGGCTTTGCCCCACTTGGAACGTGTGCCCTTGCCTCCGCCCCCAGGCTCCGCAGCCCGGCGAGGCCACGGCCCCCCCCCCCCCCCCAAAAAATAAAAACCTCCCCCCCCACCCCCCGAGCCACTGGAGTAATCCCAGGTCCCTCCCTGGAAGGCGCACTGACTGGGGAGCGCGTTGCCCGCGCCAGGAAGAAGCCAGCCCTAGCGCCCTAAAGCACTCCGGGGCGGCGTCCTGGGGCCGTGGGTTCCTTCAATGTGGGGGCGTTGGCGCCCGAGCACCGGGAAGCCCCGCAGCCAGCTGGCACCGACTTTTTTCCATTTCCTGGCCAACAGTTGGACATGGTCCGGCGGCTGCGCCGGGAGGGACCGTGGATAGAAAAGCGATTGAAGCTGCGGGTGTGGGGACGGGGGAGGGTTGCTGGGGGTGCTGTCACTTGTTGCGGTTCTCGAAAACAGTGCTTGACCCTGGAGGGCTGTTGTTTCTAAAATCTTCTTTGGCTGTGCCCGGGATCCCCCAACCCGCGCTCCTGGGTTCGGGGCTGGAAAGAAGAGGCGAGCGGGAGCCTCTGGCTTTTGCGGAGGCGGGGCGGGGGGAGGGCGGCGCCCAGGGGTGGGCGCTGGGGTGCCCGAGAGGTGAGAGTCCGGTCCCGCGTGCGGCAGCGGCTGGGGCTTCCAGGCGCAGAGCGTCCGCCCTGTGAAACCGCGCGGGACACAACCCATTGCAGCTCGTCACATACTTACAAATCGCTGTCGCTAGGGTTCCCGCCACTCCTCTCAGACCAGCCCCCCCACCCCTGCCACTTTTCGGAGTCCCCCGCCCCCGTCACTGCCTCCCGGGAGCTGCGGGGCAGTCGGACGCGGAGCTGTGGAGCGGCGAGGACGCCTGGCTGGAGCTGCCCTCTGCGGGGAGCCGGCGCCCCCTGCCCTTGGCCGCGGCGCTGGGCGGGCACCCCCGCCGCCCTCGCTCCGCTGCTCCCGGCTCTCTTCTCCGCTCTCCTTCCGCAGGTCCCGGAGCTCCGCCACCGCCGGGTGCGGCGCGGCAGGCGCGATGCGGCAGCTCTGCCGGGGCCGCGTGCTGGGCATCTCGGTGGCCATCGCGCACGGGGTCTTCTCGGGCTCCCTCAACATCCTGCTCAAGTTTCTCATCAGCCGCTACCAGTTCTCCTTCCTGACCCTGGTGCAGTGCCTGACCAGCTCCACGGCGGCGCTGAGCCTGGAGCTGCTGCGGCGCCTCGGGCTCATCGCCGTGCCCCCCTTCGGCTGGAGTCTGGCGCGCTCCTTCGCGGGGGTCGCCGTGCTCTCCACGCTGCAGTCGAGCCTCACGCTCTGGTCCCTGCGCGGCCTCAGCCTGCCCATGTACGTGGTCTTCAAGCGCTGCCTGCCCCTGGTCACCATGCTCATCGGCGTCCTGGTGCTCAAGAACGGCGCGCCCTCGCCCGGGGTGCTCGCCGCGGTGCTCATCACCACCTGCGGCGCTGCCCTGGCAGGTGAGCCCGACCCCCGCCCGCCCCCGGCCCACCCTACCCCACCGGACCGAGGCTACGAGGATCGCTTAGTGCCAGGCCCGCACTTCCAGTGGGGAGACCGAGGCAGAGAGAGACTTTGAATGTGGTTGCTCGGCTCGCGCACGGGACTTCTGGGACCCCGCCGAGCCTTTCCCGGCGCTCCGACTTCCTCCTTCAGGGCGTACCCCTCCCCCCAGTCCTGGCTTCCGACCCCCGCCCCTGCCTAACTAGCTATCGCCCTCTCCGCTTTCCCAGCTCACCGCCTCCCCTCTCCACCCTCCCCTCTCCTCCGCCCCGCACCCCTTCCTTCCTCCGGGAAGGGTCGAGAGCCGCCGGAGCCGGAGCAGACTGGGTTTGCAGGAGGCGGAGGCGGTGAACTTCCCTGGGTCACGCGGGGCTGGAGTGGTGGGGGGCGGGGGACGATGGAAACCAAGCTTGAGCCGCCTGAGCTAGTTTAGGGTCTCTGGCCCCGCGCGAGGCGCTCCCGGCGCGAGGAGGGGTGGGGGCGGGGGTGGGTGGATTAAGACCCACGTGAGGGCCGAGCTTGAAGGACTGAGCCGGGTGGGAGCCGGCGGGAACCGGGAACCTTCACACGGAGGTCGAGAGGGAGGCGTTCGCTCGGCGACCAGCCCGCCTGGGGTTAGAAGACACTGGCTGGGGATCCGTCTTCCTTCCGCGGCCCAACAGAGCGGGGGCAGCGTACGACGCTCCTGGGTGACCTCCGTGCCTACCCCGAGGGTATCTGCTCCCTCCCGGTCCTTTGTCGTGCACAGAACTAGACAGGGTGCCCCCCCCCTCCCGCCCCGGATATGCAGGAAGGCGCCTCCGCTCATGCTTGGAACTGGGCATTGGCTGAGCCTGGCCTCTCCGATTTGTGCCCGTGGGCAGACCTGGGACGCGAACCCTGTCCACTCTCCAAGGCTAAGCGTTGCCCCAGTGAATACCCACCCGCGCCAACCCGGTGTCTTCTCTTTTTCCTTCCTGCCCTGGCTCCGTGGTTCTCTGGGGCGCTCCAGGAGCCGGCGACCTGACGGGCGACCCCATCGGGTACGTAACGGGCGTGCTGGCAGTCCTGGTGCACGCAGCCTATCTGGTGCTCATCCAGAAGGCCAGCGCCGACACGGAGCACGGGCCGCTCACCGCGCAGTACGTCATCGCTGTGTCCGCCACCCCACTGCTGGTTGTCTGCTCCTTCGCCAGCACCGATTCCATCCGCGCCTGGACCTTCCCCGGCTGGAAGGACCCGACCATGGTCTGCATCTTCGTGGCCTGCATCTTGATCGGCTGCGCCATGAACTTCACCACGCTGCACTGCACCTACATCAACTCGGCGGTGACCACTAGCTTCGTGGGCGTGGTGAAGAGCATCGCCACCATCACAGTGGGCATGGTGGCCTTCAGCGACGTGGAGCCCACCTCTCTGTTCATTGCCGGCGTGGTGGTGAACACCCTGGGCTCCATCATTTACTGTGTGGCCAAATTCT
Source organism: Panthera uncia (assembly GCF_023721935.1). NCBI lineage: Eukaryota > Metazoa > Chordata > Mammalia > Carnivora > Felidae > Panthera > Panthera uncia. Next base: position 91,992,597 of record NW_026057580.1, read on the forward strand.
TGGAGACCAGAAAGCAAAGCAACTACGAGGACCTAGAGACACGGCCCGGGGGAGAGGAGGCACAGCCAAGTGGAGATCAGCTGCCATTCGTCATGGAGGAGCTGCCCGCGGAGGATGGAAATGGAGGGTCAGAAGGGGGCAAGGCAGCAGGTGGCTCCACTCAGAAGAGTGGGCCAGAGGCAAGGGGTGGCCCCAGAGGAGTCCCGCTGGTGGCTCGGAGTTCGCAGATCACACGCGGCCCGGAGGAAGTGAGCAAGAGGTCACTGAAGGATGCTTACCTCGAAGTGTGGCGGTTAGTCAGGGGAACCAAGTATATGAAGAAGGATTACTTGATAGAAAATGAGGAGTTACCCAGTCCTTGAAAAGGAAACGCATGTATGTATATATGTACATACGCTTATTTTGTATGTTCGAGATACCGTATTTTAATGAGGGGCCGCACAGTTTTATTCTTTGAGGAGTGGGGAAGGGAAGCAAAGAAAGAAGCTGAAACGCACTGGCAGCAACAGAATTAGCAGCTGCGTGAATTATTTAGCCTGAGTTTACCTGAGGCATCACAGAGACAAAGGAATGTGGAGGTGCTGAACAAAGTGAGGCGGCGGTCTCAGCTGCAGACGGGATATGTTCAGTGCAGGCTGCACGTGAATTTTCTGTCTTTATAACCATAACCGAACGGCGGCATGCACTAGGAGTTCCTCAACCCACCCCCTCCAGAGATGGAGTGTAGACAGATGACAGCACTTAATAAGCTCAAAGAGGACGTACGGGGATACATCTTCAGTGATAGAACTGCACTGTTCATGGCCAGCTGAGCAAGAGTATATTACTGAAGTTATTATACACATGCATATATACGTACGTATACACGTATACGTACATATATACACACGTATATATTGAGTTGACGTTTACTGTTTATAGTCATCTGAAATATCAGGTTTACTCTCATTTTTCTTCACTCAAAAAAACAATTAAGTGCTCTGTTACTCTATTATATATTGGTAGAAAATGTTAAAGCTGTTTTGAATATATGAGTTCATAGCTTCAAACCTGAAGGTCGAAGTTGGCTTTTAGTAATTATAAAAATATTTTAAAGGTTGTTTGGGTTCATGGCTTCATAATATCTATTATTGAATGCCATAACCTTTTGAGAAGCCAGTCTTACTGCGTCCTATATTCTTTCAAGCAAATGCAAAGGCTGAGAAATAATTCCGTGTTAACTGAAGCCCAAGCAGACGTGAGACCATCCGGTTAAGCCGGCTCTCCCGAGTCACCCTGCACATCCCAGACCCTGTGACAAAAACAGCAACTGCTATATTCACTTTATGATATTTTTCTATCTTAAATTTGTCAAAATAAAGTATGAGTCTCTCTGCTAAAAGATACATTGTTATACATTTGTTTTAGACACATTTGGGCTCTATTGTTGTGGTGTAGTTTGTGCCTGTCTTCAATGTGTGGTGTCTGATATCCTGTGTAGGGGCCACCCCATGGAGAAGTTCCTAAATTAGCTTGGCAGTCCACTGTAAAAGTACCAACAAAACAACCACCACGAATACATTCTCATTTTCCAGTCAAGGGAACTGTTACAAAGTAAAATAAAATACTGCCTCTACCGGAGGTAGGAAAAGTCCTCCACGGCCAACATCAGTTAATATGGAGCCTGGGTTGTAATGGTAAAGAGAGCACCCAGAGGGAACTCTTTCTTTCAGCTCTCTCCAGAGAGGTAATTTGAGAGAAGGCACTTTCATTATTTGCCAGCATGTTCCTGAGGCTCTCAGATGGCAGTATCCTCTACGTTTCGTTATTTTCCAAAACATCCCAACAAAACGCAAAGCAGACTCAAAAACGGAAGTCTCAGCTTCATCAGCTTGGATCCACGCGCTGGGTAAGCAAGTGTTAATTATGGCGGTTTGTGATTGGTGCTGGTTTATTGGTTGTCACAGGCAAGTCATCATTTCCATAGGTACCTCTACAAGCCATTTAAGATGTAAGAGCCCTCATATGTCTGCTGTTAAAGACGGTTGGCTAGGGTTAGAATGCCTTCTGTAAGACTAAGCATGAATTTTAATGTCAACATGCCACAAGACCATTTCCTGTTGCGTTTCTGTGAAGTAGAGAATTAATGAAAAGCCCCAAAGTTGAATGAAATATGTGTATATATATATACACACACACACACACACATATATATATATATATATATATATACATTTAATATTATTAAAATGCCATTCTCAGAGAAAAAGATAGCATGATTGGTTTTCACTGAAAAAAAAATTCCCTTTTGGTCAAAACTGTTGATTTGCATTTATTGCAGAAAGATGAACTCTTTCCTGTCAACAAACTTGAAGAAATACTCTATCAGTTAAGAGTTCTCCGGAGAAACAGGATGAAGAATAGATACATACATATACAAACGCATACGCATATACATATATACATATATTTATATATTCATATACAAATGTATCTGTAGATAAACAGAACCATGAAGATTATATCTGTATCTCTCATATCTATCTATCATCTATCTATCATCTGTCTCAGAGAGGGAGAACAGGGAATTGGCAATTGTGGGGATTGGCAAATCTAAAATCTGTGGGGCAGGTTGGCAGGCGGGAAACTCGGGCAGGGTGTTTATGTTGCAGTCTTGAGGCAGAATTGTTTCTTCTGCAAACCTGACTCTGCTCTTGAGGCCTTCCGCTGATTAGATGAGGCTAACTCACATTATGGAGGCTTTATCTTCTTTATTCAAAATCTACAGACTGTAAATATTAATCACATCTAAAAGATGTCTTCCTAGCAACAACTAGATTATTGTCTGAGCAAACAACTGGCCCCACAGCCCGGCCAGGTGGTTATATAAAAGTAACCATCACAGGCACTTATACTGGGAGGGGACAGTGGGGAGCGTGCAAGGATAGGAAAAGCCCAGGAAGATCAAAGGTGGACGTTCTGTCACATCCATTAGTTTGGGCGAAGCTTGGGAGTCTCTATGTGATCAAAAAAGTAAGCCATAGCACAGGGCAGAATGTGAGTCAGTGCTTGGAGATCAGCCACAGGAGGGCATGAGCAGGTGACAGGCCTTGCCTGGCTTCTGAATCCTTCTTCTATTGACAGTAACACTTGCGCCCACCTACGGACTCAGGTCCACTCTGACCTTCGGGCTCTGGCAAGGCCTTGAGTCAGGCAGGAACAAAGCTTCTGAGTAGCACTCCAGGATATTACCGTGGGACGGACCCAACTGGAAATCCCCACTGTTGCTCGACTAACCCAGTCTTTGTGCCCCATTTTGGACAACTTGGAGTCTCCTCTTCTCTGAGATTATGCTCCTAGTTTGCATGTATTTGGGTGTCTGGTCTCTGCTTTTGGACAATTCGGAGTCTCCTCTTCTCTGAGATTATGCCCCTAGTTTGCATGTATTTGGGTGTCTGGTCTCTGCCTTGACAATCTGTTCCTCTCTCAGTTCTTCAGGATGGAGACCCTGCCTCACACTCACCTGCCATTTATCAACTGGAATCTGTCTGTGGACTATATAGCACGATGTCAGACAGGCGTTCTCAATGCTCACCCCACTGCTGGCCTCGCCCCCTACTTGCTGTCTAGCCGTCTATTATTGAGGCACAGATCGTCCAAAACACTGGGGGAATGATTGCCCAGAATGTGCAGGTGAGAGGGTGTGTATGTGTGTGCTACTGTGGGTGGCTGAGCAGAGCTGAAATAGTGGCCTAAACTTCTGGAAGACTAGCCATCCCGCAAAAGTGGTCATGTGTTGTCAGAGTGCCTAATAGCCTGTGTGATTAATTGCAACACTTCAGGGAGCTGAAGGTAGGTGAAACTTACAAGTCCTCGACTGACAGAAGACTCTTTTTGCACTGTAGTTTGGGAAGCTTCTATTGACCTATCTTTAACCTCACTGGTTCTTTTTGGGGGCATGTCCAGTCTGCTGATGGACCCACCAAAGGCATTCTTCATTTCTGTCGCAGTGTTTCAGTTTTTGAAACTCCTAGCATTTCCTTTTGATTCTAAGAATTTCCATCTCCCTGCTTAAAGTTTTTTTTTTTTTTTTTTAACATTTATTTATTTTTAAGAGAGAGAGAGAGAGAGAGAGCTGGAGAGGGGCAGAGAGACAGAGAATCTGAGGCAGGCTCTAGACTCTGAGCTGTCAGCACAGAGCCTGACATGGGGCTCAAACTCATGAACCACAAGAGTATGACCTGAGCCCAAGTCTGATGTTTAACACACTGAACCACCCGGGGGCCCCTCCATCTCTCTGGTTAAACTGCCCATCTGCTCTTGCATATTGTCTACTTTTTCCATTAGATCCATTAGCATATTAATCATAGTTATTTTAAATTCCCCGTCTGATCATTCCAAAGCCTGTGTCATATCTGAGTGTGATTCTGATGCTCGCTTTGTCTATTTAGGCATATTTTATCTTTGCTATTTAACATGCCTTATGAATTTTTTTTTTTTTGAAAGCCGGATGATGTGTGGGATAACAGAACCTGAGGGAGATTTCATGTTAATAGGGCTACAAGGTGGGCTCTGTTTAAAGTTTGCCACCCGCGTGGATGCTTCTAGTGTTCTTGCTTTTATCTCCCTGTTTTCTTTGGGCTTCCTCCTTAGATAGAGTTTGATGCGCCTCAGATCTTTCAGCTGTAAACTACTCTTATCCTGGAGCATTGTTGGTGTACGGTAAATGATACAGGAAAGGTGTTCTTATTATTGTCTTTTAGTGGCCTGTGTCCCTGGATTGTGACCAGTGTTTCTTAGTCGTTTCTTTTTTTCTCCTCTTAGATGAGAAAGGTGGGCCAGAGGGGCCTGCGGTGGGAGAAAGCAGAAAACCTTTCCCTGGGGTGGGATAAAGCTCTGGCAAGTCTTTGCATCCAGAGAGTAGGCCTTTTATGAGAACCTTCTGGGCATATTTCACAAGGATTTCTCTTTCCCTCCCTCTGCCGGAGGGCCAAGTTTCCTGGAAGTCAAACGCATGAAAATGTGGGTATCCCGCTAACACTTGGCCCCAGGAGTTTCTCACTCTCAAGATAGTTCATATTCAGCCTGCAGGAATTTATAAAATTTACTATTTAAGTGTTCCTACCAAATTTACAGCTCCAGTGGCTTCTGCTCCAGGTCAAGACTCCACTGTAATGTTCTGGATTCATCTGTGTGTCCAGATTCCGGGGCTGGCAGCATTGCCTGCAACCTCAGTTCTCCAATGGGGCCTAGGAAAGCCATTTATTTTCAGTTTGTTCGTCTTTTTCTCATCGTAGCAATGGTAGTTACAACCTCCCAACTCTTTACATGTTGGAGCTGGACCCAGAAGTCCTGCCTGATGACTTTTGGCGAGTCTGCTCAATTTCTGTAGAGACACAGGTTGTGAAGGGGAAGCTGGACATTCCTAAGGAAGGCTCCTAAAGAAATGAAAACGTCCACGGCTGCTGGCCCTTCTTATAACTCCAGGCCTCCTGCGCCTCGTGTTGAGTGTTGACCGCTCCTGCGCTTAAGCTGTGGTGGTTTCTGCATGTGAGTGTGGGAAGCTTTTGAGTCCAAGTGCATTGTGAGCAAGAGTCAATGCACATTCAGATTGGTGCATCGTGGTAGTTGTCATTAGTATCACTCCCCCTTTCTCTGTCTTGGGGTCCTTCGCTTCTGCACGACAGAAATTTCTCCTACTTCTAGTTTTTATTTTACCATGTTTCAACTACCTACTATGATATCTGAAACTTCCACGTTAGCCTCCGAGTGATCATTGCTGACCTGACTCGTCAGTTGCCTTTGTCTCTAGATACCATGGTACGTCTGCCAAGCTGAACTTCACTATAGCATCTGCTGAAATGGTCCCTTCTCCCTGGCCACGGCCCTCACCACCCCTTACACACATAACAAGTACTTCTGATTCTGCATATATGCCTCTCTGAATCTGCTTCGTTTTGTTCCTGAGATCCAACAGCAGGTTTTGGAAGAAAGCCTGCGAGCAGAACAGGCTAGAACATAGAATAGATGCACAGCTTGGAAAACGAACTCGCAAATCTCCCCTGGGGAACCATCCCCTCTCCACTTCTGGGTTCATGTAATTCAGATAGTGTCGAGCCCATCCTTCTACCCTCAGTGTGTGACTCCAGCCAATGCAGTCAAAGCGTTTCTTGGAAGCACAATTAGTTCAGGATGGTCATGGGACCTAGTCAGAGCCAAGGAGATGCAAGGATACTTCTGGCAAGACTTAAATAGCATGTTTTGTTTTGTTTTGTTTCTTACTGGACTTGAACCTGGGAGGATGGGGTGGGGCGGGGCACATGTGCTGTTGCCACTTCGCCACGAAGAAAAGATATAATAGAAAGGAAACAATACAGAGTCCAAGTAGACCAGGGAGGTAGAAAGAGAAAGAAATAAACTGAGTTTTGGTGACCCCACGCGGCCCTGGAATTAAGCTTTAACTTAACACTGACCCTCAGGTTGTCAGCCACATACTACAAAACCTTTTGTTATGATTTGCTGACATCATTTCAAGTTGGGATTTTTGCCACTTGTATCCCAAAAAGTCCCAAGTGGCACAAACATAAATTAATGGTTCCCAGCCAACAGGGAGAGTAAAGGACCCGAAGAGGTTTTTTGTTTGTTGCTTTGGTTTTTGTTTCTGATTTCTCACCGCACAAGCTATGACCCCCTGCGCCCAACTAAGGATTAGACATACCTCTCTGGTCTCCTGCTAATTACCATCTAGCATATGCATGTACCTCCCATGGTCTTAAACAGCCATGGTTGTATCTACTGTCTTTCTCTTCAGTTTACAATTCAGTTGATTCCTACATTCACGCTTCACAAAGTCACTGGATATTGGAAGAATTTGTGTATTGCAGACTGTTAGAAATACTACCACTTGATGCTTTTGTTATAGTGCTTCCTATTTTCTAAGTGTTTTACATGTACTAATTCATTCAGTTCTCACAACATCCCTAGAAGTTGGCATGGATATTATCCCATTCTTACAAAGGGTGAACTGAGGTATGGAGAGGCTGAGTAACTTACCCTGGTCTCATAGCTGGTAACCTGTAGATCTGGGTTCAGATTTGAACCCAGAGAGTCTGGTGCCAGTGCCTGTAAATTTCACGGACATGCTATTCTCAGTGACAAGCTTTCAATCTGACATCGTAAGGCTGGAAATGGTGGGAGTTCTGGTGAGCGGCCACAGCATTTGTTGATTCTGCTGCTCAGTGGGGATCCTGACTCTACCCATAATTCTTTTCTGCTGTTCTCAAAAAGGAGAAAGATACAACTTTATTTCTAGAACAACCTATACGTGTGTGTATGTATACATCATTTTCTGCTTGTGAGTGCTAAGGGACCCAGGGAGGCCCCATGAAAAGCAGAGTAAAGAAAGGGGCTCAGATGCTATTACAACAAAGCATCCCCAAGCTACCCAGCCTTTTGGGCCAATCTCTTTCTTCATAGTCAAATATCCTTTATATATAACCTTGGAGAGTACAGACCTTTACTAGTGTTTCCGAGGATTCATTGAACATGATCAGTGTAGCTGATTGCTTCCTGCTCCCTGCTGCTGTGTTGATCACTTAAAAAAAAATACAACTTTATTGAAATATAATTTACATACCATCGAATTTGCTCATTTTAAGTACACAATGGTCTTTAGTATATTTATAGAATTGTACAACCGTTACCACTGTCTAATTTTAGAACATTTTCATCATTTCAAAAAAGAAATCCTGTACCCGTTAGAAGGCATTAGCCATTCTTCCCCAATCTCCCCAGCCCTTGGCAATCACCAATTTACTTTCAGCCTCTGTGGATTTGCCTCTTCTGGATGGATGCTTCTTACCATCCTGAAAGTGTTTTTTCAGACTGCTTTTCCTAACTGGCCCCTGCACTCCTGTTTTGTTAATGTAAAGGTATTGTTAATATAAAGCTGACATTGAGATGCAGTTGACAAGATTTACTGAATGCTTGAAACTACCCATCATAAGGGCATTTCCGTGTAAAAAGGAACATTTGAAAGTCAATATCAGAAGTCCCCAGTCTTGGAGTCTCTGACCGTCCCTCTCTCTCCTTGGGCACAGCCCGCTGCTGCTATGTGGCAAGGCCTTCTTCTCTCAGAACAACCCCTTTTCCCATAGGCACCCCTACCCCACATTTAAGCCCCCTCAGTTCCTTATTTGCTCAATATGTTTCTCCAGAAGTAACTGGAAGAGCTGTAACACTGTCTAGAAAACAAAAAGGCAATCATTCTCCAATATACTTTACCACTTCCTAGAATGTGGAAAAGCCATAGTTATTAAAACATCCCCTCCCTCTCGTTCCACTCCAGAGAGAGAGGGAGAGGGAGAAATTATTCTGGAAAATTTTGTTAACTAGTGCAAAGCTGGTTGCCTGCCCACCTATCATTCCCCCATCCCTCCCCCATTCTTCCTTACACAGAGAACTCTAACTTTGATCAGATAAAAGCAATAGTGTGCTCAGAGAGGGTGGGCCAGTCCCCTAGTACATTAATCATCATTCTTCGAAAGCCATCATGGTCGACCCGTATCTATTTGGCAGTCATTGGTCAGGGCTGGGCCTGTGACCCAGCGAGCAAATGAGATGAGTAAGTGCTAGGGAGGGGTTCTGGGCAAGTTCACCCGGAAGAAGAAACTCCCTTTATCCTGCCTGTGCCTGCAGTTAGTGAGGATGTGATGTCTGAAAATACAGTAGTCATTTTGCAACCAGAGGGGACACAAACCTCAAGATGAATGGCAATGTGCTGAGGAAACCAAAAAAAATGAGAGAAAGAGCCTGTTCACTGATGCCTTCCTTGTATTGCTGGATTAACAACACAGAACTGCCTGTGTCTGCATTTCTTGTTATAGGAGAGAATAAATTCCTATTCTAAAGTGACTTTTAGTTGGGCATTCTTTTTCTTTCAATCAAAAGCTTCCCAACTGATATAATATCAATTTGATAATGAATCTTGCTTCAAAAAGAAAAATACTTGAAAAGTAAAACTTTTTTTTTCCCATTGCAACACTAGTTTTCATCCATCCATCTATCCATTATCTATTCCTTGATTCAACATTTATTAGGGATTATATATACCATTTTCTGAACCGTCTCTTTCCTTTTTAATATTTCTGTATAGTAAACGTAATGAGTGGTTTTATATACACGAAGAATTATGTCTAAAAAGGCTAGTTTGATAAAGACTCATCGAACATTCTTTGAAAGGGCAATACAAACCCTAAAGATCCTCTTCTGAAGTTTATCTGAAAGACCAAAATGGACCATGCTTCCCATATTCACCAAAATTTTAAGAGTGAGCCAGAAGCCCTATCAAAATTGTCAAAAGATACGGACAGAAAACTTTTAGCAAAAGAGATCCAATGGCTCTTGCATGCCTGAGAAGATCCTGAACTTCATCTAAATAGGAGAAAAACAAATTAAACTACAATGAAAATATGTTTGTCAGTGAGGGTGTAGGGACGTTTACAATCTCATAGGTTGCTCATGAGTGGGCATGTCTGTAGGGCCTCTATAGAAAGTAGAGCACTTGTTATGGCTCAATGTTTGACTCCCCCTCCCCATTCATATGAAATCCTAGCCACCTCCCCTCACCCCGCCCCCAGGTGCTGGATATGGGGGCCTTTGGGAAATAAATAGGTCATGAAGGTGAAGCCCTCATAAGTGGGATAAGTGCCTTTATAAGAAGAGACAGGTGAGCTTGCCTCCTCTCTCTGCTCCGCCATGTGAGGATACAAAGAGCGATGGCCATTTGCAAACAAGGAATCAAGCTCATGCCAGACACTGGATCTGCCAACACCTTGATCTTGGACTTCCAGCCTCCAGAATCATGAAAATTTGCTTTAGTTTTTTTTTTTTCTTAATGTTTATGTATTTTTCAGAGTGAGAGTAAAAGCACGAGCAGGGGAGGGGATGCAGGGAGAGAAGGGGACAGAGGATCCCAAGCAGTCTCCGTGTTGACACCAGAGAGCCCATTATGGGACTGGAACTCATGAACCCTGAGATAATGACCTGAGCTGAAGTTGGATGCTCAACTAACTGAGCCACCCAGGTGCCCCAAATTTCGGTAGTTTTTAAGCTACCCAATCTGTGGTATTTCGTTATGACAGCCCAAAGAGATGAAGACAACGATTTTGTTTTAGATGAATATCTTCGATTGGAATTGCATTTTCCCCGGGCTGGCGGCGGTGGGCGGCGGGGTGGGGGGGGGGTTCCTACTTCCTTCTTCCTTTCAGTACTAGAGCACCCTGTGCTTTAGCTGAGCACCTGCTGCTGACCTTGGACTACTCTTCTGTCTCTGCCATGAACTGCAGCCAATGGAAAGGGAAGGGAAGGGACGTGGACAATGCCCACATCAGTTGGTTACAAGAAACTCGCTTGTTGATGAAAAAGTTTTGGAACAGACAGAAGTGATGGTTGCACAAAATTGTGAATGCGATTAGTGCCATTGAACTACACTTAAAACAAGTTAAAATGGCGAACTTTTATATCCTATATATGTGTTAGTCTGCTCAGGCTGCTGTAACAAAACACCATAATAGTGGCTCAAACAGCAAACATTTCTCTCTCATCGTCCTGGAGGCTGCACGTTCCAGATCAAAGTGCCAGCATGATGAGAACCTGCTTGCTGGCTTGTAGACAGTCACCTTCTCACTGTGTCCTTACACAGCCAAGAGAAAGTTCTGGGCTCCTCATCCCCTTATATGGGCACCAGTCCCACTTGGGGCCTTCAACCCATGACCTCATCCAAATCCAACCACCTCCCAAAAGTCCCACCTCCAAACATTGCCACATCAGCGATTAAGATCTCAACATATAAAGCGTGGGAGGACACCCTCAGACCACAGTGATATATTTTAATCACAATTTGACAAAGTAATAATGCATAACGAATTATACCAAAACCCATTGAAATATGTGCTACGTGGGTGGATTGTGTGGAATGTGAATTATGTCTCAATAAATTTGTTTTTTAAAAAGTCCAAAGAAACCTGCTTGTCCCTACCTCCCTCTCTTTCCAGTCTCACAGCTCCACTGTGGCTGCAGCACGAACTCAGCTATGACAAAACGTGGGGATGTCAGAGCACGTACAGAAGAAAACCAGGGCGCTGAATAATCCTGTGCATGAGGCTTTCTGCCACTGCAGCCCTACCCTTCACACTATTACAGGAGAAAAGTACACCTGTTTGTTGAGCTTTTGTACTCAGAGTTCTTTGTGGCTCGGCAGCTTAGCTGGTATTCGAACCAAAACACTGGCACCTCACTTCACTTACCGAGAAAGACAATGGTTCACTTAAAAAGAGAAAGAGATAAAGAGAGAGAGACTGAAGGCCTTTTCCTGCTCTCTTTCTTCTACTGCTCCCCCAGGGTTCCAACTTCCTCTATCTGCTACGTAACTTTGCTCTTAATTTACAGAACTTCTGAAGGCACGGTACTGTATATAAGAATGAACTACACTATTCAATATTTTTTTTATTGATTTCATTAAGAGCTGAAGAGAGTTTCAGTGAGGACAATATTCTACGGCAGAAATCAAATAAGAATTAGTTTGTGGGTTGTGCCAACAGTCAACTGATGATATCAGCTATGTTCCAGAGAACAAAAACAACTTTTTTCCCTAGCTATCTGAGGAAGGCCTATTTGTCATTTGTTTCTTTTATTGCACCACGGAAAAGATTTTAGAAGATGGAAACAAAAGGAAAGAAGCCATCATTTTCATCAAATCCCTCCTTTATACTGTAAACTAATTCAGTAGGTCTATAAAGCTTGCAGATTGCAGCAATGGATTAACCTCAGTGATATGTTCGGAAAATAATTCATAAAATAAACATGATGCAACAGAAAGAACAATTACCTCTTAGCAAATGGCATGCCTTTGATTTTGTCCTGTCACGTGATGTAATTCCAAATGTGTCTGACCCATACCTGCCTCTGAATCAACCTTCTCATTTGGTGTGATGGAAGAGAGAACACTTGACTTTAATCATTTGATGTTGAAGTACCTGGTTGAAAAAAAAAAACACAAAAAACCAATCATCTTGATGCTTTTGTGCCTGGATGCAGAGCACCTAATCTAGAGTTATCCGGACAGTGGAGCAAATTTCTTGCTTTTTGTTTGGCTCTTTGGCTTCACAGAGAGAGAGATTGAGAGAGAGAGAGAGAGAGAGAGCAAGAGAGAGAGAGAGGGTTTCCTTGTATCAAAGATCTCTTCATGAATAAGAGGTGCTGTTAGTCTTGGAGCTGGCTTTCCACTGCAATTATGATGAGTCTAGAGTGCTAATCTATTGTGTGATATAATACAACACTAGCAGTTATAAATCTCTGCTGTATGGCATCCCTGTCTGGGCTTAGTGGGAGTCAACACTACAAGTCAAAAGTCCTGGCCGTCTGTGGAGGGCTTTCACACTGATTGCCCAATTCTCCAGAGGGCTACCATTCTTTCTCACCAGTAATTTCTGTACCCAGTTGCCTTTAAACAGCCCATAAGCAGCAACCCAACTCAAATAGCTAGTCCCCTATTTTTCTTTAAGGAATAACGTCCACTGTTCAAATGAATTGAGTAGGCAAATAGGGAGAAGTTTTATATTTTGCAATTCACCTAGTGGCTGTCTTCCAAAATGTGCAATATATTTTATAAATGTTATTACCCACTTGGTGAGTGGCCATTTCCAGAAACACTTCCAGTCATTGCGGTGGTATGAACGGACATTCACTTTGCCCAGTGTTACCTAAGCTTTCCAGAGTGCTGCTGTAATCATAGGATGGCACTACGTCTTTCATTTGCTGAATGACTTGGGAGGCAAATACCATCCCCTTCAATTCCACAACCACATGGAGGGATGATTGCGGGAAGGGAGACAGTCGGCCAGACGGCTCACCGCACAAAGGCAGGCATTCCACTGCCTTATCTGCCCTCCTCCTTCCCACTGCCCAACACGGTGCCTGCAACGTGGACCAGCACTCAGAAAGTACTTTTTGACTGACTGACAAAAGAAATCCACGTCATGAAATCAAAGTATAACTTCAGTATTCTCATTCGATTGGAAACTACAGTGGATTATAAACTCCTTTTAAGATGGTCTGATAGGTAAGCCTGATTTCCCTATAGTGCCATTCTTGGAAAATAAAATGCTGCAAATTGAATCTGCCAGATAAGGAATAAAAGGCAGAGAGGCAGGATGGCTTGGTGCAGGCTGTTCGGAAGTCTGCTCAGCTTGGACAAGAGCAGTTGCCTGGCATTCTTGGTGCCCCGGGGCTCCAGGCAGGCAGGTTTTTAGGAGACCTGCCTCTGCTCAATCCAATAAAAATGTTCATAAAGAAACTTTTTCTGTTTTTTTTTTTTTTTTTTTTTAGTGGGCGGGGGCTAGGATACTTGTCTTGAAAAATAATATGGAACATTTTTAACAATTCAGACAGGGAAAGTAGAAATAGGTCAGACAAAAAATGGAGGGTGAAGTTGTCCTGCCCTTTCTTTAATCTTTTGAACAGTGTTTGAAAGAGCTCTTGGCAGATGAACAAATTTGTTCTGTATTGTGGAGTTAATATCTGTGCCAGGATTTCTGTCATCCCTCTGGGGGTGGTGATCAATATAACTAATAAATAGCAAATGACTAGACGGAGCCCACTGGAGGCCAGCAGTCTCCCTAATGGGGTAATATAATAGATGATGCCCTGGGATACTAGTCATGCTGAGTTTGGAGAAATGTGGGTCTTAATGGAACAGTTAGCAGTTACTAAGTTAGCAGTGAGTTGTGTTAGTGAAGTTTGGCAACAGACAAGAATAACAAGGAAAAGAGACAGTAAGAAAGTAAACCAAGTGAATCAGGAAAGAAGAGGCCATAGAAGAAGGTGAATGAGCGGCAAACAAGAGACTCCCCCTCTTTTTAGACTAATTTTTAGAGCAGCTTTAGGTTCACAGTGAAATTGAGAGGAAGTTATAGAGATTTCCTAAGTTCTCCCTGCCCCCTACCACATGCACAGCCTTCCCGATTATCAACATACCCCACCAGTGGTACAGATGTTACAATTGATGACCCTACACTGACACATCATGATCACCCAAAGTCCATAGTTTACATTAGGGTTCACTCATAGTTGTCCCAAGTGCTGTGGGTTTGCACACAGGTATCCATCATTATGGAATCATACAGAGTATTTTCATGGCCCTAAAAATCCTCTGTTCTCTCACTATTCATCCCTCTTCCTCCCATCCCCCAACCTTTGGCAACCACTGATCTTTTTATTGTCTCCGTAGTTTCACCTTTTCCAGAATGTCATATAATTGGAATCATTCAGTGTGTATATCATGCAGATTGGCTTCTTTCACATCGTAATATGCATTTAAGTTTCCATGTCTTTTCATAGCTTTCATAGCTCATTTCTTTTTAGTGCTGAATAATATTCCATTGTCTGGATGTACCAGTTTATCCATCACCTACTGAAGGACATCTTGGTTGCTTCCAAATTTGGGCAATTGTGAATAAAGCCGTTATAAACGGCTATCTGTGTGTAGGGTTTTGGGCGGACACAAGTTTTCAACTTCTTCGGGTAAATGCCAAGCAGTGCAATTGCTGGATTATGTGGTGAGAGTATGTTTATTTTTATAAGAAACTGCTGAATTGCCGTCCAAAGGGGCTGTAGCATTTTGCATTTCCACTAGTGATGTTTGAGCATTTCCGTCCTCCCCATCCTTGCCAGCATTTGGTGTTGTCAGTGTCCTGGATTTTGGCCATTCTAATATGTGTGTTGTGGTATCTCACTGTTGTCTTAATTTGCATTTCCCTGATGACACATGATGTGGAGCGTCTTTGCACATGCTTACTCTCCAACTGCATATCTTCCTTGGTGTCTGTTAAGGTCTTTAGTCCATGTTTAAATGGGGTTGTTTGTTTTCCTATTGTTGAGAAAGTAAACTTTTTTTAAAGGACAACCGAAGAGTTTGTTGAGTTGGGGGGGTGAACCAGTGACCTGAAAGATGTCTAAGATGCCTTACAATGCACCAGTGCTACAGGGTATGTATCCGGTGCTAACAAAATTCTAAGTCCTACCCAAGAGAACCTCTGATTAAAACACAATGATAAAGAGAAAAATATGTAGTCACTAACTCAAATGCAAGGAGAAAAGGTGCATATGGCTAGAGATGTTATTTGAGGATCCAAAAGAAGTTCTGGGTGCAGGAGAATTCTTTTTTTTTTTTTAATTTTTAATGTTTATTCATTTTTGAGAGAGGGCATGCGCGCGCGGGGAAGGGGGGCAGAGAGCGAGGGAAACACAGAATGGGAAGCAGTCTCCAGGCTCTGAGCTGTCAGCACAGAGCCTGACATAAGGCTCAACTGATTTTTTTTTCAACCAGAAAAATTAAGGAGATCTTTTCCTTTAGAAGACAATTGACTAATTGCTGAAATAGGAACCAGACCTGATTACCAAGTCCTCCAGTGGTGTTAGCAGGAATTTCAAGAATTGTATGGAGAACTGCAGGCCATGAATATATGCTTTGCAACAGGTTCACACTATTACCCAAGTGGGCCTCAGTTTTTCTCTTTGAAAATTGGCATGGCTAAAGAGCTTCAGAAGAAGGTTGCTTTGTTTTAAAACTAATGAGTACACCTCTGTTAATTTTTAAAACCTAATATATGAAAATGTGACTAATGAAAGAAGTAAATGATTTGCTTTATAGGGGTGTTCTGAACACAGTTTCTTTTATTTAAATAGCCTGTCCAGCTGCCTCAAGCCTATCTTAGAAGGGTCTGCCTCAACACCTGTTATAGGACTTTCACGCTGTGTTGTATTTTTATCTATGTTTGTGTCCCCACTAGGCTGAGCTGCCACAGAGCAGGGCTTGGATTTGCCCATCTTCGTATTCCCAGGGACTGCGATTTCTAGTACCTAGTGAGCATTTATTTAGTACGTGCTCGCTCAATGCATGAACCCCTTCTGGCTCAGTGATAATATGTTCTGGCTTAGTGAAACTATTTGTTTAAACCAATCTAAATTTCAACAACACATTTACCATGAAAATCAAAGAAACACCTGTAATGAAGAAATTCACAGGTCCTTTAGTGGCAAACCTTGAAAAAAGGTGATGCACTGAAAATCCGTCCTGAATTTCCTGCTATTGTATTGTCAAATATCAAAGCCAAATTATACTGCAGACATCCAGTTAATGCTTTTTCTCTTTTTATTAAGTTGGCCTTTTATCTGTTACTTGCAAATTATGTTGTCCTCAATCCTGGGCAAGTCACTGTTATGTAAGCTGGCCAGTTAGGGACAAAAAGCTTTGTTGTGTTTTCAGGTTCAGTAATGGAAAAAAGATCCTTGGGGAGACTAGCATAGCTGGACAAGTAGGGATAATCCAGCTATGGAAGGATAGTAAAGGTGGCTTTCTAACAGTGGCCTATTTGATGGAGCTACTTTTATGTGGCTGAGGATGCATTCAGATGCCTGCCAAAGCATGCCATTAGTTCTGGATGAACAATAAGACCCGTAATTTTTATTGGCTTAATTTTGGGGATTTTCCCAAAGCTGGAGGTACTCCATTTAAATCTCCAAATCTTTTAATTAGCCAACATTCCTAAGCAGGCTACAATTTCTCCTGACTGAACGCTCTGAATATACAACATGGAATTGCAATATACCTTATTAGATAATTACTTAAATGAGATGCCCATACTTGTGTTGAACAGACATCTTAATTAGCAAAACAGATATGTCCACATTTTGCATCTAAAATAACTTAATAATACCATTGTTCAAGCTTTATAAAGACTTTCGTCTCTGAGAAGGTCAGTGAAATCTTTACATTGTTCATTTGCATGCATCCCAGAGTACATTTCTTATTCCTTCTACTCATGTCATTCTTAGGGGTTTGCTTAAGAGAGGTGTTGCACTTTGCTGAGAGGATAATTTTCATTGTCAGATACATAAAATGATGTCTTTCTGAGACAGTGCAAATTGGTAAAGCTGAGAATAAGAATTTGCTCTAAAATATTTTGTAGAGAAGCATTTAGCCTGGTTGTGATGGTTTTGATAGCTGCCCACAGGAGAAAAGTCTTACCTTTTCTAAGATGGATTATGATTGATCCTTGTCTGAAGCTATCAGTAGAATTATTAAGGGAGAGTTGTTGACCTCTCTGAATATACTCAACTTTACAGAATGGTTGGTTCATTTATTGTCTGCAACGGTGGTTTAAATTTGAAAAAGACTATTTGAATTTAGGTAAATACATAGTAAAATTCAGAATGATTTACTGTTGTAAATGTAGGTAGTTAATTACTTCTAAAGCTAATATGAAGATTGACATACAAAAGTTGTAAAAATACGTGAAAAGACAACGATTTGTTAAAGGACATGCAATATAAAAAAAGCTTCTTTGAATTTATATAAGTACTATGACAGATCAAAATTAGGTGGTATATTCCTAAATGTAAAAAACATTAATATGGTCTATTAGGCTTTTCCCTTTTCTTGGACCAAACATCCAATTAATAAATATTTCTGCTGCATTATGTTGTGTAAGGCACTTTGGACGAGCAAAGAAGTGTAAGACTTAGTTCCTGCCCTCAAGGAGCCAACATTCTCCTTGGGAAGATAAGACATATGCACGTGGCAAGTCGCCTACCAAATCCAAAATGCCACATAAACCAGTATAAAAAGCAAAACAAAACAGAACGGCCCTTTAATTTGCTAACTACAGATGTTTGCTCCAAGGCAGGATAAAGTTAGTAACTACCAAAGCTGGGCTAATTTCACTCCCTCGGTAAGTCTCTAAGCTTGAAAGGTTGGAGGCATGTAATTTGGGAATGAGAACTATCTGTCTACAGATAGCACCAATCTAGATCGGGAGCCGGATCTTTCAGATAGGTAGCTGAGAATAAGCTTTTACTTGCATAGAAGAAAAACTAATTTCCCAGAGATTACCTATAATGACTAGATTTATCAAAATGACTCTTGGAAAGAGAACAAATCGTTGCAGCAATTCCCAGGCATGCTGGAATGGTTGGCTACAAAGCATGGGTAAATATAAATAACAAAAATGAGACCACTTTCCACATGCCCAAGATGCATTATTATTGGTTTATATCATTGTGACCTAACCACCATGGCTGATGTGCTATAGACTTTCTGGGACCAAAGTCTTGTTAATCTTTCTTTCTTTCTTTCTTTCTTTCTTTCTTTCTTTCTTTCTTTCTTTCTTTTTCTTCCTTTTCTTCCTTCCTTCCTTCCTTCCTTCCTTCCTTCCTTCCTTCCTTCCTTCCTACGCTTTCTTCTTACTTTTCCCCCGGGGATTCTCTGGATTTTGCCATCGGAGTCCTACTCACATAGAGGGTCCTCCCTTCCTCCTTCCCCTTCAGCAGGTAAATTCACAGTTCTCAAAAGCAGTTGCTCTCCTGCTCATTCTTACCCTGAGATTAGCTCAAGAGCTATTTCAAACCATTGTCCCTTCAGATTAGAAATGATTTAGAACAAGATCGGGCTCTGAACAGTGGTCTACGCCTGGAGAAAGTTAGAATCCGAATACAGCTTTGTACAAAACATCATTACTAATGCCTGAAAACCAAGAATTGAGGCTAAGGGCCAGAGGTGGCTAACCATACGACCAGTACATAACACATGGAGGTATTGGGGACCACTGTTACTTTCAAACACAAAATTTCCTATTGTTCCAGAAAAAGGAATGCAGAAAAATTATGGGAAGAGAATGAGGCTGCCTCAGAGAACTTAAACAGGAGTAGTTCAGGTTCCAAGCCACCAACAGTTTTAAAAACTCACGAGTCTCCACTAAATTGAATTTCAAACATATCTCTACCCTGATCTATTAATGAGGACAGTTTGACATTCGCTCAGGTGAAATAATTTAAGTAGAAGCCATGTGACATTATAATCAATTTAAGCAGCTCTTTAACTGCTTCAAGTTTGTCAAAGTGTTTTACAGTTAAGCTATAATTAGCTAGCCCTTCTAAATTCACTGTGAGGCAGAGAGTTGAATCTCCAAGCAAGCTTTATATCTGTGGAAACGAAGAGCAAATAATTTTCAAAAGGAGGCAACCACTTGGGCCCTGGCTTCAGGCATGTGTTCATCTTATGAAATTCATCAAAGCTAAATATTTAGGGTGTGTGCACGACCGTGAATGTGCGTTGCATATCAATGAAAAGTTAAAATAAAAAAAATACATCTGAAGAAACCTGGTGTAAAGAGAACGAAGAAAACTCTCCTTACCAAACTAGCTCTTCTGAAACTACCCAGGAAGGGCCTTTGTGTAATGGGCCTTCAGGGTGCTGAGCCAGGCACTAAAGGTGCTAAAACGAACTCAATTCCTCCTATACTTAAATTAGAGTTTGAAAATAATAGAATTGTGTGCTCAGGTGTGTAGATGAGATTAAAGTGGCAGGAAGAGAAATAGATGGATTTTCACATGGCTTATTTACCAAGTGGTTTGCTTCTTCAGTGGAACCATGGGGTCCTGGCTACGTGGTGCTCCAGAGGGAGTAAGTGAGCCATGACCCCGACCTCCCAGACCGAAGCTTTCATTTCCCTGAGGAGGAAATAGGTTCCACAGGTGAAAGTACAGGAGGGTTGCAGACTTTCTCACTCCCCAGGCCTCAGCGCTTTGGATCAGATAGACCCGGAAGCAAAGTCCAGCTCTACTGTTTACGTACCATGGGCAGTGGGCAAGCCAGTGAACCTTCCTGACTCAGTTTGCTCAGTTGTTCAAAGGAAGAAAATGCAATAATGTCCGTGTTGTAGAACTTCTGGGGTGATGAAAGACAAAACACATAAAACTACTGATATGTAGTAAACATTCCACAAATTTCTACACGACACACACCATTCTTTTTTTTTTTTTTTTTTTTTTTTAGGTAGGTTTCACACCCGGGGGGAGCCCAACCTGGGGTTTGAACTCATGATCCTGAGATCAAGACCTCAGCTGAGGTCAAGAGTCAGACACTCAACCGACTGAGCCACGCAGGCACCCCAACAGACACCACTCTTTTTATTTAAAACCTGAGAATTGGGCTAGATTAATTCCAGAGTTCTTATTGGGCAGGAAGTAGGAGATGGTGCATTCTTGAAGCAAAGTTCAAGTCGCTTCCTCTCTCTCTCTCTCTCTCTCTCTCACACACACACACTCTCTCTCTCTCTCTCTCTTCCTTTGAACTAGATCTCCTAACGATTTTCTGTCCTTTCTTCCTACTTGGTTTCAGTGTCGAGTGTCTTGAAATTCAAGTCTGCATTGCTGTTTCTGTCTTCCCCTCTCCCACTGGTCATTCAGTCTTTGAGACCAGGGTTCTACCCAGACCACTCCACTAAGACTTCTCTGCCAGGATCCTCAAAGATGCCATGCTTACAAAAGCCAAGTCCCTCCTGTTGATCACTCTCTTTTAAAACACACTTCTCCCCTTGGCTTTTACATGGCTCTCCTGGCTTTCATTCTGCCCCCATCTGCCCATTCCTTCTTGGTCCGGTCTCTTTCTCAGACACCCTTACAGGCAGGTGTTCTCCAGGGCTCCGTATCTTTCCTCAACCACCTCTTTCCCATCTGAGACTTCTCCTACCCACTGGATGGCACCCGAATGTGTCTTTCTACCTTGCCCTGTCTCTCGAGCTCTAACTCTAGATTAATTGCCCATGGGATGTTTCCAGTGATTGAACTCACCTCATTTCACCTGTGCCCACCATTGTGGCTCCCTCCACTGCCTCCTACTCTGCCAGGAGACCCCCTGTTCCTGAGCCCTGAGTGGCACCAGAATCTATGCTGCCGCCTTAGCTGTCACTCACTTCTGGCATCCGATCCATTGAAATGTTTGGTACCCTCCTTTCTTATAAATAGTTTTGAATCACATGCATTTCTTTGTCCTCACACTCACTGCTCCAGCTGTACCTTTTATCCTAGTTGGTTTTCCTGATTTGAGTCACTTAGAGAGGAGGTGGCAGTCTATGCACAACACTGACGCCACGGATGCGAATCCAATTATTGCCTTCTTAACATTTCTAGTATTCACTTCCCATCTACTTCAGAATGAAATGCAAACTCTTAGCATAGCCTCCAAGACCTTCTGTGACTGGCCCTGCTTTCACTTTCAAACTCGACTTTTCTGTTCGATGTCTTCTGTCCAGAAAAGTCCTTCCTCTTTCCTGGACAGCTCCCATCCACCTTTCCAAACACAGTCAGCTGTCAGCCCCTCTGGGGAGGCTTCCTTCACCCTCCACACCCCATCCCCAGCTGGGTCGGGTGCCTGGCTCACGGCATCATAGACATTCTGCTCTGTGTTGTGATTGTCTATGTGTCTGAATTTTTCATCAGACACAGGGAACGTGTTCCTTCATTGGTCTTCCCAGGGCGTAGCACGATGGGCCAGTCCCTCCTCAAATGCAATCTGAGTGAGTGACGAGTGGTTACGGCGAGTCTGTGGAAAACTTCCGTGTGGCTGTGGAGATAGATGTAGGGAGGTATGAGTGTGTGAGACCAAGGTGGCTTATCGACTCCTCCACAGTCTAGAACTAGCTCCAAAGTCATTTAAATAAAAAAAAACAAAAACAAAAACGAGAAGTTCATTTTCCCCCTTATCCACCCACATTAACATTTCACTGCGACCTGAAGACTAAAAATCATATAACTTTCTGTTGCTTGCGTGACCGTGTCAAATGATCTGAAACATGTCACGCGTGAGCAGTCTCTCCGGTGGGTCTGACACCCACGGGATCAGATTCCTCCTCCCCTTTGCTTTCTCCTCCTTACTTTTTCTGAAACATGTTATCTATTCCTGCGAGCTTTTTCATCCTGGAACAATTCTCTGATGAAAACATCCCCTTCGTCTTGTTCCAAACCTCCCTCTCCTCAATAAACCTCCGCAGGGAGAACAAAGGTGATGACTTTTTAAAAATGTTAATGAGGCACCTAGAGGAGTGACATAGAATGAGATTTTAATATTACTCTTGAAAGAAAAAAAACCAGACAACCCGTCTGAAGCTTCCTCTGGAAATGCATCAAAGGAAACTGTTTGGGATTTAAATGTAAATTGTGAAACAGAAGACAGTGTCCATTAGGATGAAGTGCTCCTGAACAGGAGTCCAACAATCCCATCGAAACAAAGAGTTTTGTTCCTTTGAAGTAAACTGAAGGCTAGTTATATTTTTCACCTCATCTGTTTTCCCTCAGTAGTACTAATAGAGAATGGAGGGTAAAAATCCAAAGGCAAATGATAAAACTTAATCTTATCTTTATTACTAAGTCTATTTATTGTTGTTTTACATCAAAGTCTAGATCAATTTAATTTCCACGGAAAATGATGTTCATTTCATGACCGGGCTATGAAGGAACTCACTGAGTGAGAGAAACAGATAAGGGCAGAGGAACATGCAATGCTAAGGAGATTCTGTACCTTTTGTGGAAATCAATGTCTGTAAGCAGCTTCCACACAATTATAAAATTCATTTTGCCCAGATGAGAGAGAGCCTTTGGGAGCTTCTATTTAGTCACAGAATTCCTCCATGTTTAGTGGGTGTTTACTAATAAAATGGGAATGAGACAGTGATTATTGGCATCCAATGTGTTTTACTGCTGATTGCCAAAAGCCCAGTTTTCTCTACAGAATTAAGATCTCTTCAAATTCTCTCTCTCTTTCTTTCTCTCTTTTGTTTTCAGGAAGCATGGCCATTAATGCCTCATTTGCTGTGACCAGGCCCTCTGTCACCTGCTGCTGTGGCCAGTACTGTTGAGATCATTTGCCAGGGAGGAAATAATGCAGAAGAGAATTGAGAGTGGGCAAAGTGTCTCTTTGGGAGATATATTTGACAGGGTCTCTTCCCTGTCCCTTCTTCTTTTTTTTTTTTAAATTTTGTCTTTTAATGTCTGTTTATTTTAGAGACAGAGAGACAGAGCACAAGTGGGGGGAGAGGCATACAGAGCCAGAGACAGAATCTGAAGCAGGCTCCAGGCTCTGAGCTGTCACCACAGAGCCTGATGCGGGGCTCGAACCCACGAACCATGAGATCATGACCTGAGCTGAAGTCGGACACTCTACCAACTGAGCCACCCAGGCGCTCCTTCCCTGTCCCTTCTTATTTCACATTTGCCCAAGTTCCAGTCCTCCAAAGAGGCCTTCCTTGCCTCTCCCTCTGAACGTGCTTTGGTTCTACAGCCCTCAGCAGCTGCATCTATACCTGTACTTACTGGTGGACTTTTCTTTTTTCTTTTTTTTTTTTTTTTTTGTTAACGTTTATTTTTGAGACAGGGAGAGACAGCATGAACGGGGGAGGGTCAGAGAGAAAGGGAGACACAGAATCTGAAACAGGCTCCAGGCTCTGAGCTGTTAGCACAGAGCCCGATGTGGGGCTCGAACTCACGGACCACGAGATCATGACCTGAGCCGAAGTCGGATGCCCAACCGACTGAGCCACCCAGGCGCCCCACTGGTGGACTTTTCTTTCGTTGTTCTCAGATGATTGACCATCGGTAGATTTGATTTCCTCAGGTTACTTATATATTCTCTAGGAGACTGGGTTTCTTAAGCTGGGAGTGGAGACATAGATAACATCACCTCTCTATGGACCATGATTCTCTATCAGTTAAAGTGACCCTTGCATTGGGATAGTGTATTTATCATGAGTTTTTATACTATTGGTTTTGTGGTCGAGGCAACACCATTTTCTGGAGGATGAGGTCATTGATGGGATCAGTCATTAGAGGAAAATCTGTAGCGTGTGAATGTCCGTGGGAAGTGTAGAGAAAAGAGTCACGGGAAAACTGCGGAATTGGGAGTTGGTTGGGGTTTTGACCAGTAGGTCTTAAGGTGTCCAGGAAGTAGCTCCCAAATGGTGGATCACGAGACGGCAGTCTCCGCACACAGCTAGGCTGGAAGGAGAGGAGATTATGAGTTTGCAGCTCTGGGTTTGCCTTTGGGGTTAGGTTAGATTATAGAGACTAAGGTCATGAAGAGCACGCAATGCTAAGTCAACTAGGACAGGGTCAGATATCAAAGTCCAGGGGCAGAATGTTTGTATGCTTAGTCTCTTCTCTGCTTTTCATTTCCATTTTGTTTTATGAAAATCTTTAGTAAATTTTTTGAAGGTTTGAGCCTATTGCAGATATGCTAGGGGGAGCTAAGAAAAGGTACAAGCTTGGGTTACCACACTAGGCTAGAAGTTAATCTTTTCTCCTAAAGGGTCAGAGAGTAAATATTTCAGGGTATGTGGACCTGTCAAAAAATGGTCTCTGCCACACCTACTCAACTCTGCTATTTTAGTGCAAAAGCAGCCCCAGAACACACATACATGAATGAACATGGCTGTGTTCTAATAAAACTTTATTTACAAAAACAGGCAGCAGGCTGTCTTTGGTCTATTCGTCTTATGATGCTATAGACCGATAAAGGGGGTATAACCCATCCCTGGGGCCAGGGTAAATGGTGGTCGAAGTAACAGAAGAGAAACATAAGGCCCAATAGCTCAGGAGACAGGCTGGGATCTCCCTCGCTGCCTAAGCCTTGATGGTTTGAGTTTTAATTAATTAATTTATATATTTAACGTTTATTTATTTTTGAGACGGAGAGAGACACAGCATGAACGGGGGAGGGGCAGAGAGAGAGGGAAACACAGAATCGGAAGCAGGCTCCAGGCTCTGAGCCATCAGCCCAGAGCCCGACGCGGGGCTCAAACTCGCGAACCGCGAGATCGTGACCTGAGCCGAAGTCGGACGCTCAACCGACTGAGCCACCCAGGCGCCCCTTGAGTTTTAATTTTATTAAGACTCCATACCTCCCCAACTCCATCCCTCTCAAAATAATAATATTGAGGTCAGGAATTTGTTTTCCTATTTGGTTTCTGCTTTGTCCCCTGCATCTACATAGTTGCCTGGCATATAGTAGGTACTCCAAACATTTGTTAATAATGAATATTTGAGTCAATAGAATTCTTTTACACCGCAGGGGTGAGTGAACATTTAGCATCTCTGCGACTCTGAGCATGACTCGGGACTTTATCTTTTGTCGTTAATAACAAGCAAATAAACAAAAATACCAGTTTTGGTGTTGTGAGACTGGAGAAAATATGCAGAATAAGAGAGGAAGAAATCAAATATATCTTCTTAATTTTAAGCTAATTAAAGGTGAGCATTGTGTTTATTCATCTCTGCATCTTGTACAGAACTGTGCCCTGTGTAATCCACACTCAGTGTCAGTAACTGGATGCTTGGGGGGCAGAACTAAATCTCGCAGACAGACCCGAACAGGGGGCAGTGCATGGTCTGAAGGTTTGTTCCCCAGAATTTGGATGTTGAAACTTAATGCCCAATGCAATAGTATTAGAGGTAGAGGTCTGGGGAGGTGTTTGGGTCACAAGAGTAGAGCTCTTATGAGTGAGACTAATTATCTCATAAAAGAAACCACAGAGAGCTTGCTTTTCTCCTTTTGCCATGTGAGGTGACAGCAAGAAGGTAGCCATCTATGGGCCAGGAAGCAGATCCTCGTCAGACACCAAATCTGCTAGTGCCTTGACCTAGGACCTTCCAGCCTCCAGAACTGTGAGAAATAAATTTTCATTGTTTATAACCCCACCCCTGCCAGCCAGTCTGTGGTATTTTTGTTGTAGCAGCCCCAACGGATTAAGACGGGCTGGGGAGGAAAAGGAGATCTTCACTAGGTTTCTCACAGAATTATCCATCGCACTCACATGGAAGCCAGCCTTCCTGCACATTTTAATATTGTCACTAACGATGCCCTCCTGGAGGCCATGCTGTTAGGTCACACTGTACTGCGTCCAAAGTATTCTGGGGACCAAGGGCTTCTCTCCGTGCTTATTGTCTTGGAAGGCAAGGTCACTGCCCTTCTCAGGTTGGTTTTGGAAAATGGGGCCATTCCTGAGCACAGAAAGGGCACATCGCAGTGTAGGTAGAGGCAAGAGGGCGGCAGGAGAGGACAGACAGGAGGAGAGGTAAAGCGTCTGCCCCAGCTGTGTGCATTTGCACACGTGTGTTCTTGCGTGTGTGCCTGCTTGTCTGAGTTCATGTGTGTGCACATAAGCTAGACGACATGAATGCGTGTGAAAATCCTGCCTCTCCTTCTCACATCCGACCTCTGGGACTGATAATGTGTTTCAGTGACTACTGCCTTATTATGAATCGGTTTATCAGGTTCCCTCTTCGGTGTCTGAACATAGCAGTGATTCGATTGGCGACCGTTTTGCCAAATACTTCACATGTTCCCTACTTTAACCTCCCCGTGCACCTCTGTAAAGCAGCATTATTTTTTACTGTTCATTCCTGGGAACACAGGCTCAGAGAAATAAAATAGTTTACTGAGATGACTAAGTAATAAGTGGAAAGGACTAGGGTGAGGCACCTGAGGCACAGGGGCAGCAGACTTGAAGGAGGCAAACTCTCCGGTCTGTGCAAGCACAGGTGGACGCACTTGAACCTGGGGGTGAGTGTCTCAAGTATTTGCACCCTGACCATCCCAGGAATTATGCTTAGTTCTTTCTGAATGCAGAACATGTGTTTCTGACCACTGCACCATAGCTGAAGGCAGACATTCTGGATGGTAACACTAGGGACGGAAGAGGTGTAGGTTGAAATAAGGCAATCCAGTGGTCTTGGAGCTTTTTGGTTATATGTCCCCAAAGGGAATTTTCAAAAGCTATGTGTTCTTTGCATCTGTTTAAGTTGATATCTAAACACTTTCAGCTTAAGTTTACATAGTTGCAATGAATGTAATTTCCACTTTTATTTTATTTGAAATAAACTTGACATGTAATTTTCAATGCATTTAACTGAGCCCAAATTCCACAGTGATAAGAAAGACATGGGCATATGTGAGGGGAAATTTTATATCATCCCTTTTTCCCCCTTAGCCCTTTTGAAATCATATTTCTATTCTATTATTGATAGAAATTTTATCCTAGTGTTTTCTATGCTTGAAAATGTCAAATGTATTTCTGAAACAAATGTATGTAAATTGAAATTAATTTTTTATAACATGTTTTTAAGTTTATTTATTTTGAGAGAGAGAGAGAGAGAGCATAAGCATGAGCTGGAAAGGGGTAGAGAGAGAAGGAGAGAGAGAATCCCAAGCAGGCTCCATATTGCCAGCACAGAGCCCTATGCAGGGCTCAAACTTATGAACCATGAGATCACAATCTGAGCCGAAATCAATACTCAGACCCTTAACTGACCGAGCCATCCAGGAGCCCCAGAATTAATTTTTTGACCCCAGAACCCTAAGTGTAAAGACTTTCTTCTGCCTTTATGGCAATTGTTATTAGTACGCAATAGGTCCTCAACATCCTTATATTACAAAATAGTTACTAAATATGAAAGTAAGATGCTGTTAGAACTATCTCTTAATGAGATAGATGGGCATTTATAAAGTTATTTCATGTGTTCATAGATGATTACTTATGGTAGAAAAAGATAGGGTTCAGTTCCAATTCTCATGACATTTATTATTTGTATAGATGTGTTGAGAAATTTTGTTCACTGAATAAGTAGATGGTAATGGAAAGATTTTTGTTGCAGGAAAGTCACTCGCTTCTCCAAGATATATCCTAACAAAATCATAGAGTGATTTATCATGAAAATGATTTTTTTTGAGAGAGAGAGAGAGACAGTGCAGGCATGAGCTGGGGAGGGACAGAAGGAGAGGGAGAGAGAAAGAGAATCTCAAGTAGGCTCCAGGCTCAGCGAGGGGCCTGAAGCAGGGCTCAATCTCATGACAGTGAGATCGTGACCTTGGAGAAAATTATGACCCAAGCTGCAATCAGGAGTCAGATGCTTAACCGACTGAGCCACTGAGGTGTCCCTATCGTGAAAATGATTTTTAGTGATTTATCAGCTCTTCTTTTAAAAGAATCAGAAGCCACTTGACTTGCAAAAAAAGGATTTGTTAGTTGGCCATCAGAGTCTCCAACGCTACTATTTCAAATTGATTTTATCTTTCTTGCTTCAGAGTGTTAAGCCCACAACTACATTGAGTCCTGATAGATGAGAGATGTGCCTTCGTTCTTTTAGGTGAGAGAAGGGTGCCTGTGAAAGGGGAGATGGGAACAGAGAATCAGAGGACATGTGGACCACAGGCTCTTTCTCAGGTAGTAAGCTTTTAATAAAAAACCCATATGGCTGCTGAGGATCTGGGAACCGATTCCCACAATACTACCTGTGCACATTTTGAGGACCACTGGGAATAGGGCATGATGAACATCAGTTGAAGGATGAAGGGGAGGTGTGTAGGGCATATAAGTAGGGTATAGAAAGGACAGTATCAGGGGAGGAAGGAAGCACCAGTCAAGTGGGAAAATAGGGGGGAACTCAAAGGGCACAAAAGAATTCACATTATGGGTGCCTGGGTGACTCAGCTGGTTAATCGTCGGATTTTGGCTCAGGTCATGATCTCACAGCTTGTGAGTTCGAGCTCCACGTCGGGCTCTGTGCTGACAGCTCAGAGCCTGGAGCCTGCTTTGGATTCTGTGTTTCCCTCTTTCTCTGCTCCTCCCCCTCTCGTGCTCTTGTCTCTCTCTCTCTCTCTCTCTCTCTCTCTCTCTCAAAAATAAATAAGCATTAAAAAAAGAAAAAAGAATTCACATTTTGATGGCAACTGGCCCCACTGTGTCGTAAATTGGGCATTGACTCACCCTCACCAGCATGTTTAGAACCTAGTGTTTTATGTCTTGTGTGCATGGGACAGGCTGATTTATTCTGGGTTTCAATCAAAAAAGGAATAAAGATTAAAATTAGAATGAGAGGTCTACAAAATAGGTCAAGATTAGAAGATAGAAAGGGTACAATTTGGAAGGAGGAAAAGGACTTAAGATAAAGACCAGGGAGGTTGCTGCTCTGTCCCTGGTTTCTGTTTGCACTGCTTTAGCAGCAGATGTTGCTTTATGCGTCTCAAATTAAATTAAAGTGTCCTTAGAGCCGGAATAATGCAGTTCAGTTATCTTTCAACCAGAGCCTACGATCTCTCGACACTTTCAAAACTGCTAAGTGTCTTTATTTTGTGTGTAATACACACGGAAATTTCAAGTGTCATTCAGCAACAGGCCATTTCTCTGATCAGTCTATTCATTGGAAAATTGACAGGTCTGTACAAATTCAGGGCAATGTTTGCTATCGAGCTTATTATACATTATTATCAATGTAATTCAAATAATCTGTGTTAAGATTAGGCTCTTTAGGTGGAAAAGCAATGAAGCTAATTTTTAAAAACCATCTTTGAATAGATAAAAAAATAATAAAATTAAGTTTTGAAATCTTTGCTGTAATTCAAAGTTTATGAAAGCCGTTAACTTATTTTGATACTTAACTTTAAAACTGAAGGAAACATCTAAAATTCGTCTCATGTTGTTGAGCACACTGCTTTCAGCTGTGTCCACTGGCGTTGTGAAACTCATCTGCCTGTTTGCAGAAACGCTGCTTTCTCTTAAGCATAGGTGTTTATCTTCACGAAGGAAAAAGCAAATGTTATATTCACACAATTATAAAAGTATCCTGCGTATAGGATTTCTACTTAAATGAGAAGTCAAAAAAAGTCCTGAGACAGAGCCTTCCCTTATTAAATTCTATAACCTGCTCCTTGCTGATGCCAGTTATCCAAACTGATAATCCAGCTCTTAATTCATAAAATACAGTAGATGGGGAGAAGGTTTCTATTTTGGCTTTACGTTCATTACTTTAACAACTTTTTTCTTTCTCTCCCCAAATACAACTCATTAGCAAATGCCACCTAAATGGTACTTCCTTTGTGACTTTGCAGCTGTCATTGTTAATGCATTCATCAGCCCCGAAGTGCTCTTGTGTATTTCTGGAAAGCTTTTCATCTGTTTAAGCTTAACAAATGGAGCTGTTTAAGCTATGAAAATACAGTAGCATAGTTACTTGTTTTTTGTTTTCTTTTTTTTTTTTTTTTTTTCCATCTTTAAGTTGCATCTAAATGAAAGGTTCTGGCTAATTGGTTCTAGGAATAGTATGAAAAGCAGTTCTAGAGAATTTCTCCCGGTAATTAAGCGGAATGCACTTCTGGCGCTCTCGCCGACCTCACACAAAAGGCATGCCTTTCCTTGTGGCGGCCTGTGCTTATCTCAACCAGCTTGGTGGTAAAGGGCTAGGGCGGTGAGGGGAGGAGGAAAAAAGATAAATGTGGCACAGAACACGTCGACCCGTGCTCAGGGAGGAAGGAGGTGCTCCAACAGAAAGCGGAGCCAGGGCAGGGCTGTCTTCGTGGCCGTCGTGCGATTCTGATTTATCTTCGAATTTGTGTCTTTTAAGGGAACTCCAGTCGGACAATAGATCATAGCCCGGGAGCCCGGAGCCTCTCACCGCCTCCCGCCTCCAGGAGCGGGAGCGGCCGGAGGCCAGCTGTCTGGGCTGGGCGCACCGTCCGCAGGCCGCCCCCTCCCCGCGGGCCCTGGCCTGGGAGCTGGGGGGGGGGGAGGCGGGGCGCGCGCATGCTCCGTGCGTGCGTGGAGCCCCCGCAGGGTCCCTGGGGCCACCGAGGGTTTGCAGTCGCCCTGCGAGTATTCCTGTGCTCTGGGAGTGTGGTATCAAGTAGCAAAAACAAAAAACAAAAAAAAACACAGCATCGCGAAGGGGCAATAGAGAAACTGTGGGGAAAAGGGAAAAGCCTTTTTGTCTGTAATTTTGTTTTGCTTTTTCCTTTCTTTCTTCCGTAAGGGGCCCGCATTTTCATTTTGCACTGGGCCCTGCAAAGTAGGTGGCTGGCCCTGAGCCAGGGTATTGAGACACCACCAAAGCCGACTGCTCATCGCAAAGCCCAGGGTAAAACAAGCTAACCAACGACCAGAACGCTCTGTCTGCCTTCCGGGAGGCTGGCATCCGCTGGTGAATTCAAAGTTTCCTTGGCCAGAGTCAGAGACAGTGAGGAAATCATCTAGATCAACCAAAGCGACAAACTGAGTGAGGATCAGAGCCATGGAGGTGCGGGGATGGAAGACGTGAAGTTCGGTTATGTTGAGCTCGGACTTTGAAGCCAGGTGGTCGGGGTTCAAATTCGTTTCATCAATTAATTATACTGATACTCTAGCCAAGTAATTACTCCGAGCCTCCGGTTCCTCATCTGGGAAATTGTTTCTCTACCGGTCTGATATTTTGCTTCCCCCCATATCTTTAAAATTATTATAAACATGGGTCCTCAACTTAGGAGTCTTTTGATCTGGTTTTGGTTAAGGTAGGCCTTCCTTCCTTAATTGGTGTCAGGTCTTCTTAGATACACCTGTAGTGGTTGTATGAAAATTTTAACTTTCAAAAAGGCACTTCCTGAAAAGACCAAAAGAATATATAAGTGGACGGGGCTCCTGGGTGGCTCAGTCGGTTGACCGTCTGACTTCGGCCCAGGTCATGATCTCCCCGTCCGTGAGTTCGAGCCCCCCGTCGGGCTCTGTGCTGACAGCTCAAAGCCTGGAGCCTGTTTCAGATTCTGTGTCTCCCTCTCTCTCTGCCCCTCCCCTGCTTATGCTCTCTCTCTGTCTCTTTCTCAAAAATAAATAAACCTTAAAAAAAACAAAAGAATATATAAGAAAATAGAAGTCCTTTAGAACTGAGGAAAATATTTCGACATCTGATATTAGACAAATTTGAATACATAAATACAAATTACAGTCAATAAGAAAATTTCGCAAACTACCTTAGAAAAAGGCAAGACAAGGCAATTTTCAAAAGAATGATTAATGGTAACTAATAAATAGTCAATTATTAATCAAAGAAATAGAAATTTGAAAAGTGATGATATTTTCACTTAGCCTGAGGAATATTTTATCAGTTGGCAAAAGTGTGAGGAAATAGACACTCTCATACCCTGCTGGCTGGAAGCCTCTTGGAGGGCAACTTGGCATCAACCTTTGAAAGTATTAAAAAATGACTCTTCAACCTGGCATTTTACTTACAGGAATTTATCCTGAGGAAGTAATTAGACTTGGATATATCTGTTTATAAGAATGATGGTCACTGTTTACAATGGTAAATGGCCTAAATGTTCAACAATAGGAGACTGTTAAATGTGTAAATATATATGTACATATATATTTTTTAAATGTTTTATTTATTTTTTCAGAGAGAGTGCAAGTGGGGGAGGGGCACCTGGGTGGCTCAGTCGTTAAGTGTCCAACTTCGGCTCAGGTCATGATCTCATGGTTTGTGGGTTTGAGCTCCTCATCGGGCTCTGTGCTGACAGCTCAGAGCCTGGAGCCTGCTTTGGATTCTTTGTCTCCCTTCTCTGCCCTTCCCCCACTCTCTCTCTCTCTCTCTCTCTTAAAAATAAATGTAAAACAATTTACAAAAAGATATAAATAATAAATACTATTCTATAATAAATAACATAAAAACATATGAGTATATATATGATGAAATATTACAAGGATTATTAAATTATTAAATTGTAAATATATATTAAGAACTGGAAAGAATTTTTCATTATATTTTTAGGTGAAAATAGCATGTGTAGTTTGGAAAACAGTACAGCATAGTGGTTTCGTGCATGAATTCAGAAACCAGACTGGTTGGCTTTGACTCATGGCTCTGCCCTTTCCTGGTTCTGCCCCTAAATAAAGCTATGAGTAAATTACTTAATATCTCTGTGGCTTGGTTTCCTCCGCTGTAAAATGAGATACTATTGGCAGCCTATTTCACAGGGTTATTTTGAAAATTAAGTTAGTACATGTACAGCACTTAGTATAGTGTCTGGCGTATGATAAGTTCTCATTGTTAACTTATATTTTACCATTTTATTAATTATATATGCATAAAAATGCATGGAGGGATATATATGAAAATGTTCCTAGTTGTTATTTGAATTGGAATTTTGAGTTATTTTTTTTTGCCTTGCTATATATACTTTACTGTATTTTCCAAAAAATTTATAATGAACATGACCTATGATCAGAGGGAATAACGAAGGTGATTCCATTTTTTTTTAAGACAGTGCAAGCTTCCTTGTCTCTAAAAAAGACAAAATGAGGTTGCCTGGATATCTACAAAAGTAGGATAGGAAACACCCACCTCCAAGGACTCAGAAAATCTTCTCCTGACACAAGGGATAATAAATGTGTAAAGAAACATTCAACTTCTCTATTAGTTAAAGCAAATATCAGAATTCCAACTAATGTGTTTCAGTTACCTTCTGACATCGTATGATTGTTCGAATGTTGCCTTTCTAATCTCAGTTATACGTCTCTAATGAAGATGAAATGTAAGATAAAGCCATTGGTGATGGCACAAGAGAACATGGTATGTTAGTAAGAAGAGCTAACACATCGCATTCATTTAACATCTTGTAAGCACCTTGACAAAGTAGGAGCTATCATTTCCCCTACTTTGCATATGAGGAAACTGAGGCCCAGAAATATTAAGTAACTTGCTAAGTAACATGCTCAGAAAAAGTAGAGGAAGGATTCAAATCCAGTCTGAGCCCAGAGCTATATGATAAAAAATTCAAAAATAAACAAGTGGGAAAAAAAGAAAGGTAGACCTGGAACATTGGGGAGGGACTATTGAATCAGCTGTTTTAAGTGCTTTCAGGGCAAAATTTTATCTTAGTTGTCTTAAATTCTCAGAATTTTACTCCACATCTGATGCATAACAGACACTTATAAATGAATGCCTGAATAGTTCATAGGCCTGACACAGAGCAGATATTCTTAGGTTCTTAATAATAGGGACATGGTTGGACACTCAGATTTGTAATTAAAACAAACAAAAAAGCTAAAGACTCTTCTAAAATCAAAGGAAGACACTAACAGAGAATGTAGAATATGGCACATGAAGGGATCACTTCTTCCAGACCCATACTCTCTTCTCTTTGAGACTGCTTAAACTATTTATTAGTGGTTCCTGGGTCTCTAATTAGAGTCCCAAGCATTTCCTTCTGTTTCCCAAAGGGTTGGAGTAATGCCCTGAGGGCTTGTCACCATAGTCCTCTACCCCTTCTAATCAGCCAGATGGCAGCTGCAGGAAGTGGCCACTAACAGCAACAATCCAACAATCGCAGGGTTGTGTTGACAGTGGAGGTCTTCAACTGAATGGGGACTTGAGGAAGCATATGCCCTGTTTCTGAGCCTGGGATGTTAGGATTCGCTTTTGTCAGTTGGGCTTTATATATTAGTTGTGAATATTTGCTGTTTGATTATGCTAATTTATTAGGCTGAAATTGAACACCGCTTTCAAAATAATCCTTCTAGATGATAATTTCATGTTAGGAACATTGATAATTTGTCACTACTCTTAGTATTCTAAAAATTTTACTCACTTTATTTTTAAAGTTTATTTATTTTGAGAGAGAGAGAAAGTGCAAGCTGGGGAGGGGCAGAGAGAGAGAGAGAGAGAGAGAGAGAGAGAGGAGGACAGAGGATCTAAAGTGGGCTCTATGCTGACAGCAGAGACCCTGATGCGGGGCTCAAACTCACAAACTTGTGAGATTATGACCAGAGCCGAGGTCAGATGCTTAACTGACTGAGCCACCCAGGTGCCCCATAAAAATTTTTACTGACTTTATAAGTGGCTCAAGGTGTGGGTATATTTGTGCTTGTATATTTATTTATTATTCTTATGTGGGAAATTGCATAAAAAGAAAACGCACTCAGACTCTTTAGTAGCAACTTGTAAATCTCATAACCCTTAAGGGAAAAGTGACCAGAGAAATGTGACTATCCCCAGAGAGTTTCCTGGCCGTTGTAGACCTCAGTGTGGTCTTGGCTTCCCTCAGCAAAGGGGCAACATACTGTTGAGATGTGTTAATAAAGAGCAGAGAGTCTAATGAAAATGCCAGTAGGCTCTTTGGGAAGCTGGCAAATAGAGTATGTTGTGAATGTGGACACAAGCGGAAGAGGTATCCACAGGTCTATTATTAGAATAGGGACAATATCCAGTGTCTTTAATTGCTGAAAGACATACACCTGCCACTTAATTTCCTCAGTGTCACCAGTGAATTATACCTAATATTAGACAGCAAGAACATTTGTTCATTAGTTGCCTGTTTGTTCATTCATCTGTCTATCCATCATCCATCCATCCATCCATCCACCCATCCATCTATCCATTCATCCATCTATCCATCCATCCAAACAGTTGAACAATTGAATGTGATCATTTAAAACTGTTTCCAACAGGCTTCTTTTGTTACTACAAATATTCCCTCTTGGAAACCATGATGTGACATGATTTATGGTTAAATGGATTCTCTTTTCCTATTAAAACAGCATTATAATTGAGAGCTTGCTTCTGTTCACAATGTCAAAAAATTATAAACAGGACTTAAAATATTTAGCAAAAACACTGATATAATAAGTAAAACCCTACAAACCTCTATAATCTATTATGTAGTAGAAGTATATTCCAAGGTGTTGAATCTTAGGGACGGAAGAGACTTCGGTAATCTTTATTGCCAAGAAAACCAAAGTTCAGAGAGAGAAAAGAACTTTCTGGGTGTCACCCACTTAACTCAGAAATGTTAAAAATATGACCTATGGTTCTCAGATCCATGTTCTTTTTCTGATACCATATGCCCTCCCTCAGAAAAATCCCAAGATTTATTTAAGGTTGCTTAAATAAGAGACCACAATATATTGCAAAATATGTATATAACATATAACATGTAAACATATAACATAGTTATATATCATATATTTCATGTGTCTAAATTAAATATCTAGCCAAAATAAATATGATCAAAATAATTAATTTATAAATTGTGTGCTTTGTTAAGATCCATTAAAATATGGAGGGAACATTGTGGTAGCCCATTTCTCTTAATAAACTACTCAGGAATATCTGAGTCAATAATTAAGTGAACTCCATCATCTGTCTGACTAGCGTCCATCGGTTCTCTCTTCCTCCCTTACAGTTGTGGGCCCCTTCTACTCCTCTGCACCCGTAGATTAATAATATACTGGAGGGAGCAAGAAAGGGAAGGAGAGAGGGAGGGATGAACTCTAGGGCTGGTCAGGTCAGGACAGGTCTAAGGAGGAGTGTACCCCTTTGCCTGAGGTGGCTCTGGAAAAGTCATGTAACTCAGGCAAATTGGTCAAGAGGGGAAGGCTGTTGGAGGCCCTAGGGGAGCTTCTAGAAGATGCCCTCTCTCTTGAGATTATTTTTGTCAGGACTGAGGTTTGCTGAAGCATCTCATTACCAACCCAATGAACTAACAGTGAAGTGAGCCAATGGTGTTTATTATTTAAGCCCACTGAATATTGTCCCTTGTTTGTAGCTCCAGATGGATGCAAAATGCAGGTGCTTCCCTCTTTCCTCCCTCTCTCCTTCCAGCCAGTATATTGTTATTAATGCTTACTATGCACGTGCATTCTTCTTAGCCTGAAGGATATCACAGCGAAGTTCAGAATCCTTGTCCCCAAAGTGCTTACAAGTGTAGAGCAGGATTTAAACTTTTTTTTTCTCGTTATCATCCTCTCTAAGGAGCCTTTTGAGATGTATTTTTATAATGCCATTTCATGAAAATTAAAAACTTTTAATGCTTATTTATTTTTGAGAGAGAGAGAAAGAGAGAGAGAGAGAGAGCATGAGTGGGGAGAGGCGGAGAGAGATGAAGACACAGAATCCGAAGTAGGCTCCAGGCTGTGAGCTGTCAGCACAGAGCCTGACGTGGGGCTCGAACCCACAAACTGTGTGATCATGACCTGAGCCAAAGTCAGATGCTTGCTTAACTGACTGAGCCACCTGGGCACCCCATTTCATGAAAATTTGATGTTACAGATACACTCTATATCTCTGTGTGTAATATATATATGCCTTATATATTAAAATAGTAAGATTGTTTTTGTTCCCCAAGAAGCAATTTTTGCCTCCTTGGGGTGATATACCTCCATGAGGAATGATTTAGAGGGAGAGATGGAAGAAGGCCATCACAATGAGATATATTATGAGTAGAATGTCTCCAGGATGGGGACACCTACTCATTCACGGAAAGGAGGGACTTTGCAGGTTCTTTTAGAAAATAGCCTTGCAACAGAGAAGAATTTAAAAGAACCACCATGCACTTTCTTTGGTCTTAAATTCATTCTATTCCATTTGTTTCTTTCCTTTCCCTTCAGATTCTCCTGCAGCGGCAGCTTCTGACATCCCGAGAGGAGAAAGCTGAACAAAAGGGCAGCCAGGGACGGTGAGCCGGTACAGGCAAGGAGGCTTCGGGTCGGGAGCCTCAGTTTTGGTGGCAAGTCATCTTACTTTCTGTCATGTCTCTGAACGGTCTTTCCTGTCTTTCTCTTGGTTTTCTCCGCTACCATCTTCATAAGCCTGCAGTGCCTCTGGCCTGGGCAATCATCTTTCTATTTTTTTATTTATTTAGGACCAACTGAATTTCAAGTACTTCCTATTACAGTCTCAATCAACACAATAACTCTGCCAGTTACATATTAATGCCTCATTTTATAAACAAAGAAACTAAGGCTCAAGGGTTTTAGTGACTTGCCCAAAGCTAGACATTGGTAGGAAGAAATAGAGCTGATACCTAAACCCAATTGCGCAACCTATGCTCCTGCTCCTTCTACTGGAGCAAAAATACTGTATATTTTTGCAATATACAGTAAAACCTTGGATTGTAACTTGTTCTATGAGTGTTCTGCAGGATGAACAAACATTCCTAATAAATTTTAACTTGATAAATGAGTGCTATCTTGCAATCCCAGTAGTACATGGCACTGAACGTCACATGATCACAACAGAGCCAATGGTTTTTGAAATTCGCTTTGATAGACAAGTGCTTTGGATTACAAGCATGTTTCTGGAACGAAATACGCTGGCAAACCAAGGTTTTACTGTATTTTAATGCATTTAAAAAGTATGCATGTGATAAATGAATACTTTCTTTTTGCAAAAAAAAAAATATACTACAGGTTAATATTCCCATTAATCACTCTTCTCTATTCCTATTCTCCCCGCCCCTATGCCCCAAAGGTAACCACAGTCACAGTTTGCATGGATCGTTCCAGTTCTTACTCTAGGTATTTCATATGGCTGTTTGTGCCCCACCACACTGGAGGGACCAATAAAGTGCTCTCAGACATGGGACCCACTGCATGGGTCACCTCCTGTGACGCACGCCAGCTCCTCATGTGGCTGAGGAGTTCTGCTTGGTAACTGGTTGGTTTGCAAATCCTTCTCATTAAACTACAAGTTTATAATGTGCAGGAGGTTCTAGCCTCTACTCCAGACCACGCAGTGAATTTTCGGTGTGTTCCATTTGGTTTGTGTTTCCATCTCTCCCCTCTTTACATGATTTCTCCTCATCACCTTTAACCAGAACACTTGGGTCCATTTCTCTAAGATAGCTATAGTTCTCTTTGTAGAAGATACTTCAGTAAATATCACTTTGTGCTGTAAAATAAGCTTACTATAGCACTTTTGTACTACTGATTAATTTACTACCTTCTTTTTTTGCACCTTTTTTTCAGTTAGTAGAACTTGTGAGCTAGCAATGGGGAAAATAAGTTATTTTGAGGTTGCCAAACTTCCTGAAATCAGCCCTGGGGATTATCACTAGACTAGATATACACGTTCACCCCTGCTCCCTGTATTCTGAGTCTCCAGCCCCTTCATGGTCCTGAAGTAGGACGTTCAAGAAGGAAAGGGACACATTTATAAGGGGAGAGGCTGGCGTTGCTGACCCTCATGGAGATAAGCACTTGGGGCTTGGAATCTGGACAGCCCAACCTGGGAATATGTGGCTGTGTGCCCCAGAGTCCCCATCCAGCGTGCAGATCTTTAGGCAGAGTTCCCATGCAGACCCTACGTGACACGGATTCCATGGCCATAATGCTAAGGTAGGGGGGTGGCTCATCTTGGCCGCACAGATGGAAGTCAGACCCCAGGGTCTTCCTTGTCGCACTTAGCAGACTATGGGCAAAGACATTTGCTCTACATTAGCGTTATTTGAGACACCTGACCAGGGGGTTAAACTAACTTGAGGAATGTGGAGAATAATGGAAAAAACTGCTACTGCTTACCCCTCCTTCAGGTAGGGGCAGGGAGATGAGAGCAAGCAAGCCACTGTGGTCTGAAATTGCCCCACACTCTGGGAGTCAGAGGTGGGCAGTCACAGATGCGCCGCCCTCTACCACAGGGGTAGACACCACACTTTGGGGGCTTGTCAGAGCGCATCTGGTTCCTGAGGAAGGAGGGCCGAGAGGAAGGTGAGTGGTCTGAGAGATGAGAAGAATAGAGTATCTGGGGGTGCCTGGGTGGCTCAGTCGGTTAAGCGACTGACTTCGGCTCAGGTCATGGTCTCGCAGTTTGTGAGTTTGAACCCCACGTCGGGCTCTGTGCTGACAGCTTGGAGCCTAGCGCCTGCTTCAGATTCTGTGTCTCCCTCTCTCTTCTGCCCCTTCCCTGCTCACACTCTGTCTCTTTCTCAAAAAGGGAAGAAGAAGAAGAAGAAGAAGAAGAAGAAGAAGAAGAAGAATGGAGTATCTGGATGCAGCTTTGGTCAAGTGTGCTATCTCCATTAATTTTCTCTGTCTCAGGGCTGCTCGTAGTAAAACCAGCCAGTATATATTTTATTCAGTGATTGATCACGAAGTCCAGTTTATAGACAGAGATGTGCTATAAATAGCTGCTGCCACAAGGTGGCAGCAGCATCTTCTCGGCTGTGTTCACTAGCCTAGTGGGTGCTTTTTCTTTAACTGCGAAGAAATGGTTTTCTCCCAGCTTGTACTTCTAGAGACAAGTTGCTCTTTGAGAAGCTTAGAAGCTTTACAATACTTATTGCAGGAGTTTTCTTAAAGTTTCTCTTTTCTTAAATCAATGTCTGGGAAAATGTGAGGCTATGCATTAGTGGGTAGCTTTTCTCTTTTCCTAATGGCAAATATTTTAAATCTAACTCCTTGTGTCTGTGAAGCCAGTGGTTTTGCAACGGGAATAGGGGACAAGGGAAGGTGACCAGATATTCTAATTGAGACAGACAGCCTTGGTTCTGGCAGTGAGCTGGTGACTCTGGAAAAAGTCCCAGGCAGGCTCTGCTCTGCCCCTTATCTGAACCGAGTTGATGAGCTGGCCCCCTTCCAGAGGAGGGTGACCAGAGCAGAGAGGGATCTGGAAACCAGGCACGATGGGGACATGTGGAAGAGAAGGGGCATGTTTGCCACCGAAAAGATGATGTGAACATTGCCGTCAAATATTTGAAGGGCTGTCATGGAAAAGAGGTGGTTGGAATCAGACTGGTTAAATGCTGGCTATGGAAGTGACCTTCAAAATCCCATCAGACACACCCCTCTATTTCCAAAAGGGGGAAATAAGGTTGAGAGGGTGACACTTGTCCAGTGTCACACAATCAGCTGGTAACAGACCAGCTAGGACTACAATCCAGATCCTTGACGACACCCACATATGGTCACCAACCATGTTGGAACTGTACCTGGTTGGGAAAGGCCTCTGTTTAATGTTGAAACAGAAACTGGACGTCCATAGAGAGAGTTCCTGAATCACTCAGAGAGCTGGCCACAGCCCAGTCACCAGAAAACTGTTTTCGATATAGAAAACTTCTAATATTTTCTACTTCTGTGTGGTCGCCATAGGATTCTCAATAACTGGCAGGTAACTCAGG
This sequence comes from Panthera uncia, assembly GCF_023721935.1. NCBI lineage: Eukaryota > Metazoa > Chordata > Mammalia > Carnivora > Felidae > Panthera > Panthera uncia. Next base: position 92,033,155 of record NW_026057580.1, read on the forward strand.
GTAACGGAAAGTTTGTGTGTGGTTGGACAAGGTGGAGGGGGTGGCCCGACAGGAGGCTAGCAAGATCTCTCGCCCAGGGTTCCCGGGCGTCTGCCCTTGCCGAGTCCCTAGCCTCTGTCTTGGGGGAAAAAGGGCAGCAGAAAGGGGCACTGCAGCCTTCTCTAGACAGCACCCAGGCCCTTGGGGAGGGAACTTGTGATGTGAACTTGGAGCTCCCGTAGTCAACTTCACAAACTCCACTCTTGTCTCCACCCCTGAAAAATCCTTCGTAAGCAATATATGATATACATGTTTTATCATCTTTCCATTTATTGGTTTATTGTCTTTGTTGAGGTGTCTGGATGACCTAGTAATGTGGTTTCATCACACCTGGTGTGGCTTTATCACCTGGATGATGAAGAAATGGGTGCAGGCTATTTCCTAGATACAAAACACACAATAATTAAGCGCCTAATGACTGTTTTCTTGGCATGGAGAGGAGTGGCAGCAGCACACTAAGAAAAATCAGGTCCTTCCACCGCATTTAGCCAGAGAATGAACTGGCCGTGCCAGAAGAAATCAGGCGACCATGCTTCCCAAATGTGTCACACATTAGGGGGACCGAAATGACTTTTGGTGGGAAGAACATTTTAAAGGGAGTTGTGTATATATCTTTAAGTGTGTTAGAAATGTACAATTAGTATGTTAAATTTGTTTGCTTAGGATGAGGCTAAAGAAATTGCTGAAGTTAAAAAGGTAAGTAGATTAGCAAAATAACAGCTCTTAGGAAGTGCTGTGTGCCAAGTCACATACCGAGTGTTTCCAACGTGGCGCTTCATTTATTCCTTTCCAGCCACTGTAGGAGTTGGATTCCATTTTACATGGAACCAACCTAAAGCAGAGAAAATTTTCTTAACTTGTTCCAATTCAAACAGTTGGAAGGGGCAGACCTGTCTGAATCCAAAAAACCCCGGATCTGCCTGAATTTGGAATACGGATTCCTCACCCCATGAGGTAGGACTCTATAGAATGTAACCGCCACCCCACCCTCAACAGAGGGGCTTTGTTTTTGCTGTAACCCAGCACAGAGTAGGGCCTCAATAAGTTTTCGTTGAATGGATGAAGGAATGAAGGAATGAATAACACACAGTAGATGCTGATTCTGGCAAACCTCCTCAATTGGTACGGGTATGCCTGATGCTTAGGAAACCCTGATCTAGTTTAATGGTTTTAAAGTGTGTCCTCAGGAACTACCCTGGGGTTCAAGCCACAGAAGAATTGCCGTGGGGGGTGCTGTGAGGGTAGGGGAAGGCCAGGAGGCTGGCTTCCATCCGTTCTCCCAACTCCCCCCAGGGCAGCTCCCTTTTATCTATTATGGCCCCCCTTCCTACTTCAATTTTTTAATAAGTCTTTACTGCTACCACAATTAAAACAAACAAAAGAAACAAGAAAGCAAAAAACAAAACAAAACACAAAACCTCCCAGGGACCTAGAGCAATAACATCACCAAACTGATGAAGAAACCAGGGTGGGGGTGGAGGGGTTGCCTGGGGGCTCAGTCAGTTAAGCCTACGACTTTGGCTCAGGTCCTGGTACTGAGCCCGGTGTTGGGCTCTGTGCTGACAGCTCAAAGCCGGGAGCCTGCTTCAGATTCTGTGTCTCCCTCTCTCTCTCTCTCTGCCCCTTCCCCACTTATGCTCTGTCTCTCTCAAAAATAAATAAACATTAAAAAACAAAACAAAACAAAACAAAACAAAACAAAACAAAACCGGGGCCCAGAGAAGTAAAAGATTAGAAGGAAGTTAGAACTTGAATCCTATCTTTCTGACCCTTTGCCCAGTGCTTATTTCATAACACTTAGAAAATTATGTTTGAAGCACATTGGAAAACACCGCTGTAATTGTGATGCTATTTCTTGTATGTAGAGAAATAGCTGTAGGGATCAACCCTGGCCTACATAAAGATGCATTTTAAATGCTGGGTGTTTCTCTTTACAAAAATGTCTTAGGCGAGGCCAGTTCTCATAATTTATTCCTGCATAAAGCACAGCTAATTTGGAAGTACAAATTTAGGAGTAGATGGAATTAGCCCATCTTATTCAAAAAAAGTTTTAGGACACGATGTAATAAAATATATTGCTCAAACGAATGTAATTTAATAAATCATCATTCAAACCTTGAGCATAGATAAAAGATAACATTATTCTACAAGCCATGGTAAGTGCAAGATGAACTATAGATAAAAAGAGGCAAGTTCAGTGGTTGGGGGGAGGGTGGCCAGAAATTATTTCTAACTGGGGTGGCTTCAAGGTTTCAAGGTATCAGCAACACTTGAGGGGGCCTTGAAGGATTGTTGGGGTCCATCCATTCAAGATATGGTGGGGAAGACTTTGGGTGAGGTGGGTAAAGATTTTGGGAAAACATTTATGATTGGAGCTGGGGCACTAGGCCGGTGGGTGGGGAATGTGTCCTCGGGGCAGAATGTCTGTTACGTCATTTACTTGAAGTGAATGATGGGAAGGAATTTGTAAACATTTTTAATAATGTGGGAATCAAAGACAAGCATTATCAACAATAATAACCTTATTATTTTTTTGAAAATACAGTTTCCTTCAACTACATGCAATAGAAGATTTTTATTATTCTTTAAGATCTATAATTGTTTTTAAAACACACATTTGTCTAGTTTTCTGGAATAAATGTAAATTGTGAAATGCAAATCATTTTTAAAAAGCTAAATTGTGTTTTAAATGAATGAGATTTTATGATTTAATGTGATCATATTGGAAATTTTTGTTAAGTAATAAGTCACTATATGTGTGGGAATTACTATGTTTGTGTTTTGGAGGAAACAGGACTTGACATATTCTTTCTAAAAATAAAACTTTGTGAAGAACAACTTGGGGGGGTTACTAAGAAAATTCAGAAAAGGTAAGTAATGAGGGAAAAGTATTAAATATTAAAATAAATGTAAAAAGCTTAATAAATAGCATTATACTGGTGTAATATTAGATATAAATCAGTGGAACCAAGAAGCAAGGATTTTATATATAATGAAGAGGGCGTATTAGTTTTCTAGGGCTGCTGTACCCCAGTACCATCAACTGGATCCTTAAAACAACAGAAATTTATTCTCTCCCAGTTCTGGAGGCTAGAAGTCTGAAACTGAGATGTCAGCAGGGCACTCCCCCCTGTGAAGATTCTGGGGAAGAATCCGGCCTTGCCCTCTTCCTAGGTTCTCATGGTTGCCAGCCACCCTTGGTGATCTGTGGCTTGTGGTGGCATGACCTCAATCTCTGCCACCAGGTTTATGTGGCCATCTTCTCCCTTTGTTTCTCAGTCTTCAGGTGGCGTTCTGTCTGCATCTGTTTCTTTTCTTCTTCTAATAAGTACACAAGTCATATTGGAAAAGGGCCCAGCCCAGCATAATCTCATCTTAACTAATTACATCTGCAATGATGTAATTAGTTCATTATGAGGTCCTGGGTATTAGGGCTTCAACATATCTTTCTGGGGGACACCTTTCAATCCATAACATATGTCATCATAAAATAGTAGGGAAAGAAATAATTGCTCAATAAATGACAATGAACTCTTCGGGGGGAAAAAAATAAACTTAGATGGATATTTTATACTTTAGCCCCAGATAACTTAAAATGGATTCAAATTACACATAAAATAAGAACAAGTAAAAGAAAAACAGAAGAAAAATGTAGGTGCATTTTTATTGTATCATAGAGTCAAAGACTATAAAAGCAGTCATCAATGTTTGTAAACATCTAAATCTGTCAAAAAAATTGAAAAAATTAAAATACCAAAATAAATTATAAACCAGGGAAAACATTTACCGTAAGTATGACAAACTCAATAAGAAAACAATATTAAAGCATCAATAGAAAAAAATAGGACAAAATTATGAACAGTTAACATTTCCAATCAGACTTCTAAAAAAAAAATTTTTTTTAACGTTTATTCATTTTTGAGACACAGAGAGACAGAGCATGAATGGGGGAAGGTCAGAGAGAGAGGGAGACACAGAATCTGAAACAGGCTCCAGGCTCTGAGGTGTCAGCACAGAGCCCGACGCAGGGCTTGAACTCACGGACCGCGAGATCGTGATCTGAGCCGAAGTGGGACGCCCAACCGACTGAGCCACCCAGGCGCCCCTCCAATCAGACTTTTGTCTCCAACTGTCCATTGAGACTGCTCCTGTTGGGGCACCTGGGTTGGCTCAGTTGGTTAAGCAAGCATCTGACTCTTCATCTAGGCTTAGGTCATGATCTCACAGTTTGTGGGATCGAGCCCTGAACTGGGCTCTGCACTGACAGCACAGAGACTGCTTGGGATTTTCTCTCACCCTTTCTCTGCCCCTCCCCCACTCTTTCTCTTTCCCAAAATAAATAAATAAACTTAAAAAAAAAAAAAACCAAAACGCTCTTGTCAAAGTGACCAGTGCTCTTCATCTGGCTAAATCAGTCCTCAGCTCTCATCTCATTTGATCTATCTGTAGCATTTGATGTTGATCCCATGTTCTTTGAAATGTTCTCTTCCCTTGGTTCTGGAACTCTGTCCCTTCTTGGTTTGTACGCTGGCCACCCACTATCCCTCATCCTTCTCAAGTCTGCCCTATCTCTCTCCAAGGTGCCATCTTCCACATGGTTTGCTCTGGCCCCAAACCTGAGGGGTCATTGTTGGCTTCTCTACTTTCTGAGCAACCACATCCAGTCTGTGGGCGAGTTGTCTGTCTTCAAAATATATCCTGAGTCCCATCTCTTCTCCATACTTGTACCGCCATTATCCCAGGTCAGGCTTCCATCTTCTCTCCTGGGCTGCTCTAACAGCCTCCTGTCTTGTCTTCTTGCTTTGTCTTGTTCCCTGTAGGTAAGTCTTCACAGAGTGGCCAGAGGTTGTTTCTCTGCAATAGGAAATACAAACACAGGGTAAAATATTTTTTAATTAAAAATAAATTAAAGCTTTCAATTTAAAAATTATCTGAAGAGAATTAATAATGTGAAAACAAAGTCAAACCCTCTCCTGTCCCCCATCCCATCCAGTTCCTTTCCCCAGAGGCAGCCAGTTTCCTGCATTTCCTTCCAGAGTTATCCTGTGAACTCACCACCATATTCATTTCTTTTCATAGATCGCAGAATACTGAGTACAATGTTCTGCATCTTGCTTTTTTAGAATGACCTGCCGAAAATCTAAGTCAGATCAGATTATTCTAAAGCTTAAAACTGTCTAATGGCTTCCTGTTACACTTACAACAAAATTCACATGGTCTGCAAGGCCCCACATGCCTTGTCCCTGCTCCACTCTGTCTCTTACCCTCACCGACTTTACACTAGCCCATTGGCCGTCCTGGTGCTCTTCAACCAGAACAGGCTGGATCTCTCCTCTGGGCCTCTATCCTCTATGTTTGGAATGGTCTCTCCCCATTTTCCAATCCTTCATTTCATGGAGGTTTCTGCTGGGATGTGACCTTCACAGAGAGGTTCTCCCTGATCCCTTATTCAAAATAGGTGTCCTTACCTCTACCCCTTAGCACTGTTCTTCCTTGCCTTGCTGTCTTTTTCCTCACAGCTTTTCTTCTTCTTTGTTGAGATTATGTTAACTCAGTTATTATGTTTCCCTACCTTGAATGAAAGCTCCATAAGGAAGGTACTTTGCTCACTACTGTATGTCCAGAGCTGACAGCTGTCCTTGCTGTGTGCTGGCATTTGACTAATATTAATTAAAATGAATAATGAAAACAAGATATTTTCACATATGCTGTTGGCAGAACTTAAAGTTAAAAAAAAATGCTAATAGTACTGATAGGGACTGCTGGTAGGATTCTAGATTGGCATCATTTTTACCCTGAAAATAATTAGAAAATATGTGGTAAGAACATTAATAGTTATGCATCCTTTGGGCACATGTCTAGTAATGTATCACAAAGAAACATTTTGAGCAAGATGGGAGGAAATTGTTGTACAGAAGGACGATCATTACTCACCAGGGATTAATGAAATAAATTACTATAAATACATAAAATTTGGTATTATGTAATTTATTAAACTCTTAAATGTAAAATGTGTATAATGACATGGGGAAATTGAACTCTATAATACTAGGGAAAAATACATATGATATATAAAAAGTTTGGAATCCGTGTAATTTTTTTTAAAGTTTATTCTATCCATTTTGAGAGAGAGAGAGAGAGAGAGAGAGAGAGAGAGAATCCCAAGCAGCCTCTGCACTGTCAGCACAGCTTGATGAAGGGCTCCAACACATGAACCTTGAGATCATGATCTCAGTTGCAACCAAGAGTCGGACACTTAAGCGAGTGAGCTGGTGCCCCAGTGTAAACATTTATTAATAGGAGACTGATGAGGTAATATGCAATGTTGAGGCAATGGAACATTATATAGCTTTATATCCTTGTTTTTTTTTTTTTTGTTTTTTTAATGTTCATTCATTTTTGAGAGCAAGGGTGGGACAGAGGATCCGAAGAAGGCTCTGAGCTGAGAGCAGCTATCCCGGTGTGGGGCTTGAACTCATGAACTGTGAGATCATGACTTGAGCCGAAGTCGGATGCTCAACCGACTGAGCCACCCAGGTGCCCTTTATGTAGCTTTTAAAAAGGATCTTTCTCTAGTGATATTGTGGGACTATATTTATAGCAATCAAATAAAACAGGGTGCAAAGCAGTGTGGATAAGAGGCTCTAATTTATACTAAAATTATATACACATATTTATATATGTATTACTTTCTGAAAGAATTTCAAAATAAATTCCTTATTTTTATTTTAAAAATAAATGTAAGATAAACTGGCAACTAGTTGCCTCTGGCGAATGCACCTGGGTATCTGGAGTCTTTTATTTTTGGTATGGCCTTTTGAATTTAATGCCACATGTATGTTTTACCTATCCAAAAACATATTTAAATGTAAAATCTGTATATACAATAGGATAACAATAAAAAGCATGTCTAAATATATGAATAAAAAGACACGAGGATAAATAATCTCAAAATGTTAGCAGGGATTTTCCCTTGATGCTGGATTTACTGTTGATGTTTATTTTCTTCTTGTAGTTTCTGTATTTACCCAATACACATGGATTGTTTTTATAGATAACAATATGTTGTTAAAAACCTACTCATTTCAATTTTTTTTTTGCAACTATAAATTGTTAAAACTGGATTGGCTTTATGTAGACTTATGCTCCTAGTATGCTAAATTAGTTTTCTAAACTGATGTAACGTAAGTCCAAAAATGCACAAAGTTAGCTCAAGAGACTGTTTATATGTTGGAGATATATGAACACAATCTCTTTTTTGTCTTATTGCGTATCTCAACTTTCTGAATTTCCTCTTCACAACGAATAACACATCCAGCGTTAGTTTTGATGTCTTCAGTGGGATCTCTGGCTCAGAGTGGCTCAGCTTGGGGAGTGGCTCAGCTCCCCAAGGAGAGATCCCCTTTGAGAATCTTCAGATCATGGGAACGAGGGTCAAAAGTGTGTAGACAGAGACGCCAGGCCTTTAGAGAACTTCCGCCAACTTGGGGTGCCTTTTCACGTGTTCCGTAGTGTTCTTCTCTTCCTGCCTTTACTCAAACCCCAGTTCTTGTCTTTCCAGTGCATCTGGCTGGAGTGTAAAAGCACCGAGGCTAATCACCTAACCACAGGTGTGGATCACTGATAGGATCTTAAATGAGGGCTCAGGAATTTGGCTGCTTGGAGCTGTGCCTGTGTTGGTTCTGGAGAGGGTGGGGAGAGATTTTTTTCTTTTTGAGGTGAAAGCAATTTCCGGTAATCTTCATTGCCGTTGTACTTAATTTTACTCCTCAGAAAAGGTAAGTAACTTTTTGAACCGAGTCACCCCAGTTCACAGTGCCCGCGCCTGGGAAGTGACCAGGGGGAGCGAAGTAGGCATGTCGATTACAGAGCAGCCGGTGTAGAGTAAGATAGACTCCGGGCTTCCAGGCTCTTCCGGTTCGCAGTCTCTGATTTGTGACTCGGTTGGAGCAGATCTTAATTTTACCTGCAGATGGTCTACTTAATATCTGTCCCATGAGTCTCAAAGTTTTTGCCTTGGTGGAATCTGATTAATATAGTCAAATGGCCATCGCTAGGCCAGTTGAGCCTGTATAAATTGTTAAATATAAACTGATAAACAGGGGCTCATTTTTCCCAACTGGCCCTACTGCTATGGCAAGAGAAGGGGAACTGCCAGATTCTAAGCCTGTGCTCTGAAATCAAGTAAGTATTCTGAGGTAGAGAAACTGAGCCGCGGGGGGGGGGGGGGGGGGGGGGGGGGGGGGGGGGCACAGGCGCAAGCCAGTTGTACCCCAGAACGGTGGAGTATGTGGACACGTCAAGTTGTCTTTATTTATTTTATTTATTTATTTATTTTTTTTTAATTTTTATTTTTTAATATATGAAATTTACTGTCAAATTGGTTTCCATACAACACCCAGTGCTCATCCCAAAAGTTGTCTTTAATTTCTCTAAAGAGACAGGGCTCTCTGGGAGGCCGAAAACAAAAATGTCAGGGGAAGTGCCGAGTCAACATATATTGGCCATCTCTGTTTGCAAGTGGGTGTTTTAAGCCAGTCCCCTTCTCATTTCAGTACGTCACAGCTCACGTTGCCTCATCAGTTGTTCTGGGCACGTGACCGGGTTGATTGGCCAGCTTCTAGACTACAAGAAATTGTGTATTCACCTCTGGCATTTGTCCCTCTGGAAAATGAGTGAACTGCATGAAACTATGTAAAAATCCTCCCTAAAATCCCCAGAGGAGATGATTTTCTCCTAGACTAGACAACATAGCCATGGACACCCTCTTCTTGTGTTGTCTGCCTGATTAGTTAACCTGGGCATGAAATTCTGGAGTTTCTCTCTCGCTTTCTTTATTCCCTCTCTCAGCCTCTCATTTTGCTTTTCTCCTTTTCTCGTCCTTCTTCCTCAGAATCTAAACAAACTACTCAACTCGCCTCTTGAGCCTCCATTTAGGATATGTCTCAACCGAAGCATGGTCTTGGGGCGCTAACCCTCAATTCCAAGCAGTTTATCAAAATATTTCAGTATTTTCAAATAAAAATAGAGCACTTCTGCAGAGGAAACCTAGTGAGTGAAAGTTTCTCTAGCTCATTCCATGTACTTTATAACTGTTAGTGATGCTATGGAGCTTGCAAAGTATAATGTTAAAAACAAAACATTATTTCACTGAAAAAAAAACCCCACCATTTATGGTGCAATCATTATGTGTTGAGCGCTCTCCAAGTGATTTCCTTGCCCTATCTTACTTACTTTTCTGGCAACCCTATAAATAAATGTTTTACTCCTTATTTTGAAGAAAATGAGTCACAAAGAAGTTAAACAGTCTTGGAAATCATACAGTTGGTGATGGGGCTGGGGTTTGAACTTAGTAGTTTGGTTTTTACTACATACATCTAAGGAAGCATGAAGGAAATTGAGTTTTGAACCAGATGTTGATGGAGAAGCAGAAGAGAGTATTAGATAAGTAAAAGACATTTGGGAATAGGTACTCAGATACTGTTTTATTAATTTATTAATAATTCTCTGTTTTAGAATTGCTTTTTATTTAGTGTGTGTTAGTTCAGGCTCAAAACAGTTCTTGACTTCAGGTTTGAGTTTTTGTCTTCCAACCAATTCAGAACCCAAGGAGGACACTGGGGTGGGCAAGGGGGGTGGTTAGGGGTGGCTCCTATACACTGTCTAACCCATCTTTCAGCTCCTAAATGAGGGATGGCCCTTCAGTCTTGGCCCTTGGACCAAGGACCCACATTACCCTCTTGGATACTTTCTATTTAGACACCCTCAACTCTACCTGCACCCTCTGCCTCCTCCCTGTCGTGCCTTCTAGCCCCTCTGACCTCTGCTGCCTCTAGAAAAGAAGACCACTCCCTCACCTGTTCTGGTGGGGGGTGGGCTGGAAATAACCTTGGGTATTGTATGTGTAGCATCTGGAAGACAATCAAATCACATACACTCCTAGTGGATTTTCTGTGCAGTTCTGACGTCTTCCCTCTAGAACCGCACACCCCAATGTCCTCTATGTTTTGACTTCTCTAAGTGCCGAGCCCAGGAGGGTGCAGGGTGGCGAGAGCCAGGGGATAGAAACCATTTTTCTGCTATAAGCCACTCATTTTACATCTCTGTTCTCCTGGATATCAGCAATGGGTGCACATTAATATAAAATCTATTTTTTGGCAAGTGGGAGAATAGTGACTATTGCTTGGAAGGGATCACATAATTTTATATATATTTCTTGTTTAAAACAACACATCTATAGAATTATTATTACTACCATCACACCATTTTTTAAAATATAAGAAGGGTTTCAAATCTATTATTTTACTTATTTATTATTTTCCTTACATGAATCCTCATAACAATATTTTAGAAGGTAAATTAGACATGAATATCCTTTGTGAATCACAAGTTTGTATATTGTCCTCTTTGCTACTTAACATTTTCTGACCCGTGATTGCTGTTTTAAAGAAGGCTATCTTACTGTATCTGGCTAGTTTTTCTAACCTGTTTTCCAAGGATTAACCTCTGTCCTATTCTTTTTTATTTCTTGGATTGATGGGATAGAAAAATATTAAATAATAGTTTTACATCTGACATTTTTTTATTGGTACTTATTTTACTTTTTAAAAATATTTCATTTTTAAATTTAATTTTATTGGGGTGCCTGGGTGGCTCAGTCGGTTAAGCATCCGACTTCAGCTCAGGTCACGATCTCGCGGTCCGTGAGTTCGAGCCCTGCGTCAGCCTCTGGGTTGATGGCTCAGAGCCTGGAGCCTGCTTCCGATTCTGTGTCTCCCTCTCTCTCTGCCCCTCCCCCGTTCATGCTCTGTCTCTCTCTGTCTCAAAAATAAATAAACGTTAAAAAAATTTAAAAAAATAAATAAATTTAATTTTATTGTTTTTGGTATTGATTTTAAAGACAATGGCTCTAATATTTCCCCATTTTTTCTATTTCCAAATTTTATTTTCCTTTTGCATTTTTGTGAATGCTTACCTTTTTTCCTCTTTTTGATAGCAAAATTATTATAAGTTATAAAAGTTTTGGAGAATATAAAAAGGTATAAAGACAAAAATACAAATCACAGCTAAAAAAAAAAATTCCACCTAGAAGTAAGCCTATAAACAATTTTGTGTATATTCTTTTCTATCTTCTCATGTTATCTCTATTTTTATAGCATCATAAATTGTTAAAATTCCCAATTGTTATACATTTTTAATGTTTATAGTTTTCCTGTATTTTAAATGGTGTAATGTTAAGCATCTACTTACATAAATATTGAGTACATCTGAAATTTCTACTAAAATTACCTAATCAGTTTTAAGGCTTTTGATGAATAATTCCAGAAGGTTATCCAGAAAGTTTTACCAATATATACTTCCAAAAACATTGCATGAGACTGTATATTTTACCAACCCCTAAACAACCTTAGGTGTAAACACTATTTCAATCTTTGCCTACTTGATGAGTAAAAGTAGTACTCTAGCACTGTTTTATTTTGTATTTTAATCTTTCATGAGGCTGAGTATTTTGTGTGTATGAATTGCCTTTTCACATTCTTTGTTCATTTCTTCTTACTGAGCAGCTAATTAAAAATAATTCTTATAAGATCTCTTTCTATTCTAAAGATACTAACCTCTTTTCTATTACATATTACTATTGGTTTGTCATTTGCTTGTTTTTGTTTGTTTGTTTCTTTTTGAGAGAAAGAGAGTGCAAGTGAGAGAGGGGCAGAGGGAGAAAGAAAGAGAATCTTAAGCAGGCCTTATACTCAGCACAGAGCCTGATGTGCGGCTCAATCTCATGACTGTAAGATTGTGACCTGAGCCGAAATCAAAAGTCAAACGCTTGACTGAACTCGCCAGGCACCCCTCATTTGCCTTTTTAATGATATTTTAACAATTTTTTTAAGTTTAAATATTATGGATGGTTATCACATTTTACCAAATCTCTATTGATACCTATTGATAATTTTCCTATTTTAAAATATATAGATGTGATATATTGCAGTAATAAAGATAAACCATATGGACTACACTTGTGTTCCATAAACTCTACTTAAGCATTATATAATTTCTTTGAATTTTATAGTACTTTTCAGGAGAATAAATCATGTCATGTTATTAGAGATACCAATTGTTTTCTTTCTTTCTTCTTTCTTCCTTTCTTTTTCCTTCCTTCCTTCCTTCCTTCCTTTTTCTTTCTTTCTTTCTCTCTCTTCTTTCTTTCTTTCTTTCTCTCTCTTCTTTCTTTCTTTCTTTCTTTCTTTCTTTCTCTCTCTTCTTTCTTTCTTTCTTTCTCTCTCTTCTTTCTTTCTTTCTTTCTTTCTCTCTCTTCTTTCTTTCTTTCTTTCTCTCTCTTCTTTCTCTCTCTTCTTTCTTTCTTTCTTTCTTTCTCTCTCTTCTTTCTTTCTTTCTTTCTTTCTTTCTTTCTTTCTTTCTTTCCCTCTTTCCTCCACATCCAGAATGGAGCCCAATGCAGGGCTGGAATTCACAACCCTGAGATTAAGACCTGAGCTGAGATCAAGAGTCGGATGCTTAACTGACTGAGCCACCGAGGTGTCCTGATTCCAACTGTTTTCTGCCTTGGGATTCTTCTACAGCTGAACAACCAACCCAGCCTCCCCACTTTCAAGCATCAGGTGACTGCACTGGAATTGGATACCTGGTCAGAGGTCCCTCAGTACACTCCCAAATGGCCAGGCTGTCACGACTGCGAGTAGGGCCAATTCGATTTTCCTGTCGGGGACTTGGGACACTGAGTCAGTCAGTGGTGGGTATGTGATCTGAAGTGTGTTGAGTCACATGCCAGATGAACAACAGATATCCAGGAAACCTTGTGGTTTCTGAGAAGTAGAAGGCATAGGGTGGGATCCTGAGGGCTTTTGAGTTTCTCATGTTTCCAATGAGTCTTATTGATACTCTCCGCCCCCGGATTTTGGGAGAACCTCCAGAGTTTTTTCAACCATATACCTTCTCCTTTACTTAAGGAAGTTGGAGGTTCTTGATTTACGCTGCCAAAAGCTAACACGCACACATCATCTTGCTGGGTTGAAGTTCGTGACCATGTAATACCAGAACTCCAGGAGGTCACTGGCCTCCTAAAAAACAAAAAGGGTTGAACTCAGCACTGAATGATCCAGACGTTTCCTTCCAGCCCTATACTTCTATTTGTTTATGAAATTAATGGTGCTTTTTATTGGGACATTTTGTAAATTTAGCTTGGCAGAACTCTAGAATGACAGAGATTCAGTTAAAACCAATGGTCAAGAGGGAATAGGTTGAGACAGACCTCTTAAGACAGGAGGACGTTTCCCATTTTCAAAAAATTGTATTTCCTTAAAACCTGAAGGCATATTTTGCTTTTCAGTCTTTGAACTGAAGCGGTACCTCTGCTTCCTAAACAGTGGAACTGTAGCTGTCTGTCTGTGCTTCTCTTCACGTACCTCAGACTGGGCATCTGGCAGTGACAGGTAATCAAATCATATCAAGGGACACTGAGCCAGCCATCTGTCCTAATTTCAGCCCTCAGAAGTGAGCTATTGGAAAGGGATTCAGCTTTTCATCTTGAGCTTACAAGCCAGCACGGTTCAGTTTCCTCAATGAAAGTATTGATTTAATCGTTTAAAAATAATTCCCAACCCTGCTGACATCAAGGAGATATGCCTCATAGCACCGAGATAAAAGGTAATCATGCTGTGAATAAAGCTGTTAAATTTTCTTTCACACACAAAACAAAACTCTCAAATGCATGTCTTAAATGGCCAACAGAAAAGAGCAGCAAGCTAATTACGACTTGAGGATTAGGAAAGTACAGTACTGGGAGGTGATGAGGGGGTTGAAGGTGACAAACTGTGGTCCCCCTAAAGCCAGTGCCATACTGGAGTGTTCCTCCTACTGATGTTGCGAGATGTGAAAGACAGCCCTAAATCAACACTTTGGCCGACATATATTTCATATTTTGTTCATCTTTTTGCTATCGAGATAGTGGCATTCTCTTCTTATGGTGATTATATTTGTGTGACGTTTAAACTAATAAGTGTATTTTTATTTGAAGTATCACATTGTATTTGAACTATCGTACAACCAGTGTCAAAGCTGATTGGCTTTTACTTTTAAATCCCTAATATCTTAGTCAGTTTGGGCTGCTATATCAAATTATCATAGTCTGAGTGCCTTAATGTGCATTTATTTCTCATGCTTCTGGAGGCTATAAGTCTGAGATCAGAGTGCCAGCAAGCCCAGGTTCTTAGTGAGGGTCCCTCTTCCTGATTATGTCCTCACATGGCCTTTCGTTGGTGCATGCATAAAAATGGGGGGGGGGTATTAACAAAGGAATTTTAAGGGACACAAGCATTCAGTTTATAGCACCTGGTGGTACCTATTCTATTCAGGGGTCTGTGCATTGCATCTTAGGTTGGATTTCCCAGAAGTGGACCCTGAGATTTCCCAGCCCTGGAGAGAGGAGGGACCCCATGTGAAAGTAGTTTGTTAGGATACGAAACCGGTAGGGGATGGGGATTGGCACGTGTGTCATATCAAAGTCCCGCAGGGAATAACCCTTACTCAATCCTGCAGTAAAACCGTCCTGACTAGGGCAAGGGTTACAAACAGCACCCAGGGGGTGCACATTCTTATGAAATTATGCCTCTTAAGCCCAACAGGCTGGGAAATCTGAGGGCAGCCCTCTAAAGAGCTGGTTGGTAGGCGTGAAAGTCCCGTTGAGAGAAGGCTTGTACAGGAAAGGGATCCCACAGCACACGCGTGGAGCACAAACAGCGGATTCCAAGAAACGAAAACGGACTCAAGCTAACGTCAGTAAAAGGGTCTCGATTAAGATTGCATTTGGCTGCATGTGTTAGAAGTCGGACTCGGTACTAAGGAGAGGAGTTTGTGTTTCTAATGAACAGGAAGTTTAGAGATGGGCAGTGTGGGATTGGTGTAGCTGCTTCCTGATGTTCTGAGTGATCCGTGTTCCTACTCTGTCTTCTTGCTTGTTGCTTCAGGATGGCCAGATACCTCTTCTACTTCCAGCCTCATGCCTGCATTCCTGGCAGGAAGAAGAAGGGGACAGAATGAAGCCTACGTGTATCAGGAAAGCAACCATTTCCCAGAAATCTCTGGCAGACTTTTCGATTATTTTTTCATCGGCTCTTAATTCCGTACTTCCCTTTAGATGTAAGGAATTTTGGGAAGGTGGCACATGGTGCCCCTGAAAAGAACGATTTTTCTTTTAGGAAAGGATGGGCAGTGACTGGGTATCCGGCAGTGTCCATCCAGCAGAGGTTTTTGTTTTGTTTTGTTTTTGCAAAAATACAACCGGCCATCTTAAGGGCATCCCAGGCCAAGATGCAGTCACCCCTTGAATTCCTGGGATTGTGCCAGAACTGGCCGATGAGGAGCTTGTATTCTGTAACTTAAGTTTGAATGGACAATGGAACATGCACCTGCGCAGAGGGGATATGTGAAAAAGCATGCTTTCACGTTGACCTGTAGCTGGTGAGCAGAGGGCAGACCACCGTTAGCGTGGCTCTACACGCCATGCCCGGGACCTGAGTTGGGCTGGGTGTGGTGGTGGTGACGGTGATGGTGAGGGCAGCCACAGAAGCAGCAGCAGTGGCAGCAGTAGTCACAGCCCTGGAGAGAGGAGGGACCCCAGTGCCAGGATCCATGGCAGGAGGCCAGTGGGCCAGTGTGTCTCTGGAGCCCGTCTCTGGGGCATTGGCACAGATCTTAACTCTTTAGCCAGGAACTCTTAGAGCTCAGGTGGCAAAACTTTGTCAGCAAAATTATTACAGAATGAAAACGTACACATGGACATTTCAACAAAACCTGTTAAGGAGGAATTAGAATTCTTCATAGTTTAAAACCTCTGTTTTCGCTAACTGCTGCAGCACCGTAAAACAAATATCCATAAACTTAGAAACAGAAATTAAATGTAACGATGATCACACTTCATGAAATAGAACACTATTTTCCTATGAAGCATCAGATGAAACCGTTTTAATGAAGATAATTTTGAAATTAGTTTTCCTTTGTAATTGAATATACAGTGATAGAATGCATAAACAAGTATTTGAATTATATATAAACCATGAAGTCCATTTCTTGTATAACCTCCACAAATTACAGGAAATGTAAGAGGAAATGTTAAAATGCCATGGTATAAATTTACATTTAGAATTAAATTTAGACTGACATGAAAATGATCTGTATGAAGACAAGTTTTTTCAGAAAAATTGTTCTGCAAGAATCATCAGCTTTAGATGTACTAATATTTATATATATATTTCTAATATTTATATTTTAATATAATTAATTGGAAATTTATCCCAATGTTTTCATAGCCTATAAAATACTCTTTTATGTAAAGTTTATTTATTTATTTTGAGAGAGAAAGAGAGAGAGTGAGAGTGGGGGAGAGGCTGAGAGAGAGAGAGAGAGAGAGAGAGAGAGAGAGAATTTCAAGCAGGCTCCAGGCTCAGCAAGGAGCCTGACAGGGGGCTTAATCTCAAGACTGTGAAATCATGACCTGAGCAGAAATCAAGAGTCGAATGTTTAACTGACTGAGGCACCCAGGCACCCCACCTATAAGATACTCTTAACAGCTTCAGTAACTGTGGCATCAGCAGACAAATCCTCCTAAATATTAAAAATCATCAAAAATTGTTTGCAATCTTGAATTTTCCAAGAGCAACTCACATTGCTTTCAATAACATAGATTGAAAATGAAGTTGTTAAAAGTAAAAATGTTGATGATTGAATAAATATATTTGCAGAAATGAGCCAGAAGAGTCTTACAATCAAGCTATCACACTAACGAAGCATTATTTATTATATTATAAAGATTATGACGCCAAAGATATTTTCTTCAGTTTGTAAGTTTATACTGTTACCTATGTATCACAATTACCCCTACTTATGGACTGAATTGTATCCCCCTGCCAAATCCATATGTTGAAGTCCTAACCTTCTACATGACTCTATTTGGAGACAGGGCCATTAAAGAGGTAATTAAGGTTAAGTAGGGTAATGAGGGCTGGGCTCTAATCCTGTAGGACTAGTATCCTTATGAGAAGACACTAGACATCTCTCTCACTCTGTGTGTGTGTGTGTGTGTGTGTGTGTGTGTGTGTGTGTGTGTGCGTGTGCGTGTGTGCATGCAGAAGAAAGGTTATGTGAGACATGGCAAGAAGGCAGCTGTGTGCCAGCCAGGAAGAGGTATCTTATCAGAAACCCTGACAGCACCTTGATCATACTTAAGACTTCTAGCCTCCAGAGCTGTGAGAAAATAAATTTCTGTTGCATAAGCAGCCCAGTCTGTAGAGTTCTGTTAAGGCAGCCTGAGATAATATGCCCGTATACATTTTATAAATAATAAAATATTTTAAAGGAAAAGCCTTCATATTTTAGTACCTTTAATGGCATTTTCCCCTTGCTTTCGAACAAAGGGCTCCACATTTTCATTTTGCACTGGGTCCTGAATTATACAGCTGGCTTTTCTCTGAGTTGAAGTCACACTTTGTGCATCTCCCAAGGGTTTCAAAATGGTTCTTCTCTCTGCTTCCTCTCTCCCCACATCAGCTTCTCCTGGTCGCATATAGCCCAACAAGGCCATTTTCATCCTGACTATATGACCTTTTGTCAAGTGTTCAACAGTAACCCATTAATTCTGCCTCAGAGCCCTGACTCTCCATTTCTGAGAGAAAGAATATAATTGGCTTAGCCCAACTTAATGGATTGTTTGGTCTCGTATTGGATGTCCATCTGTTCCAACTGGCTGGGGCCACGCACACGTACCTGGCTGGCCTGGCCTACATTTGCAGGGTCTAGGTGGCCGGCAATTTCAAAGGAAGTGCTGTGGGCTGGGCTTGTGTTCTCAATTGAGGCAATTAAAATGCTTACATGGAGGATAACCTGGCCTCACTTCCACGCTTAACTTATTTTTCCAAGGGTGTTCAGAATCTCCACTCCTAAATATAACCAACCACAGTTTATAAAGGAAAAGCAGAAACCAGTACTGTGTTCTGAGAAGTATTTCAGGGTTGTGTGGCTCAGCTCTCATTGACAAAAAACCCATTAAGAATAGGATTAGATAGAGGGGCACCTGGGTGGCTCCATTGGTTAAGCATCGGCCTTGCACTCAGGTCATGATCTCCCAGTTTGTGAGTTTGAGCCCCATGTTAGGCTCTGTGCTGACAACTCAGAGCCTGGAGCCTGCTTCAGAGTCTGTGTCTCCCTCTCTCTCTGCCCCTCCCCTGCTCATGTTCTCCCTAGATAAATAAACATTAAAAAAAAAAAAACAAATTAAAAAAAAAGAATAGAATTAGGTGGAGATTTTCAACAGAATAATGCAATGTCCATGCATTGTTAGTTGAGGATCCTCTAAATTTATTTAACATGGATTTTTTTGCTAACTCATTTAACATTAAACTGTGTGTAAAAAAATTAAACAGAAAATGTATAAATAAAGGTAGCAACATAAAATATTTTCCAGTGAGATAAATTTTAATAACATTTTCTGGCAAGATTCATATTTATCATTTAAAAGATGTAGTAAAATCACAGGGCACCTGGGTGGCTCAGTTGGTGAAGTGTCAACTCTTCATCTTAGCTCAGGTCATGAGCTCACGGTTTGTGGGATTGAGTCCCGCGTGGGGCTCTGTGCTGACAGGGTGGAGCCTGCTTGGGGTACTCTGTTTCCCTCTCCCTCTGCCCCTTCCCTGCTTGTGCACATTCTCTCAAAATAAATAAACATTAAAAATTTTCTATACATTTCCAGAAGCAAACTTGAAAGATAATGTTGAAATAAAAGGACAAATTAAAATCACTGATTACAAAATATTTGAATATAGCAGCACCTTAGTTACTTGGAATTCAGGCTTATGTACAGCCCCTACAATCTGGAACACAGCGATGGAACAAAGTTCCCCGAAGTGTTGAGACAGCTCTTGCAAAATCAGTGCACTGAAGCTCATTTGCTTTAATTGCAGAAGAGGGACCCAGGCAGAGGCTTTTCACCTTACTTTATACGATTCTAAATAACTTTGACGGTCTGGTTTGGCAGACCACAGCAGATTAAAACAATTTTTTAGGGGAGAAGAAATGAGTGAACGAAAGGCAGATATGCTGCCCAAACACAAAGTGTTTATTGACATCAGAGAGGAAACTGAAAAGGAGAAACTGTAAAATGTGTCGTGTGGAGACATTCAGTACACACATATTTGACTTACCATTCTTGCATATATTTAATGAGCACGTATTTAATAATGCCTGTTATTAGCCTTTTGCTACGCTAGGTGCCCAGGATTCAGAGATTGGAATCTCGGCGCCTGCCCGCAAGGGTTGATAATCTAGCAGAAAGGTTGACAAATAAAAAGGCAGTGATGATACAGTATGGAGAATGGTTAAGTGCTAGATGGAACTGAAGCCTGGGTGACGGGCCAGAATGCGTTTAAAATATTACAGGCACGACGCGATGAAGCCCTAATTAAGACAGCAGCAGTGGAAATGCAGAAATGTGTACGATGTGAAAGATCAAGAAGGTAGACTTTCCAGGTCAGGATGACTGGTTGGATCTGAGGGATGAGGGAGAAGGAAACGTCAGGGATGTCTCTCAGATTTCTGGCTGCTCCAGTCTCTCTAGGGGGCCTCCTCTTATTAGGGCTGACATTTTAAAAGAAGACTTGGGAGGGGCGCCTGGGTGGCTCAGTCGGTTAAGCATCCGGCTTTGGCTCGGGTCACGATGTCACGGTTCGTGGGTTCGAGCCCGGCATTGGGCTCTGTGCTGACAGCTCAGAGCCCGGAGCCTGTTTCAGATTCTGTGTCTCCCTCTCTCTATGCCCCTCCCCAACTCATGTTCTGTCTCCCTCTGTCTCAAAAATAAATAAACATTAAAAAAAATAAAAAAAAATTAAATAAAAGAAGACTTGGGAGTCACTGGCAAAAGGTCAGAGAAGTGTGAAATCCATTTAGCAGTGATTTTTTTCTGTTGGGGAATAAAACACCCCATTCTAAATGAACGGTATGCAGAGAAGTCCTTGTAAGTTCCTTGAGGGCAGGGCACACGCCATTTATCCTTGTATCCCCAGTGCCCAAATATGGTGGATGCTTAATGGTAATTTATTTATTTGACTTATAGAAACCAATTAAAATCACTTTGACCTTTTCTAATCATCTCCCTTGAGGGAGTCAGACAAGACTGAGGAAATTTATAGAGGTCTTTTGTCCTTGAGCAGATAGCTATTGGCTTCAGACATATTTCTTCTCTTTCAAACAGAATTTTTCTTAAGGGAATGGAAAGGTCCATGTTGTCTCGTTGGATCAGATCTTCTGAAGATCCTGACAAGCAGCCTTTCCATCTCCTCAGGTTTCCCGAGGCTTTTACAAAAATCTCGGACACTAGTTGGCTCCCTGACGCTGACACTGTGGGGTACAGAGGGGGGCAGGCCATGGCACCTCAGGGAACTGGGGGTGGCCTTGTGTACTCACAGGCACTGTATGCTTACAGGTTTAGGGATGGGTGTGCAGAAGCCTGTCATTCCCTAAAAGAAAGGAGGCCTCATTCAGCCGACCTCAGAGACCAAAAGGTCCCCTGGAACCTTCCTTACCCCTAGAAGTCTCCCCAGGGGTTTCTGTTCAGAAAAGAAGCTCATCTCTGAGAGGCAACTTTGGAAACAATGAAGTCAAGATGCACTTAAAAGAGAAGCTCAGAATTGGGTCAGATTAGGATGAAGGGAAGAAATTTCAGAGAAATTCTTCTCTGAAAAGAACTGTTTTCATGAGTTTAATCACTGACATCTACTGAAGCAATGTTATTTTTTCATTTGAATGTTTAATTTTGAAAGCTAAGCTTGAGAAATAGAAGCATTTTATCCTTTATCAAATAGCTGTGAGTCACGGCTGATATGTCTGAAAAAATCAGCTATAAAATCTCAGTTGGCTTTGAAGCAGGAACAAAAACAAAATAAAACAAGAATCAAATCGCACAAGGGAACCCAGCTTCCAAAAACACTCCCAAGAATGCTCACCCGTGCCTATGGAATATAACATGCTATCAGATGCCAAATGTGTGCATTTACATAGATGTTGTCATTATAAAATCTGTGGTTGGATGAGCATCGTGCCTCAAGGGCACTGGTATTTAAACGAAAACCACACTGGGCAGTGGGTGTTCTCAGTCCAGTTTTGTGTCTCTTGGTTGCAGAAGGCATGTTTTGAAAAATTTCTTTTGAATCTTCCTAAAGCAGCCATGATTTTCTGCAAGCCTGAAAGTTGCTCAGTGTTACTGGCGAGTTGCCTGGACAGCCTCCTTGGAGGTGAGCCTTTCCCACTCCCGCCACCTCTTTGTGGGGAGATCATTCTGGATGCATTTAGCTGGAGGGGAGCCACCAAGGAAAAGGTGCACAGCCTAGCTCCCGGGGTGGGGCAGAGGGAGGCCATGGAGGGACAGGGCGCTCGTCACCCCAGCCAGGGGGCAGGCAACTGGGAGAAGATGTGGTCGGCCCAAAGCCAGCCCTGGAAGCAGGTGTGGCCTGGAAATAGGCAGGCAGAGGAGGTGGGTGGGGGGCGGCAGGATACGGGTGGGCAGCCCCGGGCCTAGTGACTAACCCCATTCCATTTCTGAATGCGAGGCCGCGGTCACTGCTCACGCACTCTCCTGTTAGGAACCATCCTTGCCCTTAGCGGAGGGTGATGAAGACATGACAGGCTTTCCTCTGGGAAGCCCGTGGGATCAGAACGAGCCATTTTTGGATACAAATGTCAGTGGCTTTGCCTGCGGCAGTTCACGGAAGACATAATTGCTGTGAGCTGCCTCCCTCCACCCCTCTTCCTGCACTCAGCCACCCACCTCCCTTGAAGCTGATCACAGACTCCGGGGAGCAGAGGGAAGGGCAGGCGGTAGAGGCTGCTCCTTCTGGTTCTTTCCCACTCCCTCAGCGGGAGGCTCTGACGTTTCCAGAATTCAGACCCCAGAGCTGAGCGGGACTCTAGTGGGCAGAGGGGAGGCCGTCTCCCATGGATGTGAAGGCCGCGTGGGCAGTTCTGGAATTGAGGGCAGTGTATGAACCAAACCCCAGAGCCTTCTCTGTCAACCACGTGCTGAGTTTATGCATTCTGAGGGAAATTCTGGGCTTCTCTGAAATGTGGCCGGGGGAAGAGAAGGGGTCTCCAAGTTTAATTCTTGGGCGCTGCCTTCTATACCTCCTTTGGAAATACAGACTCAACGCAGAGAGATTTATGTTTACCAACTACCCCCATCAGATATGTGGGGTCTTTACTAAATCCTCATAAACTTTGTAACTTTAATAATTCGTTTCTATCATATCTACCACCTAGCCTCAAGTGGTATTTAACAGGCAGACTTCTTGAAGGGCAGGACACTGGCTTATGCAGTTGTATATTCTTATTTCAGATTCTGTACAAACCAAACATGGCTTTTGTAAGTGAGCATCGTTCTATTAGAATACTGAGCATTAAAATACTCAGAAAATTCATCCCACTGACAACTAGAGTTTACTTTGATCCTTGTGGGCTTTTTTTTTTTTTTTTTTTTTTTTTTTTAGGCTTTATGCCCAGCTTTTAGCCCAACACAGAGCTTGAACTCATGGTCCTGAGATCAAGAGTCCCATGCTTAACAGACTGAGCCACCCAGGCACTCTTACTTTGTTGTTGTTGTTGTTTTAAATAATTTAAAGCATAAGGGTTCACAAGGTTGTAAATGCTTCTTTTTCGTGACTGAGTTGAAGAGCTATCATAATTCTATGGTCATAGACTCTACTATTTCCTAGTTTTAGGCTAGTCCACAGATCAGGAAACTACTCACCTTCAGCAGTATTCATCTGGTTTTATTCCCTTATTTCAAACACAAATACGTTTTTGACTGTTCCTGTCTGATCTTATATACTGTGCCTGTACTCATAACATGAGTGGAAAGATACCATTAATTTAATTTTCATCATTCCATCCTAATTACTTTTTCTATGAGGCTTTGGTCTTTAAAATTCAATAGCCTACAGGCCTCTCTGTTCCTGAGGGTGGTGCTGATAACAGAGAAAGTAAATGTGCTCATAATAAAATTTCCACACTTTTCTTTTTAAAGTGTCACAAGTAATACATGTCCATGATGAAAATGAAGAAGCATGTAAGCAGAAAGAAAAACTATGCGCTTATATGTATTTATAAATATATATTTATAAGGATGTCCATGTATATTTGTAAAAATGTGATGCTTTTCATCATGTTTTAATATTTTCCTGTTTAACATGAACATGTGTCTATTCTAACGGCTGCCCAGTTTTGTCTTGTATGGATGTAATACAACTAATTTAATTAATCTCTTATTGTTGGAGATTCAAATTATTTAAAAATATTTGCTATGGTAAATGAACATCTTGTTGCTACATTCTTGTGCATTTGCTCAAGTATTTTTGTAGGATAAATGGACCCTAATTTTCTTTTTGATCATACTCCCCTCATGGCCTTAACTTGTCCCCTTTCAATGGGACCTGATTGTGCCAACACAGAAGATAGTACTGCCTCTACTGGATTCTTCATATTAGTTCCTTGACCTTGATTCTTCATTTTAGTTGATTTATCTCCAGAAATGTCTCATTTTGGGTTTTTTATACCTTTGCTAGAGATTATATGGAGCTTGGTCAAAGTTATAGTTAAAATTTCTCTGTTGCCTCCTGTCTCTCAACATTGTTCCTCTGCTATTTCTTTTAAGTTTACTTATTTTTGAAAAGAGAGAGAGAGAGAAAGAGTATGAACGAGGGAAGGGCAGAGAGAGAGAGAGGGAGAGAGAGAATCCCAAGCAGGCTCCGTGCTGCCAGTGTGGAGCCTGTGTGTGGCTCGAACCCACGGACCGTGAGATCATAACCTGAGCTGAAACCAAGAGTCAGATGCTTAACTGACTCTTGCCACCCAGGTGTCCCCCTCTGCTCTCTCTAAGTGCCCGCATTTCCCAAGATTCTATCCTTGGTTTCCCTTTGCAGCCCACACACCTCCTCAGCCAATTCTTCCCCTCATTCTCATTTGTGAGAAGGGTTAATTCTTGAGTTCTAGCCTTTCCCCCAATTCTTCAACATATACTCCCGACCACCACCTTGGCATCTCCATATGTGCAGGTATCTTAAAGTTAGTATTCCCCAGACTAAACTCATGCTTTACTCCAAAATCCTAGCAAAACAAAAACAAATACAAAATAAAAAAAAAGCAGCCCCTCCCCTCTAAAACCCAAACAACTCACTTTCTCCTTCCATGCTCTCTCTTTTAAAGTAAAGGTGCCCCTTATTCAGCATCACGCAGTCATCCAGATTCAGTCAATTGGCATTTATTGGTTGCATCAAATCATGTCACTCTCCTGCATAAAACTCTCTAGCGGCTTCCCACTGTCATTAAAATGTTCCCCAAACTCCTTACGGCCACCGCAAGGCTCCTGGTCTTTACCTGCCCCCGCCCTCATCTCCTTCCAGGCCCCTCCAAGTTCACTACACCCTGGCTGCCTTCTTTTTGACCTTTCCTTCCAAGTGCAAGTGTTTGTACATCTCAGAGACTTAGCACTTGCCCTTCCCTCAGCCAAGAACTCCTTTCTGTATTGTGCCATTCGTGTTATAACTAAAAGCTTATTGCTAAACCCAAGATCACCTATTCAATGTTTTCTTCCGGAAGTTTTATAGTTTTGCATTTTTAAAGTTAGGTCCATGATCCATTTTAATTTTTGTGAAGATTTCTGTCTAGAATCTTTTTTTTTTTTTTGCATACAAATATCTAATTATTTCAATGCCATTTGTTGAATATATTATCCTTTCTCCATTGATCACCTTTATGTCTTGATCAAAGATCTGTTGAGATATTTGAATGGGTCTTTTTTGGGCACTAATTCATATAATTCTTTAAAAAAATTTTTTTTTAATGTTTATTTATTTTTGTGACAGAGAGAGACAGAGCATGAGCAGGGGAGGGGCAGAGAGAGAGGGAGACACAGAATCTGAAGCAGGCTCCAGGCTCTGAGCTGTCAGCACAGAGCCCGACACGGGGCTCAAACTCACGAACTGGATGATCATGACCTGAGCCGAAGTCGGATGCTTAACCGACTGAGCCACCCAGGCGCCCCACTAATTCATATAATTCTTAAGATTCATATGTCCCATCAGGAAATATTTATTGAGCAACTATTATATGATAGACACGGTTGTAGGTGCTGGAAGCCTATCAGTAAAAAGTAAGTAAATAAATAAATATCCTTGCATTAAAAAAATCCCTGCCTTCATGGAGTTTGTATTCTAGAAGTCAACTAATATATAACATATGAGAATATTTTTATTTTATTTATTTAATTTTCTAATTTTTTTATTTCATTATTTATTTTTAATTTTGTTTATTTTGAGAGAGAGTGACAGAGCAAGAGAGAGAAAGAGAGAGAGCATGTGCCTGTGGGAAAGGGCAGAGAGAGAGAGAGGAGGAGAGAGAATCCCAAGCAGGCTCCACACCATCAGCACGGAGTCCACTGAGGGCTCAGCCCCACAAACCCATGAGATCATGACCTGAGCTGAAATCAAGAGTCGGACACTCAACTGACTGAGCCACTGAGGGGCCCCCGAGAATAGTTTTAGTTATTCACATTTCTTTCCCAAGTAAGTACAGCACGCGCTTAAATGCCTGTATCTCCGTTTATGTTTCTCAAAGCATTTGTTCATCACGAATTTGAGCTCAGTGCTGCTCCCTGTGCAAGGTGCTGGGTGTTTGCAGATGTGCCCTTCCCTCCCACCTCTCATTCCGTGTTCATTTCTTCTATCTGTTGGAAAAGCACAATACAGTTAACCCTTGAACAACGCAAGTGTTGGGGCACCAGCTCCCTGCACAGTCGAAAATCCAAGTACAACTTTTGATCCTCCCAAAATGTAACTGCTAATAGCCTACCGTTGATTAGAGGCCTTACCAATAACATAAGCAGTTGATGAACACATATTTTGTATGTTCTATGTGTTGTATACTGTATTCTTACAACAAAGTAAGCTAGAGGAAAGAAAATGTTATTAATATCACAAGGAAAATACATTTACACTACTGTACTCTATTTACTGAAAAAAATACGAATCTAAATGGACTCATACAGTACAGACCTGTGTTGTCCAAGGGTCAAATGTAATATAATTTTTAGATTTAGGCATATCTGAGATGTCGAGTGCAGTAAGACATGAAATACAGGCTGAATTATACTTCACAGCTCACTGTGATATTTCCAGCACAGAAACTCCATTCCAATGTTAATGGCCTTGGGGTTTTCTGGATAACTGGGATGAGAACAGATAATATTTATTCAGCTTGAAGGGTCATATAGACAATGTCTTCAAAATGTGAATTGCTCTTTCTTGATCACTTATTTGGACTTCACGGATATATATTTGTCCTAGTAATATCCAGTCCTCGTCCAGAAGTCAGAAAGAGATTTACAGAAACAAGTTGCCTTCTGAGCCTTGTTTGTGTACAATAATCTTCTGACAACCCAAAAACCTAAGGAAAAAAAAATAATGAAAGAGACTTGCTAAGCAGGAGAGCAGTGAAAAGGGAAAATTAAAAAAAGATGACATTTCTAGGCTCAACCTAATTTGGGGGAAAAGTGAAGGCTCAGAACCGTCTGTCTGGCTGAGAATTTCTAAGCTCCTATGTATCACATTGAAGGAAAGCTTGGTTCCCCTTAGCTACACAAAAAAGGCAGGTGTATGGTGATTTTTGGAAAAGAATGAGTTACTAGCTAGTGAACTACTTGGAAGAAAAAGGAGAAAAGAAATGGGGCAAATAAAGATGATTCTAAATATTGTTTTTTCATAGTAGATAATTGGAAGGTGGAAGAGACCTTAGAGACCATCTCTTCCAAACCCTTAGTTCCATGGAGGAATTCCCTCTGCAGAAGTCTTAGCAGCAACGAGCCTGTGTTGGAACGTTTCCTGTAACAGGGAACTTAGTGCTTCATCTGGTCAAGAATTAAGAGCTGCCCATTAATTATGGAAAGCAGTGAACTGAGTTCTAACTTGTAGCAACTCCCAGATAGGTGTTTTAATTCCATTCTCTGAAGCCACAAATGCATGTCTAATGTCCTCATTCATAGGAGGTCCTTTGCATATGGCAGCAATCTAGGCTTCACTAAGTTCTGGATTCCCCCCACCCTTCCCCTTATGTCCTGCCTACTAGACCCTCTTTGAGATGTTTTCTGTTGGTTAAAGCCTTTGTTAAAATACGATGCTCGGAATGAACATATGTTCCAGAATTTTGAGGGTTTAAATGATGGAGGTTTCTAAGAAGAAAGATCAACAAATGTCTTTATTGTACTTCTGTTAAATTTTGGCGGGGAGTAAAGTTAAATGTTTAAAGTTTATCATTATGCCTGAATTAAAGGTGTTCCACTTACAGGTGTTGTTGAGCCTCTGACTCATGACCTCAGGGTGGAGAGTTCAAGCCCTGCACTGGGTTTGAAGATTACGGGAAACCAACAACAACAACAACAAACAGTCTGTAACTTCACAAATCTCTCACTTTGGAAGCTGGTGGCAACAAGCTGGCAGGAAATATGGGACTTAGGAAAAGCAAACACACTCTATTTGCTAATGATCACTAAACATTTGTAACCAAGGTAAGCTTATCACAGAAAGGAGTTAGCTCAAGTGTAAGGGCAGAGCATTTAAAAATCCTAACCTTCTTTCTTGCACGCTAAAATCAGTTAACAGAGATCAACTATTAGCTGCTACAGAAGGAAGGGATTTGTTTACACTATGTGATTTTTGTCAGAGTGACTGCTTGACTGCCTGCCTGTCCGAGATTTTATTACTTATTAACTCATGATTCCCAGTGAGTAGAAGAAGGCGCTTGGATTTCTAAAGTTTGCGTGAGGCTGGTGTCCTCATTTTTCTGCCAGGGCTCTGGTATTCACTCTTTGAATAATGGCAGTTCTCAGCAAAGCCAAGGTTTTCCACGCATGCCCTTCACTGTGCACACCCAATTAACGAACTGTTAATTTCTGGTTTCAGATTTTGGACATAATCAAAACGTTGGATACTGAGAAGCTTTGTAAACAGAATATGACCGTACGTGTACTTGTTTCTGACTTCCAAGGATGACGTCTAACAGCTCTCAGATTGCAAATGCCTGGACCAATGGCACAAAGCTGACACTGATTATGGAACCCATGAGAATGCACAAAATTCAGGAACTCTGGGGCTCTGTTTTTTTTTTTTTTTTTTTTAAACGAAATATTCATACATTAGTGTTTGTGGAACACATATACTCAGTTTAAAGGAGAATTACCGAAGAAATACCCAGTTTCTTCCCATGTTTAAAGAGAACATTGAACCAATTCTACCAAAGCTCTGCGAGCCCCATGTGCACCCCCAGTCCGCGGGGGAACTGCGGTCCTGTACTTCCATGTTAATCATTTCCTTGCCTTTCTTTTCTTTTCTTTCTTCTTTCCATCCTCCCTTCCTTCCTTCCTTTCTTTTTTTTAAGCCCTACCCCAACCTGGGGCTTGAACTCCCCTCCCTGAGATCAAGAGTCGCAGGCTTTCCCTGCTGAGCCAGCCAGGCACGCCCCGTCTTTGCCTTTCTTTATATACTTTTTACCACATATATATGAATAGTGTTTAATTTTGTAAGTTTTGGGACTTTATGTAGATGGATTTATCCTCTGTATAGTCTTCTAGGAATCACTGTTTTTTTTTTTAAATTTTTTTTTTTAACATTTATTTATTTTTGAGACAGAGAGAATGAACAGGGGAGGGTCAGAGAAAGAGGGAGACACAGAATCTGAAACAGGCTCCAGGCTCTGAGCTGTCAGCACAGAGCCCGACGCGGGGCTCGAACCCACCGACCGCGAGATCATGACCTGAGCCAAAGTCGGCTGCTTAACCGACTGAGCCACCCAGGCGCCCCTAGGAATCACTGTTTTTGTTCAACATGTTTGTGAGAATCATTCATGTTTCATGCATAGGTATACTTGATTCATTTTCATTGCTTTATCCTGATGATAAATATTAGTGTTTCTTCAAGGTTTCTTTTTTTTTTCTTCAATGAATAATACTTCTATGCAAATTTTTGCCTATGTCTCCTGGCGCTCTGTCCATTGCTGACATTTATCAAGCACTTATTTTTGTGTCAGGCACTGTTCCAAGCACTTTCAATGTATTGATTTATTTAAACCTTCCACAACCCTATGTGGTAGGTATAATTATTATCCCCATTTCACAGATGAGGGAGTTTGGTCCAAAGAGGTTAAGTAACCTGCCTGAGGTAAGAAGCCTGAGAAGAGACAGGGCTGGACTTTGGACCGAGCTTCTTAGCTATAGAGTCTATCCTAGTCAGTACAACATCCTGATCCTTGTGCTAATCAATCACTCAGGTAATTTGAAAAATTCTAGGGTTTTGTTTTGTTTTGTTTTCATTTGTTCACGTGTATCTTTGTTAGTCAAATTGTTAGTAAGATGGGTCAATTGTTAGTCAATTTTGTTAGCAAATTCTTTTAGAAGCACTAAGTCAACGAATTTAGTAAAGATCCCGTGCCTCCCTTTTGGGGGTTGGGATTAAAATTCCCATTGTTTCCCCCCCCCCCCCCCCCCCCCCGCCACAACATCTAATATCCTGAAGTATCTGCATTTTGAATCAATTTCAGAATGGGGAAGGATGTACTTCACAAAAAGAAGGATTACTATGTAAACTATCTTAACTGTATGAGGCTTTGAAGACCTGTGGCTAATTTATATGTCCCACAGATATCAGTTTCAGTGGCAGGCAAATGGTGGATGGTATTTATTCCCATCAGTGTTCATTATCTCAATGGCCTGCGTATGAAAACATAAACATGAGCCATATGTACGTCTTCTGAGTTGGTGGGAAGCCTCCAAGTACGACCTAATCCAGAGAATAACAGGTTGAGAAATCAAAAGAAATCTGCTGAGGAAGTAAGGGAGAAAATACCTCATTTGCTTCCAAATTTAGCAAAGAGTCAGAGACAGGTCTTAGATAGAAACACGGACAGTCATTCGTGAGGACAGAAGGAGCCTCCCTCTACCTGCACAAAGACAACATAATGCAACAGCCCTCACCTCTTTCTGAAGCCTCGGATGTAGCAATATGAACCTTAACCTGGCATCTTTACTGGCATTCAGAAAGGAAAATCAACTGGAAAATCTGTTACAGACTAAAACTAGCAAAGCAAGAAAGAAATCTCACAGCTTCTACAGGTAAAGGAGACTGGAGAAATATCAGTGAGAAACATGAGTGTTTATCCAGGCTTAATAGTGCAAGCAAGGTTGTCTTCAACCACTTTCACCGAAGGTCCTGAAGACTTCAGGAGGAGAGTAGTAGGAGCCAAGCACAGAGGAGGCCAATACCTCAAAGGGCAGATAAATGACCACCTAATAATCAACCAGCCGCTCTGCAGAGGTAGTGATTTTCAGGAAATGACATTTTGGAAAGGTTCAGTTATCTCTAAAGGACTCACGGCACTTTGCTCTTAACATCTCCAATTTTTGGTTGCTGTTTGACTAAAACAATTTTAAAGCGTTAAATTTAGAAAAAAGAGTTCACAATCTGCCATTTCAACAGTTTCTAGTTTGATTAAGACTGATGCTTCATAAAGTTAATCCAAGCATAGTTAAAATAAGATTGTTATATTTTTTGAGTGAAAAGAGCAAGTTATAAAAGAGTTCAATATGATCCCTCTTTTTGGGAAAAGCATATACCTATAAACATGGAGAGTATCTGGAAAATTCTACGCCAAGATTTATCAACCTAGGCACTATTGACATTTTGTACAAGGGAACTCTCTGTTCCGGGCGACTCCCCTGTGCATGGGAGGAA
Organism: Panthera uncia; assembly: GCF_023721935.1. Lineage (NCBI taxonomy): Eukaryota > Metazoa > Chordata > Mammalia > Carnivora > Felidae > Panthera > Panthera uncia. Next base: position 92,064,024 of record NW_026057580.1, read on the forward strand.
GGTTAGCAGTATTCCTGGCCTCTCCCCTGCCCCTGACATTAACAGCACCTTTCCCCTGAGTCCTGAGGATCAAACATGTCTCCAGCCATTGCGAAATGTCCCCTGGGGGGTGAAATCATTCCCAGGTGAGCGTCATTTCTCTACCTTAATGTGTTTACAGCAGTTAGACCTGGGATGGTAGATCATAGGTAACTTTTATCCTTCTCCCCTTTATTTCTAGTGACTGCACACTGAATATGTGTATTTATCTTCTATAGTGAAAAATAAGAACTACCATTAAAATACCTTTCACCATGGCACTCTTTGGTAAAAAATTATGGGCACATGCTTTGGAGCAAGGTCTTTGGAAAAAAAGAAAAAAAAAAGACATAAAGCTAGAAGATTTATGGAAGATTTCATGAAGGGAACCACAAAGAAAATAGAGAAAAACAGTTCTTCCAAGAATTCCTCTGCAAAAATTCATCTCCAGACAGGAGGGTGGTAATGTGTGGGCCAGAAAGAATTTGATTTGTGATCTGGGTGTACCGATTCACGCTGATGGAGCCCTTTCTTCAATGTTCTCATTAGATTTACCATGCTGGACAGACTTGCGCTCTGGGCTGTACAACTAGTTTTTCTCTGCATTAATTTCCTTGAGTTGAGCTCAGCCCGGGAGCACCAGATCTTTCCCATGTTGTCGGCTGAGGGGTAAGTGTCCCTCTTCACGTCCTTCCTTCCCATACATATGATGTGGCACTAGATTTCACTCACTTTGTAGATGTATTTTCATTCACCCAATTTAGAATTTATGGCGTGCAGAAATAGAGCCGCTAATTGTTTTCACGAGAAAAACCTACCCAATGTGGAAGAGGTAGAAACAACAAAATTTTTAAAATGCTCACTACTTCTGACACGCTTAGGATGGCAAGAGATGATGTAAACGCTACTCAGAATTAGATTCCCTTTTATAAAACCACTGACGATTTTACTCTGAAGGCATAAAGGAGGGAGCAAGTTAATGATTGTATTTTTAGGTAAGAAAAACAGGGTGAGGCAAACTCTGCCTTGGAGTTGAAACAGTCATGTCTAAATGGCCTGTCTTTCTGGAGCCGAGCACACGTTCTGGCAGTTAACAGTAAGTACACAGTGCTCCCCACACACCAGACACTGTTCTAGGTGCTTTTATGGTCCCCTCTTTTCATCTCAAAACAGCCCTAAGGGAGTTGTTATCCTGATTTCATAGACGAGGACACTGTAGGACACAGCAGGTACTCAAATAAATCTTTTGTGAATAAAACCAATAAGCCAATCCATCATCAATCACTTTGTTCTCTTTCTGCTTTTAATAACGACTCGTTCTTTCCTACTCCTGAACCTCTTTTACAGTTAGTGTTAGAAATTTGGTCTTCAAAACCAGCAGAATCATGTCTACAGGGGTTGAGAGGAACAGGACACTCTAGTTAATAGGATTATGGTCTAAATTAAATCATGAGCTCAGAAACTGTTCGGATTTGTGGACAATCTCAAAAGACCACGACTCCAGAATTCATCTCTCCTCCCAGGGTTGTCTGCCTGTGCCAAAAATATAAAGAGGCAAATATGGATGATACCTGTTTTCCTGCGAGAGCATCAGTGGATTAGGAGTTCATTATTAAAACAAATATTTATTAAGGTAAAATAATATGATATTGCTGTTCCTGCAGGTCAAAAACTGTCAAATGTCTATGATTTTATATGGTTCAACTTCATAGATTCTGTCGTATTTTAATGCATTGGCTGCAGAGTTTAATTTTCTAGGTGAATGGTAAAGGAGAGGAAACTGGTTACTGGAAATTAACTAGGTTGGTAGTGTTTTATAGTATATTTTATTTTTCTTACAGTAAATTGTGTCAAATTTTAATACGTTCTCCCCTACATATTTATTTAACTTCTTTCTTTTGTATATCTTTGTTTGTTTATTGATTTTAAAATTATGTAGATAGGGGATATTCATTCATACATACTCCAAGGAACGTTTGAGGCATTGCTCATTCAGATAGAATATTTCATATTATAATAGTAACGTAGTGTTTCAGCTGCTAAACATGTTTCAATTTATAGACTACGTAAATATCTTTTTAAGGGCACATTTCCAAGGGCACCTGGGTGACTTAATTGGTTAAGTGCTCAACTCTTGACCTCAACTCAGGTCGTAATCTCAGGGTCATGAGTTCAAGCCCTGCGCTGGGCTCTGCACTAGATGTGAAACCTGATTAAAAAAAAAAAAGAAAAAGAAAAAGAAAAAAAAAGAAAAAGAGAAAAGGCACATTTCTAGAAATAAATGTACTGTTCTATCACAAAAGGTGGCATTTTCTTTCAGGTTAGTCCCCTACTAAAAAGTGCCTATTAAGTTACTGAGAGGACATTTTCTGACTACAAAATCATAATAACAATTTATCTTTACACTCCAGAAGTTCTCACTAAATATGAATATGGCCACTTAAAGTAGCCAAAAGCGTGTAATTTCAAGGTCTGTGCCTGATTTGCTCACTCTGAACTCGGATTATTACGACTGAACAGGGGGTTGGTGTCCTTAAATGTGACCAACTGACCACCAACTTAGTGGTATTTGTATGTTTTCAGTACTTCCTCGCTCTGACAATAATCCAAATTCTAAAAGAAGAGTAATATTTCTAAAATGAATGGTCTTCATGAGATATTTTTCTACAGTGCTATATGCTTGTCAAGTGCCCAGAAAAATAATTGCAGAAGTAGGCTTGTTACACAACAATAGACAGAGAGGCCATACATAGCACACTCACCTGCGGGAATTCTTTATCCGATTTGGCAAACATTTTTGAATGCACGCAAAAAATGAGCCGGCCACTGCATTCCAGATACCGGCCCCCCCCCATATCTATGAGACCCCCATGCATGACCCAACTCCCTTATGAGGCAGGATGAAACCAGTCCTGTGAGAGCAGAGAAGAAATAAGTACTTCTCACTGACAAATCTGAGTCACATTTCTTTTATCCCGCATACTTTATTTTTCAGTCCCTTATACGTTTGCACCCATGTGCCTTGTAACAGCAGGGGTGTGGCAAAGGGAAGTTTGGGTGTCAGTCTTCCATCTGCACATAGAGTCCCCATTCCTCCATAAATTTCAGGAGGTCGGTTTCGTTGTCTTCCGACGGCTTGTCTGGAGCCTGCTCCTCATACAGTCTAGACAAAAGGCCCTCCTCCACGAGCTCCTTGGACTCAGGCTGCTTGCCTCCCTCTGAGCCATGTTCAAAGCTAGGGAAGGACGGTATGCACAGCCTGCCGGTCCGAGGGTCCCAATCCACCAGTGTGGTCGACGGCTCTTCCTCTCGCTCCTCTTCTGTGCCCACGTGCTCCTGCAGCAACTGGTCCAGGTCTCGGAGCTGAGGGGCATACGAATACAGTGGTGCCTGGGGGCTCACATCTGCCAAAGCAGCCTCTTGCTCAAAGAATGTTCCTTGTAGGGACACCTTCTCCTGCAAATTGAGCTCAGGGCCGCCAGGCCCCACACAAACGTCGGCAGCTCTTACATCATATTCGTATTCAACAACTGCCTTCTCGGAGGGTATTGCTCTGCCTGGTGACCCTTGCTGGGTTAGGGAAGTGCCCTGGGTGCTTTCCCCAGAGTCGCAGGAAATGTCCACCAGATGTGAAGCATACCCTAAGTGTTTCACCTCCGTTTCCACCTGACGCGGCCTCTGGTCCCCGCTGGGCTCATCCCCGTCCGACCCAGCGTCGCTTTTTTCCACTACGTGTCTCATATCCTTATGAGAAATTTTAGAATCCTCCAAAATATTGAGGGTGATAAAATTAATCACAATTTTTTCAGCAGGTACAAAGAATCTTTTGTCAAATTCATTTCCATAAATCAAAATCTATAAAGAGAGAAGAGAATGGTTTTCACCTTTTCACTTGAGAAAGACATGAAAAACAGCTGTTAAGTAGAACTTATACTGTCATCAGATAGTTTTAAAGACCTATTCTTACCCACTCATGGAAGTGAAAGCTATTCTTGGAATAAACAGAAAGCCTCATTCATGGAGGCAAGAGACCCAAGACACGAAAAAGGCATTGGAAGTGAAAAGTGGTTCCCTGGGTGAGTGTTTATCCGACCCAAGGATCAGGGTGAGACAGTGCCCTTCCCTCCCTGGCTGAGGAAGTTCAGGGGAATTATTTAATTTCTTGAGTCTCAGTTGTTAATTCTGTAAAATCTGGATTTCTGCCACGTGAGAAGTGGTGAGGACCGAGTGAGCCAGTTTTGAAACTGCTTTGTTAATTATGGGTGATGACGTATTTCTTAGTTAGCTATGGTTCCCCAGGTTACCAGCCCTGTGTTGGATATACTCCGGACATGAGATGTGGGCGGGCATGAAAACTGCATGTAAAAAAAGAAATACGCACATGAGTAGGGATGGTTTTACTCATTCCCCGGATACCACTCTAATCACAGTATAATGAGGCCAAAAAGGGAAATTCATCTGCCTGTTTATGGCAGATAGAGAAGCTCTAAATTGTGTCAGGGAAACTGGTTTGAGGTTAAAATTGTGCTGGGGCTATGTGGAAGGTGACTGTTTAGATGGCAAGTCATGAATTATGTGACAATCCTCATTGTCCACCCCATGAAGTGATTCCATTCAACACTATAAAATATGACATTCAGGGGCGCCTGGGTGGCTCAGTGGGTTGAGCGTCCAACTCTTGATTTCGGCTCAGGTCATGATCCCAGGGTTGTGGGATTGAGCCCCATGTTGGGCTCTGCACTGAGCTTGGAGCCTGCTTAAGGTCCCCCCACCTCTCTCCCTCTGCCCCTCCCCGACTCGCTTGAATGCAAGCACGCTCTCTCTCTCTCTCTCTCTCTTAAAAAAAAAAAGACAAAATACGACATTCAGCCTCATTCCTTTACAAAATTTTGGTTCCAGAAAGCCACTTGTGATCAATTCTCTTATGAATTATCCTCCCAGGAAAGGTCTCCCTGTGCCATTAGGAAGCTAACTCTAAAGCCTAAAAGCAGGCAGAATAATAGAAACGTTGAAATGCCAAACTAACAGCTTGCATTGCGTACATGGATGCATTGTGCATATGTGAACATATATTTTAATAACAGGCAAAGAACCCATTTTATCATTGAAATATGCCCAGCCCTTCAGAGCCCTTCAGTGCGCAGTCCAGAAGCATAAGGTTTACTCCTTCTTCTTCTATTTTCTTGCTCTCCTTGCTGTGAATGATGGTCCTGGCCATTTTCCTCCTATGTTTTCCACTCCATGCCTGTCTCTGGCCCTGCATCCCACTCTCCTCTTTTAGACTCTCCCCTTGGCTCCCCTGGACAACTGCCACAGTCTCCTAGCTGCTCTCCTTGTTTCTAGTCTTACTCCCTCCAAAGCTGTCTGAGACCCACCATCCAGTTGGATCTAAAACCCGATATTGACCATGAAGGTTCCTACTCAAAACCCCACAGAGATTTCTCCTTGCCAACAGAATGTAAAATCGAAGCCCCTTAGAATAACATCCCGATTCTCCTGTCCCCTGGCCCTAACACCCCCTCTCCACTTTCACTTCTGTAGCTCCTCATCAGCAACTGTATGGTTCAGCAAGATCATGTGGTTTTCCAAACATCTGCTCACGTTGGTCCCTGCTGGTTTCTCTGCCAGCAGTAGGTGCCCTCTTACTCCCCTTTCATAACCAAGGCAGGGCATAAAGCTTCTCCTGGACCCCAACGTGGGGTTCAGTGCCCTGCCTGTGTCCCCAGAGTCCTCAGTGCCTGCTTTCATCTTAACCTTCACATACCATTTTGAAATTCGAGTCCTCAACTGAACTTGAACGTCTGGAAGGGCATAGATCGTGACTCAATTTATTTGTGTACCTCAAGACCTGGTCTAATCTGCTCATTAAACCTAAAATCTTTGTCAAAGCTGAGGAATCTTTCTCTTTCGTTATGTTAGTGAGTTAACCTAGTGCCAAAGTGTTTCTTTTTTAATTAATTAACTCTTTAAACTCACCCTGCTTATAAAAGGAATGTGTCTGTTCTAGAGCCTCATTTTCTACTCTGCTGAAAGTGAGTGGTTATAATGACTCCTGCCACACTGAGCACTCACCAAATTTGCTGGGTGTTTCTCTTTGCCGACATGGATATATCTGTACATGGAGTAGCCCATCACACAAAAAATAAACACGGCAACAGATATGGGCAAAACATACCAGAAGATGATTTTAACCTTCAATGCTGATGTTTGATCTGTAAAAAAAAAAGAAGAGGGATAGATAGTTGCAATGCGGTATGGTGGGAAAACACTGGCAATGTCATGAGGCTTTGGGCCGGTTACTTACATTTAGGAATCCAGTCTTATTTATTAATTGAGAAGCTTAAACTAAATGTGATAAGGGGTTTCGGAATTCTTACTCTTTGACAATAGCTGGTCTTAGGGAATCCTCTGGACTTACGGATGCCTTAACAACCCCATCAGCAGACATTCCAACATTTTATGTCTGGCTATGAGATTGATGCTGGGTCTTATATATCTGAAGCTAAGTGTGTCTAACATTCAGACAACTCATACACTTTAAGCCAACCCACGAAACCCTCTTGATAGGATCCCATTAAGCTGCCCCACTTTTCCATGTACTCATTGGACTCAATCTTTTCCATAGACTCAGCAGAAGACAGGAATGTATGGCATCACCTTGTGTGTTATTAATAGAACCATCCTCGAGCGGGTTGGCTAGACTTTCTGGGTAGGGAGCTTGGGATGTGTGTAGGGAGGTGGCTGAGCTGGTGTGTGTGAGGATGGCAGTAACTCCTTTCCAGGTCCTGTTGCACTGTCGGTTCATGATGGATGAAAGTCCATAGGGGACTGGAAAGACCTGGTGAACAGCTTTTGAGAAAGCAATCCTGGCCCACCATCAATCAGACTATACAGTTGTGAATAGGGCTTACTGTGACTAACTTATATTTGTTGCACTCCTGTAGGATACTAGAAGTTGTGATGGATATTTTTCTGTCCCCATTTGGCTAATCCATGGTACCCAGCTCTTTGGTGCGATATTCTAGATGTTTCTGTGATATTAGCATTTAAATTAATAGACTTGAGTAAAGCAGATTAATGTAAAGATGAAATCTTTATAATGTGGGTGGGCCTTATCCAATCAGTTGAAGGCTTTAATAGAAAAAGTAGTGACCACCTCAAGAAAGAGAGAATTCTGCCAGCAGATTACCTTCAGACAAGAACTATAACATCAACTCTTTCTTGGATATCCAGCCTGCTGGATTGCCCAACATATTTTGAGCTTATCTGCCTCTACAATCATGTGAGCCAACTCCCTAAAGTAAATCTCTCCATATATATATATATATATATATATATATATATATGAGAGAAAGAGAGAAAGAGAGATGGGTTCTGATTAATAAAATCAGAGTGTCATGGGAGCTCTCTAATCTATACAGATGTTTGGATACTCTTGATGCCTAGGCCTGAGACAAAGTAGCAAAGTCACAATCCAGTTAAATACCTAGTTAAAGATTGGAAATAGAAGTGTCATGGACAATGAGGGTGGTTGACAATAGCCAGTGGGAAAAGTCCAGGACCAGGTGTCCAAATGCAGGCTCTTCCACCCCAAACAATTCCTGACGAGCACATCTGTCCTCAGGTTCCACATAGAAAGATGCCAACAGCACAGCACAGATGTTCAGGTAGCCAAGCGTTACGTGCCCCTACATCAGACTACAATTCAGTCTAGCCCTCTTAATACAACCTCTGGTCTTGGGACTGAACTTGCCCTAATTGAAAACCGCCATGACGACATTGACGGATGGCACTTAGTATGTAACAGCACATGTTTGCCACAAAAAAACAAATAAAATGTGTCTATATTTTAGGGATTGGGGAACTGTGGAGAGCAGAAATATTTTTCAAAGAACAGTCCCCAAAGAGGTAGTATGGCTGGGATTCCATGGAAAGGTCGGAACCTGAAATGATGCCTCCTTATTTTGTGACCTTTCTCAGACTAGTGAGACAGGTGGTTCCACCTGTTCCCGGGAAGGATTTAATTGAAGCTGTACTTGGAGCTGCTCTCAATCTGCCAAGTGCTCAAACGATCTCCACTGGAAATGCATCCCTACCTCCTGGCCACTGATCAAGCTCTTCGTAAACGGAGCACTTTTTCCAAATACAAAGATGATCTCTTCACTCTGCTTTGTTTTGCCTTTTGCTTGCTTAGCATTTCCGTTTTATTGGCCACACGGCAGAGCCCCCTTCGTTTTAAAGGGGAAGGTATGGTAAGGATAGAGATTCAAAAATAAAGCCTTTCACTTTTGATATGTACTCACAAAATCCCCTTTTTATTCCTTGGGACAGTTTCATCTTGCAATGCGGGTGGTGGGAGGGAGGATGGAAATGGGGCTCCTGTCACCATTGTGATCCCAGAGCTGGCGATGGGACCGGGTTGGGGGAAGAGGTGTGGCACTTGTCGTAGACCAGCATGTTTGGAAGGAGGAAATGGAAGAATAATGGGTGAAGAGCCATTCGATGAGGGTAAACTTGAGGGTTTATTTTCAACGTTCAGGCTTTGAGTTCAAGGTCCTCACAACTGTGGGGAGGAACAAGTAGACAAACACCACGCTCTGAACTCTGTGTCTCCTAACGGGAATGAGAATCTTCAGGCAAGTTCAGAAAACATGAGGAGAAGACAAGAGGAAGGAGAGAGAGGCAATGGCAGGGGAGTAACTGCTGATCTGCTGACCCCAGACCCTCCTGCAGCCAGTGAGTGACATCTGAATACAACTTGCAGAGCCTGTCATTTGCATTCCCGAGGGAGAGCAACAACTGCTGTCTTCAAGTGTTTCTAGGATAATGTTTTGTTTCTAGCAGTGCAATTTGATGTTGAAGACCACAGAACTTCTATTGACAAAAGTGATTACAATTAAAAAAGAATAGACGTGCGTAAAAATTCTCAATTGTTATTTTCCCACGGAAGAGGCTTGTTGGCATTGGACACCAAGGGACGGGTGCTGAGAGTTCCCCAGGGGGAGCAAACACACCCTTCACGTTGGCCAAGTTCAATGGCCAAGTTTCAATTCCAGGCTGCTCCACGCATTTCTGGTGATGGTTGTTTCTGCCTCTGCCTCAACTTGTTTCTGGTAGACATGGGTTTGTCAAAATCTTGTTTAGAACTGCCATCCTTCTCCTACTTTGATCAGATCTCCTTCGCAGACCAGCTGAGATTTTTTTAAGCTTACCTTTCTGAGTACGGACACACTGCTTCTCAGAAGGCTGAGCAAGGCGAGGGGGCCCTGGGACAAAGGTCTCCACACGCACGCAGTACAGGGTGTCTGGCTCCAGCCAGCTGAGCACCAGCGTGCGGTTGGTCACACACTGGGACCACTAGGGCAGAGGATTGCAAACAGCAGTTAGTGCCACAGAATCCCAGCACCATCCCAGGCAGATAGCTCTAGAAGGAAGTAAAACGCTAAGATACCCCTAAATCCTTTGTAATCACTACAAGCTTTTCTTCCGCAACAGTTTTAAAACATCCCTTTCCTTGAGCTCGGCAGAGCATGATCAGGAAATGGACCCATTCTGGGAACAATTCTAAATAATAACACATGGATGGATTTCTTAATCTGCCTTGTCCCATGTTCTTGCTGACATCTTTTTTCTTGCGTGGAATGTGACCGACAGGTGTTATGCAAGTAAAAGCTCTCCATCAAAGTGACGTGGACAGTGGTTCTCCATCTAATAGCAACATCAGATCCCATTAACAGAGACTCTGTAAGGGAAATCTGAAGGAAGTTCTCGAGTTTTCTACATATTGGCTTCAACTGCTTCTTGTATGGCATCTCTTTTGAATATCGTATCTTCTCAGGTTCACATGCGTCAGGATGCCTGTTCCAGCACTAGCTGCAAAAAGGAATGCCGATGATATGTCCCCATTCCAGGCTTACCGTTCTATTAGACTTAGCATTATATACGGACACGTTGTACTTCAGGTTAGAGTAAATTTGTTGCATGGAAATAGAACTTTCTTCTGGATTTCTCTTCCACTTCTCTGGAGCCGTCAGAACAATAGAAATGGATTTCTCATCTGTAGATAAAGCAACTTCTGGCGGGCCAATTTGTGCTTAAAGGGGAGGGGAGAGGGAATGATCATGTTCAGAGGTAGAAATCACCGTGGATAAAACTACAATATAATCCTACGGGGATGAAAGCCCTACAGCCCACCTCTTAGTTGAGATGCCTCAGAATGCTCTAAGGTGGGCCCAAGTTATGCTACATCTTAAAACGATCCTTTCACACACCCTGACACAATATTAAAACAGAACATTCAAGTGTTGTATTTACCTAGTTCCTAGTCACATGGGTAAACAGATGGAAAATAGAAATAAAAGTGTTTACGACAGTCCTATGACATCAAATGAAAAGTTGGTGATAAATTGCATTAATACGAAGTGTAAGTGATGAAAATCAGACATGGAGGAATGAACCACTATTAAAAGACCTCTGAAGAAGCACCCGGGGGGCTCAGTCAGTTGATGTCTTGATTTTGGCTCAGGTCATGATCTCATAGTTTGTGAGACAGAGCCCTCTATCAGGCTCAGCACTGACAGCGGGGAGCCTGCTTGGGATTCTCTCTCTCCCTCTCCCTCTGCCCCTCCCCCGCCCATTCTCTCTCCTCTCTCTCTCTCTTTCTCTCTCAAAATAAATAAATAAACTTTAAAAAAGACCTTTGAAGATGTGATTGGAATGACCTATAACAGAGATTCTCAAACTTTTACCACAAAGGTCCACACAGGAAATGTTTTAGGCTTTACAAGCCATGTGATCTTTGTTGCAATTATTACTTATATAAATGTAAAAATCATTCTAAGCTCTTGGTCTGTAGAAAACTGGAGAGGTGGTAGTGCTTCATTTGGTCTGAGGGCATAGTTTGCTGACTTCTGATCTAGAAGGACACCAGAGGACGGGCTCTGGCCCCAGGTCTCGAGGGGCACTTATAAATTTCATGATGTCAGCTCTGAGTGGGTCCTCTACACTTGAGTCAGCCACAGAATAGGAGATGGGAAAATTTTAAAAGCAAATATCAGGATGATGCTGCCTTAATTCTGAGTTACACCTACAAATTACATCATCACACTACCAAGTGTCTAACAAAAAGAGACTTAGTTTGGCAATCAGAGCACCGTGAATCAATCTTGTGGACTTAACGCCATGGTTTATAAACCCACAGCAATTTAAAAAAAAATCTGTCAGTTCCTCAAATTTCATAGTCCCCACTAAATAACCAAACAAAATTGAACTTGGATAATATTGGCATCTAGTGTTAATTTTGGACCTGGGAGAGATCCTAGGGATGACTCAACCAAACTTCTCACTCTAAAGATGAAACTGCGATCCAGTGAGATGAAGCCCCTTGGGCTGGTCATTCTTGGAGCTGAGGGACAGAATGAGAACAGAGCCATGCAGAGCACTGGTCTCTGGTGAGGCTGTCCATGAGTCTAAGACTGTATACTCGACGGTCAGATGAACTTGATATTATACGTGTTTATAGACAATTGTGTTACTTACTCTCTAAGAATGGATAGAATCGTCCGGTTTCTGCCCATTTGGAACAATTCGTTTCCCAAATGGCCTTAACTTTGGCATAATATTGATGTTCATAATCGGAAGTTTCCACAGAGAGATCACAGCAGGTCCTATTGATATTTCTACATTCGGATTTATTCAGCCATTTTTTTTGCCCATATCTGCTGAGAAAGAAACTGAATTAATAACGAGGTGCCCTCTGTGCTTTACAATAGAGAAAAAAAAAACAGTCCTTATGCAAAACTGAATGGAAGTTAAGGCCTTCTCTGCAGAACAACAAATGTGCCTGTCATTGAGATAAAAAGGAATCCACGTTTGCTGCTGGCAATTTTTTTCATGAGCTGTCAGGAACATGAGTCAGAGTTTCTGCAAACACCTTTCTTTTCTGTGAATTATAATGTGGATCATACATTTTGAAAGCATGTATTTTATTATTATTCTTGGGCTACAGTAAAAATTCTACGTATTGTGTGATCAATTCTTCTAGTAATTATCCACGTAAGGTTTTAGTCTGCCATGCCTACAAAGGTCAATTTGATGGGTTGTTTTAAGAAAAATTAGTCATTTTTTTTTTCTTGGAAGAAAAATTACCTTGACATTCTCATAAAACTTAAAAATCTACTTGCTATCAAGGGTTCTAGGGAAGATTCACTAGGTAGAAGTGTATGCCACAGTAATTACAGTGATGATGACGACAGTGACCAGGCTGTTTATATTATTTCTCCTTTCCTTTGTTGAAAACACAAAACCCATAGCAAGGAGGGAGGGGGAAATACTTTTAGAGCTTTTCAGGTGGGGGAGACTGAGGGATAGAGAGATTAAGTGACGCCGGATGAGCCAGTGAGAGAGACCGGGTTGCATGGGAGGCAATGAAGGGATTCATGCAGGTGTGTTGGGGTTCTAGAAAGCTAACTGGTGTAGCATGGAGAACGCAGTGGGTTAGGAGTGGCAGCCTGGGGAGCAGCTGAGAGGATACTGCAGTGGTCCAGGTGGAAGATGTAGGTGGCTTGGACAAGGACAGTGGTGGCAGAAGAAATGACAGGACAAAAGGAAGAAATGTTGGGAGCCAAGACTTGGTAACTGAGGTGAGCAGGTGAGAGATGAGGGAGATAACGATGTTCAGGATGATGTTTCTTTTCCGTCTGGGACAGTGGTCATGTTTGCCAAGATAAGCAACGCCAAAGAATGGGTTTGGGAAATGGGGAGGACGGATGGGAGGAAGGAAAGGTAACAAGTTGTGTTTCTGCCATGTTGAACTTCAGGTATGTGAAAGCCATCCAGGTGCAGATGCCCAGTAGGCCCTGGGGCTCAGCAAAGGGGTGGGAGTGGGAGGCGGTGATTTTGAAACCAATGGCACAAAACTGCTCATTGAAGGCATAGGCGCAAATGAAATTATCATGGAGACAAAGCAAAGCCTAGGATAAAGTTCCAGGCTCATCAGGGTTTAAAGGTTGGATACAAAGTACAGTTGGAAATAGCAGCTAAAGAGGCAGAAGGAGAAAGAGAGATCACAGAAGTCAAGACAAGAGTATGTCTTGAGAACAAGGAAATGTCAACTTTATTAAGCGTTGACAAAGTTTAAGGGTATCCTCTCTTTTCAGAATATGGCAACAGATTCGTGAAAGCAAATGTCTCCTGTTTCATAAAGTACCATACATTCCAGAAGGCACTAGAAATACAGGTAAGATCCTGTTGACCAACTTCTCCATCAAGTGGTTATCATTGCCTAAGGGCTTTCAAAACTTTTTGTGGCTGTGAGCCACAAAAAGAAATCTGTTTTATGGGGCACCTGGGTGGCTCAGTCGGTTAAACATCCGACTCTTGATTTCAGCTCAGGTCATGATCTCACAGCTCATGGGATTGTGTCCTGCGTCCGGCCCTGTGCTGACAGCGCGGAGCCTGCTTGGGATTCTCTCTCTCCCTCTCTCTCTGCCCCTCCCCTGCAGGTGCACACTCTTTCTCTCTCTCTCACTTTCTGAAAATAAATAAAGAAATATTAAAAAAAAAATTTTACACTGGGACCCGGCTCCCATAAACATACATATATTTAACATACTAAAAACAAAGGTTTTATAAGATAATATTTAAACTTGACTACATGCCATGAATTCCGTTATTTTCCACTCCAATCCTGTTCACGCCATTCCAGTCCCTTCTATTAAAAAATAATGCTAGTCATATCCCTCAAAATTGATTTCATGGTCCATCAACAAGTCTTGACTTATGTGTGGTTTGAAAAATACTGCCATCACTGATTTGATGCTCTCTCCTCAAACTTCCTTATTCTGCCAAGGGCAGGGCAACTTCCCATGACAGAGGTGGGTGGAGGAGAAAATACTCTTTCCCGGATTCTGGACAGTATGCTTTGTAAGTCTTACAAACTGATAGACCTCAACTATTCAATGAGTACTCCAATAATGATGTTTTTGCAGGGCAGAAAGTCCTCTGGAGCCCTCAGTGGTCTCTGACTGGTTTCTGGTAATGGCAGTAAGTGCTTATTAAGTGCTGGGACCCATGCTTTAGGATTTGCATGCTTTATCTCATTTAATTATCCTAACGACCCTAGCAGGTAGGTGCCATTATTTTCACCCTCTTGTACAGATGAGGAAACTGAGGCCCATGGAGACAAATTCATATGACTAATAACAGCCGTATCTGGGATTTGAACCACTCTTCCCTAATGCCAAAGCTCGTGCTTTTAGAACTACACGGTGTTTTTTCGGCATTAAATTCTTTTGGCAGATATAACTTAAACTTTTGTTAAAATTTCATCTTTTACTTGGAAACAAGCTTCACTCCAAAGGGTAAAAGCATATGTAACTTGCCCAAGGATACCTGGGTAGGTTCATAGCCTAGCTACAGACCACGGACTGTTGACCGTGCTGCTGCGCTTGGGAGCCTTGTCGGTGACATATGCTACTCTGTATTCCTGTCATCTCACACGTGCACAGGCATGTAAGGCCTCTAACATGGCAAGTGTCTTTTAAAATACTCACTTCTGAAAGTTGTACCATCTAAACTATTTGCTCTCCCAGAGCAGTGATGACTCTGCCTCTTTTCTCGTTATCCTTTTCTGAATCAAAGGAACATGTAAAGGACAGAGCAAGCTCTTTGCTCCACCTAATAGAAAAGGAGGCCAGGGCATAGTCAAGAGCCATTTCTCTTTGCAGAATGATGTCTTCTTTCCTAAAACACCAGCTTCCAGAGAAACTCCTTGAACATGAAAGTGAGATTCTGGATAAATGAGGTCATTGTGAATAGCAGCTGAAATATTTCACTGCCTTTAGTGGCCAGGATTTTTTTTTTTTCAAAGACAAAAATGGCTTTTTTTTTTTTTTCAAATGTGATATTTTTTAACTCAATCAGAAAAATATAATCAAGAGAGAGAAAGAAATCACCCTAAAACCTATTAGGCCAAAAGCAGTTGGCATACCTGATTCTGGATGTCTCATGCTTCTCTATACACATGGGAATGATTATATGACTGCACACAGAGGCAATAACTAGATTATACCACGCATATCGTTTTAATCAAAGCTGTAAATTTAACTTGATTTGAACTTGAATAGAAAAAAATTGAAGCGAAAGTAAAGGAATTGCTGTGGTTCATGTGTTTCATCACCACAAAAGACACTAGTTCCTAAAAGATATTTTAAAATAAGAAAATAGTTTATGAAAAATATTGGGAGTTTAGTTATTAAGATGATGAAATATTTTCAGTTTAGATCACATTTAATGGCTTCCTGCTATGAAAGTCTGTACATTTAAAGTTTTCCCCTACCTCCTAAAGTTCCATAAGCACATTTCCCATCACTGTTTAGTCTTAGCTCTTCACTCAGATGGTTTTGGTGTGTTTACCAGTCTTTTCACAGTGACAAATAATGTTGTCAGTACCAAATTCTTCATCCAGGTTCATCTTTATTTCTGTCGGACAGATATCATCTTTAGTGAGTGGTTTCCTCCCCCTCAAGAAGGTCTCAAGGGAGTCCCATCCTGAGATCTCTCACTTGCTTGAAAATACATCTGGTGAACTTGACAAGAATCCCAGATCACATCTATTTCTCCCTTAGAAGATGTATCGCTGTCTTCTGTCGAGTTTTGCCAGACGGAAATCACCCCACTCCCCCTGTTCCGTCCCACTTGAGTCCCGCTCTTGCTATGATCATCATAAAGTACTTCATTTTCTTAAAGTTCAATAACCTCACCAGGATATGTCTTCCAATGCTTTTATTACATTTTCCTAGACAGAGCATGCATTTATGATGTGTAATTCCAGACAGTAATTATCACTTTTCAATTATTCCTATCAGTTAGCTATAGGTTTTTCATCTCTGTAACATTTTTATTTTCCATCTTTTCCCTAAGTTCTGCCCACTTGCCTTAAAAAAAAAAAATCTTCCTTTTGTTTTAGAATCTCTTCTTTGACTGTTTGCTTTTTCCTTCCTCCTTTCCCTTCTCCCTTCCCTTCCCTTCCCTTCCCTTCCCTTCCCTCCCCTTCCTTCCTTTTTCCTCCCTCCCTCCCTTTCTCTATCCTCCTTCCTTCCTCCCTCCCTCTCTTCCTTCCTTCCTTCTTCCCTCCCTCCTTCCCTTTCTCTATCTTCTTCCTTCCTTCCTTCCTTCCTTCCTTCCTTCCTTCCTTCCTTTCTGACTTACCATTAGAGATCATGTTATGTATGATTCAAACTATGAACACTTATTTGTCTGAATTTTTCTCCTTTTTCCATAAGAAAGCTTTTCAGGAACTTTTCACTGTTGTCATCTCCCTCTCCCTCTCCCTCTCCCTCTCTGTCTCCCTCTTCTCTTCCTCCTCCTCCTCTTCCTTCTTTTTGTCTTTCTCCTTTGCCAATAATTATGGAGAAATGCTGTGCCAGGTTCTGTGGGACTATTACTCTTTGAACAGGGCCAGCTATTTACTGAATATTAAGTGAATGGGTATAGGAGTGTGGGAAGTCAGACACCTGTTCTCTAAATCAGATCATTCCCTTTGCTGGAGAGCCTGCTCACCCTCAAGTTTTGGAATTACAGGAGGCTGATGTGCCCCATGGCACATCAGTAAGTCATGGTCCCCCTAGGCTGCCTCCCAGCCATCGTCACCTCCCCTCCCTCCTGCACCCACCTCACTAGGGTGACTGGGCCTATACAGTGGATATGTCATTTGAATCCCTTTCAGCTCCTCTGTCTCTGACATTCTGTGGCACTAACTGGGGCTCGTGGGGACACTTCCTCAATTTCTGGTGGTGGAAATCCTTAGATTCCACATCCTAAGACTGTTAGGTAAGCCTCTTAGTACTATGACATTGATTCTTGTATAAAATTATCTTCTACTGTTGAAGTTCAAGAAGATTAGACACTGTCAGTGTCTGTGGTTGTTTTCCTTCAGATTTCACAGTATTTGGCTTATATCCTTCATAGTTTATGGCTTGGGGTTTGGCCATTTCCTCTGTTTCTTTGAAGATGGACATAGTCTATCTGTTTTGCATTCTTTCTCGCTTTCAATGACTTTTGAGGGAGGGATACAATGTGAAAATGTCCGTCGCACTACTATTTTTAATAGGAAGAGCTAGTGGCACAGAATTCTGCACTCAGTGTCACTTAAAATTGTCTGTCAGTAACCGTAAGTTTAGACATTTCAGAGATGATGGATTTCCTTGTTTGCTCAGCTGCAGAATAACATTTTGACCAACTTCTTTCCTCCATTTAAGTAACTTTCCCTCGCCTAAGCACCCAATGCTTCTGTCTCCACAAAGAAGTGTTTTTCTTTATTTAAAATTTTTTTTTAATGTTTATTAATTTTTCACAGAGAGAGAGAGACAGAGCATGAGCGGGGGAGGGGCAGCGAGAGAGGGAGATGCAGAATCCGAAGCGGGCTCCAGGCTGTGAGCTGTCAGCACAGAGCCCGGCGCGGGGCTCGAACTCACAGACTGCGAGATCATGACCTGAGCCGAAGTCGGACGCTCAACCGACTGAGGCACCCAGGCGCCCCAAAGAAGTGTTTACCTAATTTAATCTAGCAGAACGTCCCAAGAGAATTTAGTATGAAATATCTAAAACTTTTCTTTTTTCCAAATGCTTACTTAATACAACAGACGGTTTATCTTTGCACAATTAATAGGTGTCTGAGTCTTATGTGTATAAACTATCAAAAAGGAAAAGAACTAACTTACATGAAATACTGCACAGTGTAAGTAAGTTCAGCTTCTTGTAGACCCTCTGGCGGACTCCACTGTAGGATGTTCCTCATGTTTATGGAAAAGAAGGTGATATTCGTAGGCTTAGGTAAACCACCAGAGACGCAGGGAACTGCAAAAGGAGAGAAGAACTGAGGTCTTAATGGAGAAAAAAGAAAACAAAGTCCCTGTAGTAGATGGTCTTCAGACATGGCCCCCACAAGCCACACCTTCTGGGACCCGTGTCCTGTGTATTTCCTCCCAAACCTGAGCTGACCCCATGGCTCACTTCAACCAACAGAACGTGACGGAAATAAGTCCAGGACTGAGGCTTAAGAAGGTCTGGCAGCTTCTACCTTTGCCCTTTGGAACGTCCTGAGCTGCCATGTAAAAAGCTGGGCTACTCTGCTGGAGAAATCACATGACGAGGCCAACAAAGAGGGAAGCATTCAGTGGTCCCAGCTGGGCCCACCTTTCCAACCAGGGGGCCAGAAGGAAGCCACCACGGACGTTCTAGCCCCATCTGCCATAGACTGAAGCTGCATGAGAGACTCCAAATAAGACCAGCAAAAGAACCAGTTAACCCTCAGATTTGTGAGAAATAATAAACTGATTGTTTTAAACTACTGAATTTTGCGGTGGTTTGTTGTGCACCAGCAGATAACTGAAACAATTCATTTGTTAGATACAGAAAGAAAACTTAGGATGGATGGCCCTGACAGGTTTGAGTTTTGGAGGTTGGCGTTAGGGGCAGCTTTGCTGAAGTATGGAATAAAGCCATAATTAGAAAATAAAGCAGTGAAAGAAGACAATGCATTTAATTAAATGCTGGTATTTTCACATAACTGTGCTCTAAGAAAACTATGCTAGGGGCGCCTGGGTGGCTCAGTCAGTTAAGTGTCCGACTTCGGCTCAGGTCATGATCTCGCAGTCCGTGGGTTCGAGCCCCGCATCGGGCTCTGTGCTGACAGCTCAGAGCCTGGAGCCTGTTTCCGATTCTGTGTCTCCCTCTCTCTGACCCTCCCTCGTTCATGCTCTGTCTCTCTCTGTCTCAAAAAAAAAAAAAAAAAAAAAAAAAAACGAAAACTATGCTAGAGGATTCCCTTTAGAAGTTCTTTGTAGAGAAATTATAAAGAATTGAGTCACTCCCAACAAGTTAGAAAAGGACGAAAGGCAAGTGGAGGGTAGTTTCTTATAAAAGGATAGTCTTCCATAGGACAAATAAAACGAGGATGATCCTGGAATTAAAATAAATTAAAAAGATCACTGGTAACAGGTAAGAATCGAAATATTAATTTAAAATATTGGAGAGGCTCCTGGGTGGCTCAGTAAGTTAAGCGTCTGAGTCTTGATTTCGACTCAGATCATGACCTCACGTTTCGAGAGATTGAGCTTCGAGCTGGGCTCCGCACTGACCCTGCAGAACCTGCTTGGGATTCTCCGTCTCCCTCTCTTTCTCTGCCCCTCCCGTTTGTATGCACTCTCTCGCTCTCTCTCGTTCTCTCTCACTCTCTCAAAATAAATAAACAAATTTTAAAAATTCAATAAAATAAGATATTGAAGAGATCACAAAGTCCTGGGTAATAAACAGTCAGATTTTATAAACAACATATCTTATTAGAAATACACATTTTAGTCATGGAACTTGGAGAGTAACAAATTTTGACCCTTCAATCCAACCTTAGGAAATGAAAGTTAGCCTACTCACCGAAGACTGGTCAATTCTTAGCTAAAGTCTCACAATTCTTGTGTAAATTTGCTGGGACTAATTTGGAGAAGGAAATTAGCTTTATCCTGAGGGTAATCATTGGTTAAGATTAGGACTATGCAACATATTATAACTCCACAAACCAAATGAAAAGGAAAAAAAATTCTTCAGAGTTAAATTTTGTCATAGAACCCGGTTTCTAAGCCAAAATAAGCTCTTTAAACGTATAGCAGAGTAACCAAAATATAGGTGGTTGAGTACGTGTTTGGGTGTATGTGCATATGCTATATACACATATATGCACAATGGCTCCTACTTTTAACCCTGATCATTTTTTAAAATATCTGTTTTATTTTTAAGAAGAAAGTTAAATACTCAAAGAGAAGCCCTATCAGCTGATTACTGTGTGGGTTTGAGTCTGGTAGGAGTAGAGAGGATCTCAAAAAACACAGCCTACTCAATGTCGTCTTTGATTTCTAACCTTTTAACTCTTTGGAACCACTGTGTTTCAACTGGTATTGGCTTTTTTTTTTTTCCTGGAGATTATAGGCCGTGAATAATTATCAGTGATTTCGTACTGCTCTGTGCTATCAATAGGTTCTGATTTTTAATCAGATTTTGGAGGATGAAACAGAGAACATGGAGAGGCAGTACCAGGAAATATAGTACTTTTCAACCCTTCAGAAGTGAGGAACACTTTTAACATAAAAAGCTCCAAAGGGTCTTTTCAGATCTAAAACCTGTAGTTCTATATGTTTATATGACACATACATGTGAAGAGTGGTTAGCATCTTGTAAGAACTAAAATTAAAATAGACCGTGTGTTATAATATCACAGATGGAAAATATTACCAAAACGTGACTTCACAGAACTAACTGATAAGAAACTACAGTATTTGGTTTGTGGCAACTTGAGTTTGGAGATATAAAACACAAGTTATACTAGATATTATAGTCTAGGCACATGTCTCCGTGTTTAATCTATACAAATCTTTATCTTCAACAACACTGATTTCTGTTCATCTTTATTTTTAAATTTATTTTTAAGTTTTTTTTTTTAATGCTTATTTATTTTTGACAGAGAGACACACACACAGAGTGCAAACAGGGGAGGGGCAGAGAGAGAGGGAGACACAGAATGCGAAGCAGGCTCAGCACAGAGCCTGACGTGGGGCTCAAACTCATGAACCGTGAGATCATGCCCTGAACCGAAGTTGGACACAACCGGCTGAGTCATGTTCAGTTGTTCATCCTGAAGTGAAAATAAACAATTGACAGAATTCTCAAGATTTCTAAGACCTACTTTAAAAGTTTTTAAGAAATAAGCTGGAATAAAAAAAATGGATTGTTCATTCCAATTAATGTAACTTAATTTTCTCGGTCACTGTCATGGGGGAAACAAAGCATGAAAAAGGAGGTCACGTTCTGGTATACCCCCCATCTCTGTCACACCGGGACACAAAATATTCCTTGTTATGACATGGTCTGCAAGTTTCTGAACCATTTTTTATCAGAGTAAATTAAGCCATGTAATCATCTTTCTTAACATCTTGACTGTCTGCCTTTATTTCCAGAAATGGATATTTATCAGTTGTGGGGGGAGGGTTGATAGTGATTTATTTACCTGTATCATTTATAATATTTGTTAATTATGGAATTTTAATGAGTTATCTTTGATCAATGGAAACAGATATTTCTTGCTATGGTGAGGTTTGACCTTTCCGCAAAGAAGAGTTGTAAGGAGAGGTCTTTAGGCACGATTAACAATTATGTTGATAGTGAGATCCATTCATGACAGGCTAAGAGATTTTATTTTAATAGTAGATATAGTATGTGAATAAAACTCAATTTGCATAAGACTTTAAAAATTTTTTAATGTTTATTTTTGAGAGAGAGAGAGACAGAGTGTGAGCAGGAGAGGAGCAGGGAGAGAGGGAGACACAGAATCTGAAGCAGGCTCCAGGCTCTGAGCTGTCAGCATAGAGCCTGACCCGGGGCTCGGACCCATGAACCGTGAGATCATGACCTGAGCCAAAGTCGGGCACTCAACCGACTGAGTGACCCAGGTGGCTCTGCATAAGACTAAAAAATATAATAAATATGAAAGCCTTTATATGCCATAGTATTTAGTTGAAGTGAGCAAATGGCTAGCATATAATGAAAATAGTAGCTAACATTTATTGAATCCTTACCATGTAGCCGACACAATTCTATGTGCTTTGTACAACCAAATCATCCAATTCTCATAATAGCTCTATGGAAGGTACCCTTATTATCATCTCCATAATACAGATGAGGAAACTGAGGCACAGAGAAATTAAGTTGTGCAAGTTCACCTAGCTAGTAAGTGGAGGAGTTGGGTTTAGAACCCCTACTCTTAACCCCCTCACTCACCTGCTACCTCTTTGCAAATTAATCCTTATCTGAATTTAAACAAAGAGAAGACTGATGAGAAAACACATATTATCTTATGTTCATATATAAAATAATTTAAGTTTTAATAAATATTTGATATTTACGTGGTCAGTAAATTTCTTTAGGTCCCACCACACCTTGTAGTAGGAAACCCTGTTCCTTTTCCTTTCAGAGTATTTCCTTTTATTTCTGCCCATATCTGATCCTGCAGAATGCAAATAGGAATTCTATTTTTTTAATGTTTATTTATTTTTGCGAGAGAGAGAGAGAGAGAGAGAGAGACAGTGTGAAAGTGGGGTAGGGGCCGAGAGAGAGGGAGACACAGAATCCGAAGCCGGCTCCAGGCTCTGAGCTGTCAGCACAGAGCCCGACACAGGGCTTGAACTCATGAACAAGAATATCATGACCTGAGCCAAAGTCGGATGCTTAACCGACTGAGCCACCCAGGCGCCCCAGGAACTCTATTTCTGCTTTGACACAATCCCCGGACAACGATGGTGACCAGAAAAACAGATTTTTAGAAGGCTGTGTTTGAGTCTATTCTGGTGTCTTTTTAGTTGTTGAGTACATCCCGTCTATCAATTTGAAACCACAGTAACACTTAAAGATGTAGAAATATGTGTATCTTCCTTTGGCCTTGGGCTTTAGCTCTTTGTCTCCTATACAGAATACACTGTAGTCAATCCCCCTTATACTGATGAGAAATTTCGGTTCAGTCGTCATTTTATTTATTCATTCAACTAATATTTGTTAGGTGCTATTACAAGTTGAATTGTGTTCTCCCCAAAAAAGATATACTGAAGTCCTTAGTAGTTAAGTAGTTAACTTAAGCAGTTAAGTAGTTAAGATGAGATCATACTGGAGTAGAGAGGTCTCCTAATCCAATATGACTGGTGTCCTTACAAGAGCATATGAAGACACAGCGACACAGGGAGAACGCTCTTTGCAAATGGAGGACTGGAGTGATGCTCTACCAGCCAAGCAACGCCTGGGACTACCAGGAGTTGAAAGAAGCAAAGAAGCAATGTCCTCTAGAGGCTTCTGAGGGAGCACAACCCTGCCAACACCTTGGTTTTGTAATTCTACCTCCAGAACCGTAAGAATAAACGTTTTAAGCCACCCATGCTACGGTACTCTGTTAAGGAAGCCCCAGGAAATGAATACAGGGGCTACTATGTAGATATCTCGTGGTGAATACAGATGTGCTCCTGACTAGAGTTCCCAGACTAGAAAGAAGAGGGACAATGTTAACAATGTACTCGTCGCCGAATGAACAAACATGTACTCATAAATTTGGTGATCAGGCTATGAAAGGGAACAAGGTTGGAGCAGTGGGTCACAGAACCTACTCAGATAGGGTCTTAGGAGCCAGCTTGGGCTGGGAGGGCAGGCAAAGGTCCCTGAGATAGGAAAAATGTCATCCCAAAAGACAGCTCCTTGGACCGAGATCGAAAGACCAGTGTGTTTGAGGGGCGCCTGAGTAGCTCAGTCGGTTAAGCTACTGATCTCATGGTTCGTGAGTTTGAGCCCCGCGACGGGCTCTGCACTGACAGCGCAACCCTGCTTGGGATCTTCCGTGTCTCTTTCTTTTTGCCTCTCCCCCTGCTCATAGTCTCTCAAAAATAAATAAATAAACACTAAAAAGAAAAAGACCGGTGTGTTTGGGAAAAAAGTGAGGAAGAGGAGAGTGGCCAAGATGAAACTGAAGTACAAAGGGGCTAGAGTCCCCATCTCTGCGAGCCCTGGGAAGGAGTCTGGATTACATTTGAAATTCAGTGGGAAAGCATTAAAGCCTTTTCAGTCGGGGATGCCCTGAGCCTATTTACCTTTCAAATAGATTACTTCATTACTGGGGGGAAAAAAGATCTGATGGGGGCAAGAACAGAACTGGAGAGACCAGCAAGACCATCATTACAGCAGTCTTAGTGAGGAAGGATGGGCTTGCCCCCAGATGCTGGCTGTAGATATGGAGATGGGGGGGGAGGGGGCAGCTCGCAGCCCTGTTTTCAAAGTAGAAACAACAGGACCTCCTGATGAAGCAGAGCTACAAGAGTCTCATCAGCAACAGCATTACTATGTTATGAAAGCTAAGTTAACAAATGAGGATTTATCAAGGAATACTTGCCTTTTATCTGTTTTGATGATGCAAAGTATAGAATAGAATAGAATAGAATAGAATAGAATAGAATAGAAGTAGCATTAAAATTTTTTTTTAACATTTATTTATTATTGAGAGAGAGAGACAGAGCATGAGCGGGGGAGGGGCAGACAGAGAGGGAGACATAGAATCCAAAGCAGGCTCCAGGCTCTGAGCTGTCAGCCCAGAGCCCGACGCGGGGCTCGAACCCATGAACTGCGAGATCATGACCTGAGCCGAAGTCGGATGCTTAACCGACAGAGCCACCCAGGAGCCCCTAGAATCAGCATTTTTTAAAGAAGAAATGGCACACTTTAATGAAAATGATCGATAACTAGTGTTTTTTTGGGGTTTTAAAATCTTTGTGAAGGTTTTAGGTACTATGTTTGTTTCAAGTTTGGAAAACATAAAGAAGACACCCCTGAGTAAGCATTTAAATTGCCATAAGTCATTTTTCTACTCTGCCAGTACTGATAAGATAATTTATTCAACACTGAAGTGAAAATATGTCACACCCACATTAATATCAGGAGTCATGTGCCAGCTTATGGGTGACAAAAGCATTTTTTTTCCACATAGATTTATGGCCTGTAAGTACAGGTCCGATTCCCTGACATTCCGTCCATTTCACATCCTAAATCATAAAGCTGTTGGACTGGCACACGGAGTTTTCCAATACCTTGTATAGATACAGGTCTCAGGTGTAGCGCAGTGGTATGTAACATTTTCTAGTGGCCTCAAAGCTAATACTACATCCCTGCAAGAATGCTGCAGTTTTAACTATATGCCTGACAGTAAAAGATATTTCCATTTTGCTGCACTGTGGGAAAAGCCTATGCATAAATTAGTGCCTGATGAACACCCACCAAAAGTGGGGAGGTTTTCAGAGCGAACTCACGAAGGGTCAGGGTACTCAGGCTCAGGGTTACCCAAACCTCTGTCTTTGGGGGCTGAGGCATTATGACTTTCCTATCATAGACTGTATGTTCATTCAGCAGTGAGGCAAACAACCAGGCTGTAAGAGGCTCAACAGTCAAAGGCATCCACCTCTGGTGGGTTCCCCTTTGGGGCCATTCAAGTTTCTCAAGCCTATGACTAACTAGGGGACCTCAGCACAGAGGACACCCGGCCCAGCCTTGCCCAGAGACAGTCTCCAGTTCCCAGTCCCCTCTCTCCTTCTGAAGCTGGAGCAGGGCGAAGGAATCACCACGCTCTGAGCTGTTGGACACTGGACTCCATGACTTACAGTCTTCGTAGCCCCAGTGCCTGGTGAATGAATGTTTTTGAACTGAACTAAGCAGGGGCTGGTGGGACTCACATAAATCCTGGAGACGGGGCAGGACCCAGAAGCACATGTGCACTGAATGGGGATGGAACACCCTGAACTGCCAAATCTTGGTGGTGGTACCTTGAAACCGCCTTGGTAAACCTACATTGTACCCAGGGAATCATCACCAGCAGCAGACACTCCACAGACGATTTTTCTTAATGTTTAGCTTTATTTTTGAGAGAGAGCGAGAGCAAGAGAGCAGGGGAGGGGCAGAGAGAGGGGGAGACACAGAATCCGAAGCAGGCTCCAGGCTCTGAGCTGTCAGCGCAGAGCCTGACGCGGGGCTCGAACTCACGGACCGTGAGATCATGCTGAGCCCAAGTCGGATGTTTAACTGACCGAGCCACTCAGAAGCCCTTCAACAGATCCTTTTGAATGAAGGAACAGTAGCCCATGCATGACAAGTGGCTGCTACCTATTGTATCTTTTGAAATAGGAAAATACCTTAACATGTTTGTATCTATCCTTTCTGTGGGGAGTGAGGTTAAAAGAGGTAAGAAAAAGCACCAGAGGGTGATTAACTAATTTCGGGAAGCAAAAGCTGTAAATAACTCATCCTGAACACACCAAGTGAGAGCCAAACAGCATTGCTGCTTTTATGCATTGATGCAATCCCTTACATATTGTTCTAACGTCACCATGCCGAAAGGAAAAGCAGATTTTCTTTTGTCTCAAGTTGTAAATCATCTCTCCTGAAAATTGTTAACTCCTCTCTCTTCCCCTCCTTAATTATATATCAAGTGTTCTTAAAAATCAGTCATCTAACAACAGCCCTTAAAATGTGAGTCAGGAACTATGTACCTAAGAAAAGATATGCAGCTGTCTATAAAGGCAAGAGCATGGTTTGGTGTTAACATTAGTTCCTGTAAACTTGATGATTTTCCCTTAACCACCATCTCCACTGTTATTTCTCTACTGTATCTTTGCCCACTCTCTGCCAGATGTGTGTGCTCCCTCACTTTTCTCTCTAATAATAGTGTACATTATATAGGGTGGTCGCTGGCCCTCTCTCTCTGGCTTCTAGTAATTGATTATGTGAGTTGGTCAGAGAGAAGTTCTAAGGGCAAGAGTTCTAGAGCTACACTGGGGTCCACTCCCTTCTCTACCACTTACCAGTCGTGCATCCCCACGTTAGTTATTTATGTCTGCACCTCAATTTCCTCTTTATAAAACAAAATAATACTATCTGCTTCATAGGTTTGATGGGATGATTAAATAAGATTCTTTCCAGGGCGCCTGGTTGGCTCAGTCAGTTAAGCGTCCGACTTCAGCTCAGGGCATGATCTCACGGTTCATAAGTTCAAACCCCAGGTCGGGCTCTGTGCTGACAGCTCAGAGCCTGGAGCCTGCTTCAGATTCTGTGTCTCCCTCTCTCTCTGCCCCTCCCTGCTCACATTCTGTCTCTCTTTCTCAAAAATAAATAAACGCTAAAAAAAAAATAAGATTCTTTCCATAGACCTCTTGGAACAGTGCCCGGCACAAAGAAAGAGCTCAATCATTATTAGCTCAGTGTTGTCCTCGATAGTTAACTATTCTCACTTTACAGATGAATAGACAGAGCCCCAGAGAGGCTGAATGATTTGTCCATGGTTATTCAGCCATTTGGAGGGATCCTTGGTTGAGTTCAAGTGTTCTGACCATGACTGGGCTCCTATAGTAGGCCACTTGCCTACTGCCTTTCAGAAATGATCCTGAGAACACAGTTGCAGGAAGAAGGGATTGTATGATCATTATAGATTTTGCATGTCATAGATGATTGCTTCTAAGGAGAGATATAAGAAATCCAATGAGGAAAACCCAAGTATCTCTTCTTCATTGAAGCTTTTCCTGGTGGAACTGTACATAGTCATATCATTCATTCAACATGTTTACTAGGTACCTACCGTGTGCTAGAAAGAGTGCTGACAGGCGCTAGGGCAGTAGAGGAGGGAAACACACAGAAGGCCCTGCTCTCAAGGAGCAGATAGGATCTGAATCTGGGACATGATCCATCAATATATGCTTTCCCTGCCAGGTATGTGAACATTTATGTGGATGAGTGATGCATAAGTCATACAGAAAAAGCGGTGTTATTTCTTTATAGCCACACCTCAGTAAATAAATTTATGTGCTTAAACATGTTTTTGACTATTGCTGTCGGTTCTCGATAGCAAGGAGGCCTTTAAGGTCGAGATGACTTCCTAAAATAAGGAGATTGGAGTTGACCCATCAAAGACAGTGTGCATCTTCCATGTAGTTCCTGTGGGAGGGTTTATAATTATTGCTAGGGCACTGCTCAGCTCGTGGCATTTAGGGCACACTTCCTTTCAGCTATAATTGTTTTCAAAGGCAACTTAAAAACATACAAATATTTCCATCTCATTTTTTTTTTTTTATAATCACACCTTGTTTTTGCAAAACCATAACCTGACTTCTCATCTTGATTACCCAAGTTTGTTGGAAATGGCTTGGAATGCATTTGAAAATTAAATCCCATCTCCAAGATGAAGGTTTGCCACTTAATGGGTTATTCTGACCAAAGTATGCAGGCTCTACCCGGAACTCTGAAAAGAGGAGCTTACGAAATACATTGTTGTGAGATATTTTGTACATTGCCTTCTAAAATGCCTATTTTGAAGACACCATTAACTTGAATATGTCAGCCCTGCTGTTAGAAAACCAGTCACACTACCTTATATCATCTCTCATATAAATGTCTTCCTTTCGTTTTTAGAAATCAGCCTTTTAAGGACAGGAACTTGATTTTCTCCACATTTTGTGATCTCTCTAAAGTAGCTGGATTTGTAATGATGAACATCATAGTATCTGGAAAAGTAAGGTAGATTCAAATGTGGGTTGGAGTCTATACTATTGATAACTTGCCTCAGAAAGGAAATGAAAGTAAGAACAGAGTCAAAGGCAAACCATTTGGGACCACTAAGGTATTAGAAAGAATAGCTACTGGGAATTCCAAGTTGAATCAGCAGGTATTCATTAACTATCATCGACTTTATTGTTCAAATCATTTTCACAACTAGTATTTCTTTATATTCTCACAGAAGCCATTCTTTTGTCAATACCTTCATCACTTGAAATTTTCAGAGGGAAAATCACCAACCTAAAAATGGGGGAAAAACATGTAAAAAGTAAGAGAGTTTCAAAAATAATTAGTGGAAATTTGGAAGTAGTTATTAGTATTTGCTTCTGTTCACTGTAGACTGGAATTTTGAGGGAAATGAGGTTGATGAGTGTGGTCGCAATTGCGATCTCAGATTTTCCTGCTGAACAAGACAAGGATGGAAGCAGACAGTAGCCATCAAAAACAATCAGGTAAATTTTTTTCACTAGGCTAGCTCTCCTCTCTAGTGACAGGTAGATGCTTTGATATTTTCGAGAATGACTAGAGTAGGGTTGAATTACGCCTTGAAGTTGTGTAACTATATGCAATAAAATGAACAGACGTTGCACGTGCTGCTTAGGCCACACTGAAGATCAGCTCTTTTAGGTCCTTAACGGCCACAAGATGTAAAAAAAAAAAAAAGAACACTGGTGATGAGAAAAGCAGAGCAACCACGAAGAGTCCACGCACAAGGAAGAATCAAAGGCACTGTTGCACTCACGGCCTTGGAACTTGTCCATGAACAACTGAGTGGATCAATTAAGACACTGCCTTTGCTCACTAAAGCTAACAGGGCCTTCAAAGGACTGTGTTGATTAAGGAAGTGGGAAATAGCACCGAGGACAGAAGCCCTAGCTTGCAAAACCACAGCTGTAACAATTGTGCCTTTTGATAATTGTTTGTGGTTTGATTCAGTATTGCAAAGAGCCCCACAGACCACAGTGACTTGAGGTTGCCAATGACCTTGAAGTCAGGCCGTCCTACAGCTATGAAGCTTCCTACTCCTGCCCACTTCTTGTTTGTTGATGTGTAGTTTTATAAAAAAAAAAAAAAAAAAAAAAAAAAAGAACTGAAAAGTATATAAGAAAGAACTATAGGTGTGAAAAAAGAATATTAACTATCTAGTAATTTATAGACTGTCTATGCTTAGAGCAGGATTTAGCTTTTTTGGTTTCCCAGTGGATATAAAAGTTATGTTAACACTATACTGTTGTCTATTAAGTGTTCAATAGAAATAGAAATGTACACAACTTAATTAAAAATATTTTATTGCTAAAAAATGCTAACCATCCTCTAAGCTTTCAGCAAGTCACAACCACTGATCACAGATCACTGAGAACTATAAGAAATATAACAATAACTGAAAAGCTTGAAATATTGCAAGAATTATCAAAATGTGATACAGAGACACAAAATGAACAAACGTGGCTGGGAAAATGCACTGATAGACTTACCTGCTCGACACAGGGTTGACACAAATCTTCA
The DNA here is from genome assembly GCF_023721935.1 of Panthera uncia. Lineage (NCBI taxonomy): Eukaryota > Metazoa > Chordata > Mammalia > Carnivora > Felidae > Panthera > Panthera uncia. Next base: position 92,093,718 of record NW_026057580.1, read on the forward strand.
ATTTGTAAAAACTGGACTATCTACAAAGTGCAATAAAATTAGATATGCCTGTATTTTCCTGCTAAAATTTTAAATGAAAAAGACCTTAATTTATATTGAATGATATTATTTTATATAATATGGATGCCAGCCTACCTAGAACTATTTATTGAATTTTGTTTTTCCTAAAAGCATTAAAAAAAATTTTTTTTAAATGTTTATTTATTTTTGAGAGAGACAGAGACACAGCATGAGTGGGGGAGGCAGACAGAGCAGGAGATATAGAATTTGAAGCAGTCTCCAGGCTCTGAGCCATCAGCACAGAGTCTGATGCGGGGCTTGAACTCATGAACTGTGAGATCATGACCTGAGCCAAAGTCAGATGCCCAACTCACAGCCACCCAAGGGCCCCTAAAAGTGTTTGAAGTATTTGTTCATACTAAGACATTTACTTTGAAATCTCATTGCTTTTCTAATGTATCTTTTCTCAAGTAGGGCAAATGTGAATTGATATATATAAAATTTTATGTACACATATACATACATATATATGTATGTATACATACATACATATATATGTATGTATACATACATATGTATGTATACATACATATATATGTATGTATATATACACACACCAGCAACTCTTGTAAATCTCAGTTTAAAGGACCCTTTTTATTGGAAGCCCTGCCTGACTTCTAGACTCAATTGGTTACCTTGTTCTGTGCTTTTTTTTTAAAGTTGTTTTTTTTTTTTTGAGAGAGAGACAGAGACAGAGACAGAGACAGAGACAGAGAGAGGGAGAGAGAGAGAGAGAGAGAGAGAGAGAGAGAGAGAATGAATCCCAATCAGGCTCCATGCTGTTGGCACAGAGCCTGAAGAGGGGCTTGAACTCACAAACCGTGAGATCACTGCCTAGGCCGAAATCAAGAGTCAGACGCTTAACCCATTGAGCCACCCAGGCACCCCTGTGCTTGTAAAGAGCTTGGTCTTCTCAATTCTGGCATTTATACTTTATTTTCTTTAGGCTTATTTATTTATTTTGAAAGAGAGAGGGAACAGGAGGGGCAGAGAGAGAGGGAGAGAGAGAATCCCCAGCAGGCTCTGCACCGTCAGCACAGAGCCTGATGCAGGGCTCAAACTCACAAACCTCAAGATCGTGACCTGCGCCAAAACCGAGAGTTGGATGCTTAACAGACTGAGCCACCCAGATGCCCCTGGCATTTATACCTTGATGTGATTACCTGTCTGAGACCGAAAGCTCTGTGAAGAAAGAGACCTTGTTTTCTTGCTCACCTCAGTGTCTAGACCTCTTCCCGATATATATGAATGAATGACATTGCATGAATAACAAGTGTTCAAAAGAAAATTATTTAAAAATCACAGTGTGTTAAGTTATATATTAACTCCTGGAAACTCCAAATGGATGCATGGGCTGTTAAGGTAATTCTTCTTCATTAAATCTGATCACCTCAGCTACCTTATCCCCCTAAGTTATTTGCTCCTGAGCTGAATGCAATATTCTATTTTGCACTTAGAAATTAGGAGCTAATTTTTAATAACAAAGTAGAGCATTTAGTAGATAATTTAGTGGGCCTTTTGAAACACATATATTTTAATCAAAATTGGAGGAGGAGGGCTGGCTTGGAATTAGATGGATAGTTAACCTGAAATATGAAAATGGTCCTTGTTGGATCAAGGGTGAGGATTTTGTAGTTGAAGTGCCCCTCAGAGAAGCCGGAGGTAGAGATCTCAGGAGAGTGAGCCCCTCTGCTGAAGAAATTTAAACTTCACTGTCTTTATTACATACCTATTGATGGCTTTCCCTTTTTATTTTTATTGAGGTATAATTGACCTATAACATTATCTTCGTTTTAGGTTTACAAAATAAAAATTCAACATTTGTGTATATTACAAGATAGTGGCTCTCTCTTATGTTCATGTTATGGAACATACAAGAGAAGACCTCGTCTCTGCCTTCAACATTCTCAGGGGAGGCTTCCAGGCATGACGCTCCCAGGAAAGTTGTCCTTCGGCAGTGGCCATGTTGAAGAGGAGAGCCGATGCATGGGGATGAAAAGGTCGCTTTTCTCCACCTTAGAAGCCAAGCTCATGGATCCTGCCCTATGAGCCTGTGCTCACTGCCCTGTGAGCCTGTGAGGGTATGAATTCAATTGTGCCTCCCAAAAGAAGTATGCTGAAATCCTAACCCCCAGTACCTCATAAAGTAACTGTAATTAGGTATAGGGTCCTTGTAGAGATGATCAGTTAGAAAGAGGTCATTAGGGTCGGCCCTAATCCAATATGGCTGGCATCCTTATAAAAAGGGGAAGTTTGGACACAAAGAGAGAAGATTATGTGAAGAGACAGGGAGAGTGCCATATGAAGGCAGAGAATTGGAAGGATGTTCAACAAGCCAAGGAAGGCCAAAGATGGCCAGCAACCACCAGAGGCTAGGAGAGGGGTCTGGAACAGATGTTCCCTCACGGCTCTCAGAAGGAGAGCTGCCCATATCTTGATTTCAGACTTCTAACTTCCAGAAACATGAGATAATAAATTTACATTATTTTAGGCCACCAATTGGTAGTATTTTGTTATGGCGGCCTTAGAAAACTAATCTAGGAGGTGTCATTTGCTCACTTCTATCGTTCCTCAAAAATGAACACGATGCTTATTGAAGAGAATGATAAATTCCTTAAGGGCTGCCGAACCTCTAGAAAGTAAAGATGAGGGGACTGACGTAGGAGATAATTTAAATGGGGGAAATGATGGAAACAAATGCTTTAACTAGGACGACGCAGTTACCAAAAAAACCCTCATATCACCAAAATACAAATGTAACTGTATGGGCTGGAACTTTGAGAAGGCTGAATGAATAGTATACATGTTGACAATCTGGAAGTATAAGGACAATTTACTGACAAATCTGTACATGAAAAATTATGTTCTTTCTCTGTGACTGGACGTAAAGCTGGCATTTGGGAAAGCAGCGTGTATCTGTGTGGAAGCTGTTTTGTGGCTCAATGTGTAACGCGGTGACCATCACAGGCAAAAAAACAGAACCAGAGTCGAATAGATAATCAGCAAAAATTTTCTCCGGGAAAAGGTATCCAAAGACCCCCATCACAGACCTCACAAGCTCTAGATGAAACGTTACGCCATATTTCCATCCTCTATACTCTGAGAAGCCAACAGAAAGGAAACCACTTTCGCAAAGTGAGATTGTCTTCATATGAAAGTCTGAGTTTACATGAGGGGTCAGAGTCTGTGTCTCCTAGGAGAGGAGAACAGAGAAAACGAGGGCACCTTATAGGCATCAGGAACCCTGTGTTCACCAAGAACCTGAAGCTGAGTTATTTAAGAACAAACACGCCAGGTGTAGGGCTTTGAATATAGTAGACCAGCCATGTCATCACGATCTACGCGGAGGCAGCCTGGGAGCTTGCAGACAAACTGGAACACACACATACTAGAAAGACCAGGAGAGAGAGGCTGGCATGACATAACGGGGAAGGTGGTTAGCGGAGAGGAAAGAAGACACAGATGGCTACATCCTGTTACCTGCACAGCTCGTCCCGCATGGCCTTAGCAGCATACAGCGAGCACCAGGAATGGGTGAAGGTCAAAGAGATTAAGAACTTAGCTCATTATATGGAAGAACATTTTCACGGTAGGAAGTCTGCGATGACAGCACATCCCGTCTTGGGTGCCATGCAGTGAGTTGCCCATAATGACAGGTACTCAAATAGCAGACAGGCAATGACCTGGAAGTAATGCCACCAAGGAGATTCACTGGAGAAGCAGCTGGATGGGACTTGAACGGCCTGTCACCCCCAGGTTTCTATACCCAAAGGAATTCTGAAGCTAAAGCAGAGGAAGGATTTAATTTTAATGTCTCCAGCCAGCAATTTTTTCCTAAAGTTTTCTTGTCCTCCAATTTTATAAGTAATTGACACATCCTGGAATTGGTTATAGTGATTTAATTCATTTTTCTGGTATCAGCATTTGTGTCAGATAATCATAAATGTGGACCGAGAACAAGTAACAGTGCTGTCAGAATATCACAATCATAGCATGAGTGTTATGTTAATAAGATGGATAAAATGCTTTGACTCGTTAAAATACATGCTACATTAAGCTGCAGCTGATTCTAAGATGTCTTTTTCTTTTTTTAAAATAATCATGGAAGTGAATATGTCAGTAATACCTGGTAAAGCTGTGCAAAGAAGAAAAAGATGCAAATAGAAAATCATTTTAAAAATAACATGTATGTAACGAAAGGTGCTTTTAAGCAAAAAAGGCAAATTTACTGAGTAGTATTTTATGAAAAGTACTATGCCAAGCACTAGCAAAGGCAACACACAAATATGCAGTTTTATTTATTTAAAATATTAAAATAGGGGCACCTGGGTGGCGTAGTTGGCTAAGCATCGGACTCTTGATCTCAGCTCAGGTCACAATCTCATAGTTTGTGAGTTTGAACCCCACACTGGGCTCTGTGCTGATGGTGTGGAGCCTGCTTGGGATTCTGTCTCTCCTTCTCTCTGCCCCTCATCTGCTTGTGCATGCTCTCTCTCTCAAAATAAAGAAACCTTAAAATTAAAAATAAATAAAATAAAATGTTATAAAAATAGCATAATGTTTTATGTTGAAATGCTTATGCTAACGTATTTACTTTATAATACTAATAATCCCATCTACCTATTCCTTTGTCCAGAGTTTATGTTTCAATGGAAAATGTATGTCCTACCCATGGCTCTGACAGCCAGAGCTATACGAAAAGTTACACTCAGAACTGTCACTCCCCCCTCATCCCTACCCCCTTGTTCCTATACCACACCACCTGCCAGAGGTAACAAATCTCTTTACTTATTCTCTGGAGTGTGAATACTGCCTTTCTTGAATTTATTCTACAGGAAGATCAATACATAGTTATAGGCACTGGGTGCACACATTTTGAAGACTGAGGCTGATGATGTCTACAGCTACATGCTTGGATCTGAGGCACATGATTTTCTCCAGACAGGCTGGGGATGAGCCTCAGCTGATAAGTGTGGAAGCCATGCAAAGATACAAGAAATTACCTCATGTCTGCTCCAACGTAACAGTAACTGCAGTGAGAATCCCTGCAGACACCACCTTAACCAAGTGATCAAGGTCAACACCACCACCAAGAAGACATTGATATCATAAATCCTTGGCTATGACGCGCTGAGAAAGACAACACAATTTGCTCCAGAGGAATAACCTCACTCTAAACATGAAGAGACATCCGATGAACCCAAATGGAGGGACACGTTAAGGAAAAGATGGCACTCCAAAGTGTCACGGGCATGAGGAACTGTTATAGATTGGAGGACACAAAGGGGACAATGACAGCTAAATGTAAAGCGGGATTCTGGAACAGAAAAAGAGCCTCAATGGAAACATTGTTGAAACGTGAGCATGGTCTACGGTTCAGTGAATGTATTATACCAAAGTTAATGTCCGGGTTCCGAACATTGTACAATGGTTATGTAAGATGCTAAACTCGGGAGAAACTGGGTAAGGGATTTATGGAAACCCTTCTGTTTCTGGAACTTTTTTTGTAAGCCTCAAATTATTTCAAAAGGAAAAGCTAAAAAAAATAATGAAGGGAATTTTGTTAGTTCACCGGAATCGTCTGTGTGTGTACAAATAACTTCTCATGAAACAGAATACCCAAATGCTGCTGTGTTGATATCAGAGAAGAGACACTTCAACAAATACCTTCACCGTGCTAATTATAGTATATTAGTCTAATAAGCATAGATAGGCGTAGTAGTAATATTTAGACTGTAATCCAAAAGCTCCAAAACTAAAGTTAGGCTCATTTGTTCACAGACATAATAAACTCCATATTTTTTTCTTTCTTCAGGGATTTTGGGGAGATCTCCTTGATGAAGGCATATTGGAGGTGAGATGCCAAGTGTGAGCAAGCAGTTAGCTGGGGCTAGAGTGGGTAGGAGCACTCTAGCAGAGGGAACTACAAGTATCTCATTTCTCTGAGATGAAAAGTGGTTTGGCTTTGTTCTAGAAACTGGAAAAAGGCCAGCAGAGCAGTAAGTAAGCGGTGTGAGGTAAGGCTGAGAATCTGGGAGGAGTGGTCCACAAAAAACATTGTGGGGGAGGTCAGAATTATTCTACAGCAATCAGGGCACCTGGGTGGCTCAGTTGGTTAAGCATCCAACTGTGGCTCAGGTCATGATCTCCGGGTTCATGGGTTTGAGCCCCGTGTCAGGCTCTGTGTTGACAGCTTGGAGCCTGGAGCTTGCTTTGGATTCTGTGTCTCTCTCTCTTGGCCTCTCCCCTGCTCACCCACTATCTCAAAAATAAATAAACATTAAAAAATTAAAAAAAAAAAACAAAACCCCAAATCATTCTACAGCAATGGATGCCCCCGAAGGGCTTGAGGAGAAGGGATACGGGACCTTGGGAAGTTATTTTCTCCTGCTCTCTCTTACTGGCTTTGAATGCTTTTTATATAATGCTGACTACAGTTCTTTATGTTCACTAAAGAATAAGTATGGGAATGGCTGCCAGGGCAGAGTTTGAAACGTACAGGAATAAACTTCCTGGTGAAACTTCTGTCCCTGGAGAGTTTAGAGAGTGAAACTGAGCATGTGTCACGCTTGCATCACAGATGTTCTGAATTCCATTAAAAGCTTACCTGAAATTAAATATAACTATTTTCCCAGAGTGTTGATGTTTTTTTCTCTCACTCTGAGTGTTTGGGATTATACAGTCTGACCCAAAGCCTGAGTTGGGTGAATGAATTTTTGTGCTAAAAAGTTCAAAAACTTAAAGTATTCACCTGCCCAAGAGTGGCAATGTCATCCAACCCTTAGAAAGCTCACATTGTTTGGTGGATATTGTGATTGATCCATCAGGATAGAGGTCACTTGCTATTAAGAGGTAGGTATAGTATCTAAGGAGCTTCTAACCTGCTTTTTCCAGCGGTCCTTAGGGTACCTGAGGACCCAGAAGAAAATAGCACCTGGGTCTCGTGGATCAGAGAAGAGTTTCATCTGGGCTTTGTCAAGCCGAGAATATTACTGCCTTCTGTTGTAAGTCCCCAACCCAATTATGGAGCACACTTTATGTCCGTCTTTGATTACAGAAACAAACAAATTCCTATCTGTTAGTTTGAGCCTCAATATTGGCGTAAGTCAGGAGCAGTCTCATCCCGTTGAGCCTATGTAGGAAATAACTAGAAAATGATACAATACAAAATCATATGATAATATATTATAAATAAATTTATAAACACAAAATAAACTAACCATAATTTTAAAAAATAACCATAATTTTTGATAAATTTAGGATTTAGACGAGAAACGCTTGGGGGTATAAAATCTGTTGTTGAAAAATATTACGTTTTGGAACTGTATTGAACTTCTTGCATGTTTACTGAAGCGCAGTTGACACACAATGTTACATTAGTTGCAGGTGTAGACATAGTGACCCCACAAGTCTATAGTTATGTTATGCTCACATGTATAGCCGCTATCACTCTACAGTGTTATTATAATACCACTGACTCTATTCCCTGTGTGGTACCTTTTATCCCTGTGATGTATTCATTCCATAACTGGAAGACTGTATCTCCCCCTCCCCTTCACCCATTTTGCCCATTTCCCAGCCCCCCTCCCTCTGGCAACCATCAGTTTGGTCTCACTATTTATGAGTCTGTTTCTGCTTTTCGTTTGTTTCCTCATTTGTTTTATTTTTTAGATTCCACACATAGTTAAATCCTACGGTATGTGTCTTTCTCTGCCTGACTTCTTTCACTTAGTGTAATACTCTCTAGGTCCACTCATGTTGTTGCAAAGGGCAAGATCCTATTTTTTAAAATTTTCTATGTTTTTATTTATTTTTGAGAAATAAAATAAATAAATAAAATTCTTCATTTTTTTTGAGTGTGTGTGTGTGTGAGAGAGAGAGAGCATGAGAGAGAGTGAGAGAGAGCAAAAGTGGGTGAGGGGCAGAGAGAGAGGGAGACACAGAATCAGAAGCAGGCTCCAGGCTCTGAGCTGTCAGCACAGAGCCCAATGAGGGACTTGAACTCGTGACCCACAAGATTAGGACCTGAGCTGAAGTCCAACGCTTAACCTGCTGACCCACCCAGGAGCCCCTAGATCCTATTCTTTTTAATGTCTGAGTAATATTCCCATGTGTGGTGTATGTATGTGTGCATCACACCTTTATCCATTCATCTACCATGGACACTTGGGTTGCTTCCATAATAACTGTATTGCACATAACTTTTTCTTTGACTACTAAGAACACTGCACTTTTCACGGACAACTTTCTGCATTCACTGTTGTTCAGCTCTGGGTTAACAGTAAAAGTTAAAAGCCTGAACCACGTCTACAAAGTACAGTATTCTGGGAAGCTTTGCTGGTTTTAATCAAAAAAAAAAAAAAAATCCCACATATCTTGCTTTAAAAAAACATCTTTTTCTTATATATCAGAAAAGCAGAAGAAAGAAAGAAATCAGGTTAATGAATCATCCTGGCTTACTGGATCCCACTTGGTAGAATTTAAACTTAAAAACACAGCAAAACACATTTCAGTTACCTTATGTCAACCATAGAAGTTTTGTGATTTCCGAAACATCAAAGAGCACTTACCTGTACAAGGTCCTAACCACAAAGCGGGAAAAAAAATGACGTGCTTAGGAGAAGTGATCTTATTTTAGAAACACTGCCGCTTTCTAGACCCTGTTCTTTCCGATCAGACCCTTCCGGGGAGTCCGGTATAAAGCGCCGTGGTCACCGCCGGCCCCGGGGTTGGCCCCTGTTAAAGGGCGGCAGGTCCGTGCGGGCGAGGGCGCTGCGCGGGGTCACTGGCGCCCAGTGCAGGCTCCGAGCTGTGGGTTCCACTCAGAGCCACCACTGTCACACTTCCTCCGCCTCCCTGCCACCCGCGCAATGGAAAGTGTGAAACGCTCGGTCCTGCAAACTTGACTCAGAAGCAGGCGCGCGGCGGGCTGCGGCGAGTTTCTCCGGGGGCTCGCGGCGCAGACCCCCAGGCCGAGCCAGCGCGACACCCGGCCGGCGGACGAGCCGGTCGGCGCTGCGCCGTCTACGGAACCGGCCCGGGAACGTCCGGGTCCCGCAAGGGGCTGGCCCCGCCGCCACCGACCTACCTGCGCATCCCGACGGCGCGGCCGCGAACAGCAGCAGCGGCGGCAGCAGCAGCCTCAGGGCCGCGCGCCCGGGCGCCTGGACCCCTCTGGCCGCCGCCCTCGCCGGGGGTCGGCGGGCCCACATGGGCGGCGGAGCTGGGTCACATCCCCGCGGGCGTCCCGCAGCCTCCCGCGGCCCCCTCGAGCCGCGGCCTCCGTCGGCGCCCGGCACCCACCGCTCGGGCTGCGCGCGGCGCTCACGGTGGCCCGGCGCCCAGGGAGGCGGTGCCGCGGCCGCGCCCCACCCGCGTCCCGCCCCAGCCCAGCCGCCAGCGCGATCTCCAGTCCCCAGGCACGCAGCGCCGAGAGCCTGACCGAGCATCCAGGGCCCCAACCAGCGAGGGCACTGGTGCAGGGAGGACCTCACTCCGGGGAGGAGAGAGAGGGCGGCGCAGGGAAGAGGGGTTCTGCTGTTCGGGCCTGACCATCCCTCCTCTGAATGTGAACTGTCGGAGTTCAGTACCGGAAGAATGAGATGGACGTTCATCTCTCAACATCCCGCCAGGCACTCTGCCATGCACTGTATTTGATTTCACGCATTCCCCACCACCCGCAACTAGGTACTGTCCCATTGTACAGAAGAGGAAAGGGAAGGACGACGTATCTGCTTGAATGAAGTCTCCAGGCTTGTCAGCAGTGGCCTGCAGATGTCCACACAGGCCGGGTTCTAGGTTCCAGGCTCTTCATAACGGGATGGTGGGGGGTTGAAATTAAGAAACGTGTGCAGGGGCGCCGGGGATGGCTCAGTCCGTTAAGCCTCACAATCTGGAGTTTCACTCAGGTCCTGATCTCAGGGTTGGTGACATGGAACACCCTGCGGAGTCTGCTGACAGTGCGGGGCCTGCTTGGGATTCTCTCTCTGCACCCGCACCCCGACCCCCACCCTTCCCCTGCTCTCGCTCTTGGAAAATAAATAAATAAAACATTAAAAAAAAAAAAAAAAGAATGCGTTAAAATAGTTGAAGTAGTATAAAGAAAACCTGAGAGCCAGTCTCAGCTCTGGTCCTTAAGAGGAAGTTGTAAAGGCTGGGAGATGTACCCAGATGTACCAAATTAGATCCCTAAATTTAGATCAACTACCTCCATCCTAGACAAAAGAATCTAAAGTAATTGAAAAGAAAGAAGTCTTTTTGCTGGGAGGAAGTGAGAGGTCGGCCAGGATTTTCAGAGTTCTCTAAATATGTTACTTCCTTCTCCCCGAAAGACTTGGAAACAGAGGCTAACAAAATCCAGGTCACATCGTCCCTTTGGCTGGGACTTCGGCCATGTGGTGCAGAAGCTGGGACTCCACATAAACGTTTGTCAGCCAGGTCCTTTAGGCTCCACCAATAGAGGGCGCTGGAGGCATGCTTGGCAGCCAGGGGAGGAGCCAAGGGGCCGGGCTTCCTATTGGCTGTTCTTGTCCACACTGCCCCACCATGTCCCTTCACCCCAGCAGGAGCTTCTGGTTCCACACTCCCAGAATCAGCCTCGTTCTGCCCCCACAGAGATTCCAGCAATGGGCTGATGGTGCCCATTCTCAGAAGCCACAGCTCCAGTTTCCGGGGTTCCTTTTCCAGGATGTAACCCCCACATCTTCCCTTTGTTCTTTCTGCCCTGGGTGCTGAAGTTGCTTTTGTAGTTACTTTCACTGCCTCAGTCTGAGAATCCCCCCTTTTACATTTTCAGTTCTCCAATATCTGTTTCATCAATTCTACAGAGCACATTTGTTTTTTGTTTTTTTGTTTTTTTTTTTGTTTTTTTTTTCTGTTAAAATAACTGGTATGGTTTCTAATCTCCTGGCTTGGGTCTTACTGATTCAGTAAGATTTAGGAAGGACTGAACACTTTAGGAAGGACTCCATGTAAGGACATCATCAGCATTGTTGTGAGTTGCTGTTGTTCTTATTATCCACAAATTATATTAGTATAGCTTCATCCTTATTTTAAGTCTTGTGAGTTAATGTGACATATATTTGCCACAAAAGTATTTTGGGCCAAATGATTTTTGGTATCTAAGGTTTAGGACTTGTATGCATTTCTGTTCAAATATGAATCATTTGTGGCCCTAAAGGGGCTAATGCAGAAAGGTACTAGCCCTTCCCTTCTTATCTTGAGCAGTAACACTTCATTGTTTCTCCACTAGGAAGTGGAAATGGGTAGGGGTCCTTCCCCCTCATAAGTGGGCTACTCTTTGTTTGTGAACCAACAGCCTTCTGTACATCTGCCTTCCCTCTGGCCCTTCTCAGGTTCCCCTTTGCACTTAGCAGCATGTCAGAATCTCACTGGCTTCCTACCTGTTATCAAATTCACCACTCAGTTGATGCCTGTGGTTTTTGTATGATGAGTGTGACCTAAAAAATCGCTGAGTGTTCAGTCGATGTTTCCCATGCATTAAATTAAAGAGTGTAGTCATGACTCCTTTTGTTTTTACCCATGACCTGGAACTCAACTTAGGGAGTTTCCTTTGTACCTTCAAATTCTTACCCTCTTACCCACCCTGTGAAAATCAGGAAGAGACCGTCCAGTACCCTCCCAGTCGAAATCTTCCCAGTCAAAATAAATCCTAGTACATCCTTCAGATGATTTTTGAAATGACTCAACACATCCAAACTGGTATTTTCTTCTACGCATGAAGATTACAACCTTTCTGGTTTTTTTTTTCCCTTTGGTGCTTTATTTCTTTTATTAAGTTTTTTATTTTAATCCCAGTATAGTTAATATAGTGTTATATTAGTTTCAGGTGTACAATATAGTAATTCAACAATTCATTGCATTACTCAGTGCTCATCATGGTAGGTGTGCTTTTAATCCCCACCCCCCCCCCCCCCCCCCCCCCCCACCTCCCCTTTGGCAACCATCAGTTTGTTCTCTATAGTTAAGAGTCTGTTTCTTGGTTTGTCTCTTTCTTTTCTCCTTTACTCATTTGTCTTGTTTCTTAAATTACACATATGGGTGAAATCATATGTCATTTGTCTTTGACTGACTTATTTTGCTTAGCATTATACCCTCTAGATCCATTCATGTTGTTGCAAATGGCAAGATTTCATTCTTTTTTTTATGGCTGAATAATATTCCAGTGTGTGTGTGTGTGTGTGTGTGTGTGTGTGTGTGTGTATGCCACATTTTTTTCATCCATTAATCTATCAGTGGACACTTGGACTGCTTCCATAATTTGGCTATTGTAAATAATGCTAATAAACATAGAGGCCCATGTATACTTTTTTTAATTCAATTTTTTTAATGTTTATTTTTGAGAGAGAGAGCACACGAGAGAAACAGAGACAGAGCGTAAGCAGGAGAGGGGCAGAGAGAGAGGGACACACAGAATCAGAAGCAGGCTCCAGGCTCTGCGCTGTCAGAACAGAGCCTGATGTGGGGCTTGAACTCATGAACCATGAGATCATGACCTGAGCCGAAGTCGGACGCTTAATCGACTGACTCACCCAGGTGCCCCTGCTTGTATCCCTTTGAATTAGTGTTTTTGTATTTTGGGGACAAATACCCAGTAGTGTGATTACTGGATCGTAGGGTAGTTCTATTTTTAACTTTTTTGAGGAAGCTCCATACTGTCTTCCACGGTGGCTGCACCAGTTTGCATTCCCACCAACAGTGCACAAGGGTTCCTTTTACTCCACGTCCTCGCCAACACTTGTTGCTTCCTGTGTTTTTGATTTTAGCCTCTCTGGCAGTGTGAGGTGATAGCTCACTGTAGTTTTGATTTGCATTTCTCTGCTGTTGCATGATGTTGAGCATCTCTTCATGTGTCTGTTGGCCACCTGTGTGTCTTCTCTGGAGAAATATCTAGATGACAATCCTTCTTGCCATGATTTACCACCTACCGAGATCTTAATTTTGTGGAGCCTGATGTACGGGATTTTAGGCTTTCTGATCAGCACAGCTATAAATCAATACCCTGCACCCTCAACCCTAGTGCTAATACCACAAACAAAAATACAAGCTTTTTCTATTCCAGTTGAACTCCTAAATAGTTTCCAGGGATGATACATCATCAGCTCTATCAGCACCATTAGGTGAAGTTATTGAATTCTTACCTTGAGCTAGGTAGTATGCTAAGAATTTTACACTTACCACCTTACAACAATGCTATGAGTTAGTCACATTACCCTGAATCACAAAATGAGGAAACATGCTTGGACAGGTTGTTCACTTAATAAATGACAGAACTGGGATCTGAAGCCTGGTTAATCTAATTTCAAAGTCTGTGTTTGTAATGACTTCCTTATATGCCTCTGCACTTAAGAAAATAAAGCAAATACATTTACCAGGTGAACTGCAAAATAACACACATACGAAGATGTATACTTACTAATTTATGGAAAATGCAGCATTGGTATGATTTCCATATTGTAAACTACGTTGTGAATGGAAACAGATGCCCGTTTTTTGAACACTCAAGTATGGCCAGGGGCAGGTCCAGAACGTACTAAGAATCCAAAAGTAAACCTGAAGGTTAGAGGGCAGGCCATTTTGGGGGGAAAGGAGGAAAGGAGAGAGTCCGGGGGAGACAGTAAGCATCCAGGACTAAGGAGATTTCTGAAATCCTTTTAGTCTACTCTGCTGTTCTCTGTGGATATTTGGGACCCCTGACAATGTTTACATTATGCTGTCTGCTCAAATCTAAATAATATCAAATAGTTAAAATCTTATGGAATCCTATCTCATCAGATCTTCCTCCAATTCTTTCAAAAAAATTTTTGAGAAGTGGTCCACGCATTAAGATTTTTTGTAGTTGTTAAGTATAATACACATACAGAAAAATGCACCAAGATAGATGTTACAGTTCAATGAGTTATCACTAAGGGAATACGTTGGTAAGCATCACCCAAGTCAAGAAATAGAACAATGGTAACTCTACATGGGCTGTCCTCTTACCCCTTCTCTTCTCCCCAAAATAATTCAGTGTGCATTCCATTGTATCTGGCTTCTCTTACTCAACATTATGCTGAGAATTATCTGTTACTGCCTGTAGCTTTAGTGCAACACTATAAAGTTATCCATTATGTAACTATACTATAATTTATTTATGCATTTTATTTTGATGACATTTAAATTGTTTCCAGTTTGCAGCTATTGGCAATAGTGCTTCTTGGAACATTTTTTTTTCTGGAACATTCTTATTTGTGTCTCTTGCCTACGTGTACATATTTCTGGCAGGTACATACCCAGAAGTGTAATTACCAAATCATAAGACAGACATAATTTCTGCTTAAGTAAATAATGCCAAGCCTGTTTTCCAAAGTGGTTATAACAATTTACACTGCCATCAGCAGCAAATGACATTGAGAACTTTTTCATAAGTTTATTAGCCATTTTGGATATACTCTGTGTCAAGGATCTGCTCCTGTTTCTTACCTATTTTTTTATATCATCTCTTTTATGTTATTTTTTTTTTTTTGGAGACATTTGTTACATATTCTGAATATTAAGCCTTTGGCAGTTATATATTATATAAATATTTCTCCCCTTATTGTGGTTTGCTTTTTTACTCTCTCAATAGAGTAATAAAAGTCCTTAAATGTAATATGGTATAATTTACCAATGATTTCTCTTATGGTCATTGTTTTTTGTGTCCTGTTTAAAAAATGTTATTCTGCCCTAAGATCATGAAGATATTCTTCTGAGTTCTTTTCTGAAAGCTTTATTGTTTTATTTTTCACATGTAAAATTATGATCTGCCTCGAATTGATTTTTATATATGATTTAAACTAGGGGTTCAAATTTTATTTTTTATATGAGTCTGACTGTCCCAGCACCATTTACTGAAAAATCATCCTTTCCCTAAAGCATCATCTTCTTCATAAACTAAATGTCATTCATTAATGCATCTGTTTATAGACTCTGTTCAGTTGGTCTCTTTGTCTATTATTTTGCCAAATCCTACACTACTTTAATTATTTTATTTTTTTCCCTTTCAGTCCCTCTACTTTGTTCTTATTTGAGTACCTTGCCTATTTTTTGCCCTTTGTATTTCCATGGAAATTTTAGAATCACTTGTTAATTCCCACAACTGGATGAGGGTTTGTTTTTTAAAGTTTTTTTTAAAAATTAAAATCATAACACACATAAAATAAGGTGCTTAAAGCACACTAATCTTTACTTTTCATACATGCACAACCATGTTACTAACCAGAGATCAAAATCTAGAGTATTTTCAGCACTCCAGAAGATTCCCTCCTGCTGCTTCTCATATACCTCCCAACAGGAACTCACTGTTTTGACTCTCATTACCATCTGATTAGTTTTGACTGTTCTTGACCTTGTTATTAGGAGAACCATACAGTATGTATTCTTCTGTGTCTGGCTTTTTTTGTTCAACATAATGTCTTTGAGATTCATTCATGTTGTCCCATGTATGAGTAGTTTTGTTTTGTTTTGTTTTGTTTTGTTTTGTTTTTAATTGCTAGGAGTGTTCCGTGATAAGTTGTTAATGTCTGTTCATTTTTATGCCAAAAGCAAATACCAGGTTTCCAGGGCAGAGATCAGAGTTATTAGTATTACCTACAGCAATAACTGTGTCTCTTCCCTCGCTCCATTCCTCTCTCTCTCTTCTGGGGAGACGTGGTGAGAGCTAGGTGGGTTCTGTGCATGCACTACAGGAGAGGAAACCCAATATTATTATAATCTGGAAGCTTAGATTGACGACACACTGCTTAGCTGCTGTCCTGTCTTTCTGAGAGAGGGAGAGAAACTCTTTGTCTCTAAGGTTAACAAATACTTTGGAGAGTAAATGGATTCTTTCAGGAAGGCAAAGGGGAAAGTCCCTACCTTGGACCGCAAACATTTGGCTCTGGAGGAGGTAAGTCTTATCATCTTCTGAATGAGAACATATGGCTGCAGGTCTAACCCCCTTGCAATTGTAAGGAGCAGATGAGTCAAGGAAGAGGAGACATTCTATGGTGTGCCTTTTTCCTTTGCTTAAGAAGACAGACTGTCCAGAAGTTGAAAATATTCATGGATCACTGTTTCCCTGACATTCCGTTATATGAATTTACCACATTTGATTTGTCCATTCTTCTGTTGATGGGCCTTTGGGTTATTGCTTGTTATTGGGCTGTAAGAGTCCTTTATGTATTGTGGATATCAGATATGTATGTTGCAAATATTTTCTCCCAGTTCGTGGCTTGCCTTTTAGTTTTTACAATCATGTCTGCAAGAGCAAAATTTGTAATTTTGAGAAAGGCTATTTTTTCAATCTTTTCCTTTATGGTTGTGTTTTGGTGTCTCATCTTCAGAAATCTTTGTGTATTCCAAAGTTGAAAATGTTTTCTAGAAATTCTGTAGTTTTACCTTTTACAATTAAATCCACAATACACTGTAAGTTAGTTTTTATGGATTGTATCAGGAAAAAGTAGAGATTAATTCTTTTTTTTTTAATTTTTAAAAAAAAAATTTTTTTTTCAACGTTTATTTATTTTTGGGACAGAGAGAGACAGAGCATGAACGGGGGAGGGGCAGAGAGAGAGGGAGACACAGAATCGGAAACAGGCTCCAGGCTCTGAGCCATCAGCCCAGAGCCTGACGCGGGGCTCGAACACACAGACCGCGAGATCGTGACCTGGCTGAAGTCGGACGCCCAAGTGACTGCGCCACCCAGGCGCCCTGAGATTAATTCTTTATCTCAGGCAGCTGTCCTTTATTTCTGTTCTATTTGTTGAAAAGATTTTCAGTCCACGTGAAATTGCTTTGGTCACTTTTTTTTTTTGGAAATCTGTTGACCATATGTGTATGCGTCTATTTCTGGATCTCTATTCTTCTCATTGGTCTATTTGTTTATTTTGAGACGAATACCACATTAAAAAAAATAAACTTTTTTTTGTTTTTATTTATGGACTTTTGTACAGAAAATTTGCAAAGGCAGTACAAGGAATTTGCATACTTCTCACCCAGTTACATTACCACAGTAAATTTTCTAAACTAAGCAAGTCACACTGGCATATTACTGTTCAGTAAACTTCAGACTGTATTTGGATTTCTCTGATTTTCTTTCCATTGCTGTTCCAGGATCCAATGTAGGGTACCATGTTGACATGTTTCCTCAGTCTCCTCTGGTCTGTGATATTTTCTCAATTTTTCTGTGTTTTGCATGACCATGGCGGTCTTAAGGAGTACTGGCCACGTATCCTGTAGAGTGAAAAAATATCTATGGGTAAATATTAATGTGAGAGTTTATCAGGGTTTCTAGACATGAATTCAATTTCCAAAAAAACAATTGCATGTCTACACACCAACTAGTAGAATGTATTAAATTCTAATGAGTGACATAGAAGGATATTTTTCTGGACAGAGAAATGTAGATTGTGGTTATGGGTTGAGAAATCAATATCTGTTAAAATTAGGTCATAGATACAATGCAATACCAATGAAAATTTTAACAGATTTTTGTGAAAGGTGATTATAAAAGTCTTGACAAGGTGATTATAAAATTCATGTCAAATCTCAAAGGTCCAGAATTAATAAAGACATCTTTCCAAAAGTTCAGATGGGAGGACTTCCCCTTTCACGTGTGAAGAGCTATTATAAAGGTACAGTAAGATCATGTGGTAGAATAAAGGATCAATGAAACAGTCTATGGAGTCCAGCATTTACACACATTTGATAAAAGAGAATATTTTAGATGAGTGGGGAAAGAATGGGATTTTCGGTGAATGGTTCTGGGAAAATTGGTGTTAGCAGGTTTGTTTCTTCTGAGAGGGGGTGTAAGGGGGAATCTGTTCCAGGCATCTCCCCTAAGCTTCTGGTGGTTTGCTGGTAATCTTTGGTGTTCCATGGCTTGTAGATACATGACCCTAATCTGTTAACCTTGTGCCACATCACCTACAAAAATAATTTGAGGTGGATTAAAGAAAGAGCTGTTATAGGTTAAATGATGTCCCCTCCCCAGTTCTCAGAAAATGAACTAAGTTGGAAATAAGGTTGTTGCAGATGTGAATTAGTTAGGTTCAGATGAGGTCATACGGGAGGAGGATGTGTCTTTAATCCAATATAACTGGCGTCCTTGTAAAAAGGAGAAATTTGGATGCAAACATGCACACAGGGAGAAGCCATATGAACATAAAGGCACAGATTGGGGTCATGCATCTACAAGCCATAGAACACCAGAGATTACCAGTAAACCACCAGAAGTTTAGGGGAGATGCCTGGAAGAGATTCCCCCTCATTCCCCCTCTCAGAAGAAACAAACCTGCTGATACCTTGATTTTAGACTTCTAGCTTCTGGAACCAAGAGATAATAAATTGATGTCATTTAACCCACCTTTGTGACGGCAGCACTAACAAACCAATCCAAGAGCTGTGAAGGCAAAGCCAAAAAAGATTTTAGAAGACAGTATAGTAGAGTATCTATATCAACTTAGAGGAGGAAAGCATTTCTTTAGCATAGAAAGCATTAACTATAAACAAAAAAATTGATGTTTGACTACATTAAAATTAAGAATTTCTGCTCATCAAAAGGCAATGAAAGAGAGTTAAGAGACAAGCTACAAATTGTAAGACTATATCTGCACCATATGTAGCATAATGTATCATATATATTATATAGAATATATATTATATATACATATATTCTGTATACATATATAATACATATACATATTATATACATATATATACATATATACATATACATATATTCATATATACAGATACATATATTATATACATATATAATACATATACATATTATATATAATATACATGTATGTATACAGAATATACGTATATATATTTCTGGATACTAAACAATTTTCATTTAATTTCAAAGAACACTTTTCACTAAGAGATTTGTGATGTTGTTTTGGTCATTTCTTTTCTATTCTGAGGTTCAGAATTACTGTGGAAAATGGAACACTAGTCCTAGAAGAAACAATGGCTTCCGGTAGGGTTTATAAACACCCACAGAAGTTATGTTCATCAGTACCATAACGAATGGTGGCAATAAAGAAGATGAAAATTCTTGAAAATATTGAATGACCTTGGCATTTATGATCACCAGAAAGTTCTCAATGCAACAACTGTTGGTATAATAAGTCCAGCCGGTGGTTGCACCTGCTGGGAATGCTAATTAGCTAGAGTATGTTAAAAGAAACCAAAGACTCCTCTTTTCTGGTATGGAAAGACAAAGCACAACACTAATAATTTGCTTTAGTCCAAATCCAGAGGTAGTCTGGCTTTACTTGGTAGTAGCATAGTTCCCTCTGCTGGGTAATTTAGGGAATTCAGATCTGAAGACTTTTTTAGGTTGGCACATAGCTCATTGCAGAGTTTTTATTTCAAAAGGAAAGACCAAGATAATACTGAAGAAGAATGAAACTGGGCAAGTTACACCAAGATATCAAAGCTTACTGCAAAGCTCTAAATTAGTAACTTAGAATTCATTAAAACTAACAACTGCTGTTCATCAAAAATACTGTTAGAGAGTGAAAGAGAAGCAGAAGATATTTGCAACGTATACGTATGTGGAAAGAATGCAGAAAATATGAATAACCCCTACAGACCGATGAGAAAAAGGTAGACTACCCAATATAAAAAGGGGCAAAAGTTTTAACAGGTACTTTAACAAAAAAAAGCGAGTAAAATGACAACAGGCCTTTGAACATCAGCCTCATCAGTCATCAGGGCAACACAAACTAAAAGTGCAAAGGGATACTAATACCTTCCCAATATGATGGTTAAATGATACCCAGTGTTGGTGAAAAGTTAGAGCAACCAGGACTCTCATATATTGTTGGTGAAGTGTTAAATTGGTACAGCTACCTTGGAAAACTGTTTAGCAAAACTGCTTCTAAAAAGGACCGGGTTCAGGGATAGATGATCTGTGTAGTCGCACGGGGCCTGAAGCTCAGCAGAGCTCTATTGCATGGTTTAATGCCCTGCTGGCCACATCTTGAAATTCTGAATGATTTTCTCTTTAAATGTGTTTTTGTTTGTCTGTTTGTGTTTTGTTTTGCTTTGTTTTTGGTAAGTGAATTCTTGTCGCGAGTAGGGACCATGCACCTGAGCAGGGAGGTAGCTATAGCCTGTGGGTCTGCCATTGTTCTTTGCTGCCTCAGTCACCTACAGCATAACACCATGCCCGCGAGCACCAAATTCTGCGCAGCCCACGCCTGAGCGGTCACTCAAAGGAGTACAGGGTGTATGGGTGCTGCTGACTTCCCCAAGGAGCCTCGTTTCCACCAGAACCAGAACTTGCCCTGAATGTAGAAAGAAGGCAGTGCTGTTTTCAGAAACATGAAAAACCAAAGAATCCTGTCATATCCTTTCTTACTGATGTCACTTCCCTGCATTAGCCAAACACATATGCTAGAAATAAGAACATGGAAGGAAAGGAAAAGATAGGGCAACCTACAGTTCTTTATCTTTTTAGTCCTTCTTTCTCACCAGTAGGCGGAGGGTAGGAAGTGTTGGTATAATGTGCACATACCAAGAAACAAAATAAAAATATCTGATTTAGGAGGTGCCTGAGTGGCTCAGTCGGTTAAGCTTCTGACTTCGGCTCAGGTCATGGTTCGTGGGTTCGAGCCCCAGTGTCAGGTTCTGTGCTGACTGCTCAGAACCTGGAGCCTGCTTTGGATTCTGTGTCTCCCCTTCTCTCTGCCCCTCCCTTGCTCACGCTCTATCTCATTCTCTCTAGCTTGAAAATAAATAAACATTAAAAAAATCTGATTCACAAAATGGAAGAACATAAGGTAAGGAAAACAAAAATAATATAAAAACAGGGACAAAACATAATATAGATAACAAACTGAGAGTTTCTGGAGGGTTCGTGAGTAGGGGGATGGGCTAAATGGGCAAGGGGCATTAAGGAAGGCACTTGTTGGGATGAGCACTGGGTGTTATATGTAGGGGATGAATCACTGGAATCTACTCCTGAAATCATTATTGCACTATTTGTTAACTAACTTGGATGTAAATTTAAAAATATATATATCTGATTTAGTTCAATGCAGCATTTTCAGTGTTCTGTTAAGAATGGGATCCATATGCACGTACAGCTACGAAATACAAACTGTGTAATTGCGGTGATTCTCATACAGATGAAATGCTTTTACATTTGCATTTAAAACTGCCAATGAACAGTATAACGGGGAATGGTGAAATCCATGCTAATATCTGAACGTTTTAATTTTTCTTTGCTTAAAGTGACATTAAACGGCAAATAAAAGAACACAAGTTGAGAGAGATCGTGGAAAAGAGGAAAGAGTTTTATGTTTTAGTACCTCGGATGGGACTTTCCCCTTACCTTTTAAGCAAGAAGCCTTGCATTTTCATTTTGCACTGAGCCCTGCAGATTATGTAGCTGGCCCAGTTTATGAATCAGTGATTTTAATCCTGGAGACGTACTCAACAAAAATGAATGCTTACTTTTGCCAAAAGACACGTATGAAAATGTTAGTAACAGATTTATTCATAATAACCCCAACTAAAAAATAACCCAAAAGTTTACCAACAGTAGAACATATCAACCGTATATGTATATATCTATACTAGAATACTAGCATACTAACAATATTGGCAATAATAATAGCAATGAGAACAGATTATTGCAACAAACAGCAATATGAGTGAATCTGACAGATGTGATGTTAAACAAAAGAAGTCAGACGTAAAAAGAATATATACTCTGTGATTTCATGTATGAGTTCAAAAAACAGACTAAACTAAATACATGCATAATGACAGGTAGAATAATGATTACCTTTTGGGGGTTGTGAGAGGGAGGGTAAAAGAGAGACTTCTGAGGAGCTGGGAATGTTTTATAGGTTAACCTGGGTGGTAGTTAAATTTATGCGTATGTAACATATGTAAAAATTAAGCCAGTTGAACCCTTAAAGATATGTGTAAGTCACGCCTCAAAAAGAGGGAAAGGAATAAATTATCTTTCTCAAAATTGTGTCCTTATTATATACCATGATAATTGTGAAACTTTCTGCATTGTGTGTGTGTGAGAAAGAGAGATACAGAGAGACAGAGAGACAGAGGTAATGCCCTTAGCTACCACTGGGTGGCCTATTGTTCCTGTTCCTGTTGAGTGCACTTGGGTAAGAAACCTAAGGAAGCATGTATCTGTCTACATTCCCGACTGTTCGCCTTTTCATTGACATAAACTGTTTGTAAGTAGTGGCATTTTGTTATTATAGGGCACTATTTTATTTTAGGTCTGAATTCCTAATTCGAAGATCGCCTGTAATTAACTTTTGCACTCTTCTGTCTAAAGTGTGCAAGTTGAGTTTAGGCGCATAGCTTAGGTGTTCATGTATAATTGCTTTCCTGTATAATTATTTTTATTTCAATACTGATGATCTCATTTTCTTTAAAAAGTTTATTTATGGGGTGCCTGCGTGGCTCAGTCGGTTGAGCGTCCGACTTCGTCTCAGGTCATGATCTCACGGTTGGTGAGTTCCAGCCCCGAGTCAGGCTCTGTGCAGACAGCTCAGAGCCTGGGTCCTGCTTCAGATTCTGTGTCTTCCTCTCTCTCTCTGCCCCTCCCCAGCTTGTACTCTCTCTCTCCCTCTCTCAAAAATAAACATTAGAAAAAAATTTTTTAATGTTTATTTATTTATACTTGAGAGAGAGAGAGCATGAGTGGGGAAGGGGCAGAGAGAGAGGGAGACAGAGAATCCCAAGCAGGCTCTGAACTGTCAGCACAGAGCCCAACGAGGGGCTTGAACTCATGAACCAGGAGATCATGACCTGAGCTGAGGTCAGATGCTTAGCCAACTGAGCCACCCAGGCGCCCCGTGATGATCCCATTTTTAATTTTCTCTAGAATCTTGATTTCATATGACAGTTATTTTTATCACTTGCTTTTTTTCTATGTTTGGAATGTTCCTCCTCTGACATACACATTATCTGACCCTTAATTTCAGGGTGTTGCTCAAATGTGCTCAGAGAGACCTTGTATGATCACCATGCCAAATAACACCAATCCCCTTGTCAGATTCTATGTTCTTACCTTGTTTCTCTTGTTTCTTTTCTTCCTTCCTTCCTTCCTTCCTCCCTCCCTCCGTCCCTCCCTCCTTCTCTTTCTTTCTTTCTTTCTTTCTTTCTTTCTTTCAGCACTTACGATGACTTGACATGTCTATATATGTATGTATATTACTGTCTTGTCTTCTCCGGTAAGAATGTAACCTCCAAGAGGGTAAGAATTCTTCTGTTGCTCACTGCTTGGCACCTAGTAGGTGCATGATGACCATCTGTTGAAGGAATGACAAAGCTTGGTCTCAAAACCAAGAACAAATATAATTTTGGAATTTTACATTTTCTCATCTGTTGAACATTAACATCTCTTAAATTTTTGATGCAATTTAAAACATTGCAACTCTGGAGAGAGATGAATGATTATGCTGAAAGAAAAACCCAGAGATGAGGAAAGATAAATATGATTGGTAGAACCCGGTTGGTCTGAAATGGGAATCTTCCTGGAGTTTCGGAGGGTTCCGAGGTTGGAAGGACAAAGCAGAAGTGAGCATCTAGGGAGAAGAGTGAGCCTCATCCTCTTGTGCACCGCACGCACGTCAGAAATGCACCCCGCTTGCCACTGGATGTCACTGTTCGCTCACGCTCTGGAGTGGGGTGTCCTCCCCAGTCCCTCTGTGCATGAATATGTAATGTGTTAGTTTACAACCGTGACAGAGGGCACAGACTCACCTGTGCAGGCTGCCTCAATATGGGACCACTTACTGTTCCTCCATAAAATTGATGTTCGGTTCTGAGGGGCACAGAAAGGTGTAGAAGACATGAGGGATCTCGAGGGCGGCTCTCCACTCGGGTCTCAGCCTTACAGCCAGGCTCAGGAGCAGGAACGCAGCTGCCAGGAGGAACAGAAGTGCCATTTATCTTTCATTCAAGAGTGACTGACTCTTCTACAGGCCCAGACTTGGAAGCAAGGACAAGGAGTTATTTGGGTTTCACAACTGGTTTAGATTACATTGGAAGATAACTCTAAGATCCTTCCATTAAAACAAAACAAAACAAAACAGGAAATGACAAGTGGGGCTTAATGAGTAGGTTATGTCAGAACACGACAGTTGCTCTCACTTTGAAAGAACTTAACAGCTCGAGGTTACAGCTTGACTCAAAAGTGTATCTTCAGCCAGTCCCATTAAGCTGTTCAACCGAAGACGTTACCTGTTTGCCTCCCATGCTTACCCCCACATATAAACAATAAAGTAGGCAAGTTGCTACAGCCTTCTTACCCACTGCTTCCCTCCTGCCCCTTTAAGCCTATACTCATATTTATCCTTCATATCAAGGTATAAATATAGGCATTTGCTACGCCCCCATTAGGAGTATTTCCTTTAAAACTCACTTATTCAATTTTTCAACAACTATTTATTGAGTACCACCTTCTAAGACTGAGCACTGTTTTAAGAGCTGGGGACACAGCAGTGACAAAGGACATTAAGTCTCTGTTAACAGTGGAGCCCACCTTCTAGTGTCTAAACAGAGATTAAAATCTTAAACTAAAGGGAAATGGCCCAGGTTGTTTCTGTTGACGTCAACCAGTAAGTGGAGATGCGTTGGCCTTCCCATCACCCGAGAGGGTGGTTTGACAGCTCCGTGAGTGAAGAAGGCTCTAGAGAGAATCACCGCATCCCAGCATGGGCCACTCCATCTACCTTCATTAGTGCACGGACTCACTGCACAGGCCTCTTCACAATGTGGGATCACTTACTGTTCCTGCACAAAATTGACTTTGGGTTCTTGAGCAGTGCAGACAACCTTTCCTCCTGTACATTTTCTTTCTCTCCAGTCGGTTCACAAATAGCAGAAGAGATTTTTCTTTTTTTAAGGCAAATCTCTGCTTGTAGCTTTCTTGCTTCAAACCCTTCAGTGGTTTATCATCACTCTTAAGATAACAACAGTCTCTGCTGTGCTGTGACTTGGCCCCTGCCTTTGCCTCCAGCCTCATCTGGTTCCTTTCTTCCCCTATTTCATTTCCACTCTCTAGAGATTTATCGGCCACTCTCAGTTCCCCTCAGTGCCAGGCACGTTTCTGTACCAAAGGTTCTGTAGATGCTATTTCCTTTGTCTGGATGGCTCTTTTGTAACCATCTTCCCCCTCACACACATACCCCTTAGGGTTGGCTTGAACTCCAGTCACTTCTGCAATGAAGTCTGTCTCCCTCGATGAATCAGGTTTCCCCTATTCCGTAGTCCTGATAACCGTGATGCCCACTGCACCTCTCAGATGCCTGAGCCCGTGCACTGCCTTTCCCGTCATCCTATCCCAGTTCACCGTTGCTGAACCCTTTGACGGTTGACCCATACAATGTACCAGGGTATCAGTTTTCTACTTACCACCCTTGGTGGGGTCCTCATTGCCAGCCGGCCAGTGGACAATCTATCTCCAAGATCCCATGTCAGAGTCTACTTCCCGGAAACCATTGCTGTAACCAAGTGTCTTTAGTCGGGTCCTCTGGAAAGAGCTCTGAAATGGAGACTTATGGTTGGTTGTTTATTGGTGAATGCACCAAGGATCAACACTGGTGATGGACTGAGGAAAGCAGTCTGGGTAAAGTGGGGCTGAGGTATGATGTAGTTGTAACAGAAGCTTCAGCCAGCCCCATCAGGGGCTCTGGAGCCGGGAGGGCCCTTGACGGTTGTCGCAATTGAAGCAAGGGGCTGCTGGGCTTTGTAACTCTACCTCCGTGAGTCACTGGGGGGGGGGGGGGGGGGGGGTAGCTGCTCCAGAGGGAAGCATAAACTTGGGTAAGGCAGCTTCTTTCAGCCAAGAACAGTTCCCTGGGAAGGACACACCTATGACAGCCAACACCTCTGGCAGCAGAAAAAGGAATATCTCAGTCTGAAGTGTAGATCTGGTTGGTACAGTGTAATGTCCATTCCGGCAACATAACCAGGCTTTTCACACATGGGGCTTTAAGAAATCATTGATGGGCTCTTTCATCTCTGTGAGACACAAACCTGTTTCCCTGAACTGATCCTACTTTGTTACTCTCTTTGCTTTTAGAGTCCATCTTTGTTCACATATTATCTCTGCCTTTTATTGTTTTGAACTTAGAGCACAAGTTTCCCTGGTAGAAAAGGAAAACTTGACTAGAAAGCTTTCTATATACCAGACACAGAGCTGGGTACTCTAGGTATGTCCTCTTTTCAAACACTAAGCTTTATTAGTGCTTTCTCCCAAACTCTGTTGGACCCTTAACTACCTCTTTGTTTCCCCATTTTATTTCTGAGATTTTCATAAAGGTGTTCTAAAATTTCACTTTGAAATGAAAACTTCTAGTGGTAGTGTATATGCTAGATGCAGTAATAAGATGAAAACTAGCCAAAAAGTGACAAAAGGTATTTTATCATTATATTTAATATATGATGAATTACTTCATTAGTTTTTAAGTTGCTAAAACTGATGCATCCTTACTATTTAACATGAACTTTGCCTTCGCAAGAACTTTTAATATCTGCCTTATACGTTTTTGTATGTATATTATCTGCAGATTTCTGCAAACAATAATCGCAAACAGGAATGGATTTTTAAATGATTTCACAGCTCTCCAGAAGCATGCTAAATCCTATACCGTGCATTCTATAATTCTGAATGGGATATTTATTTCTAGCCCCTTGTAGTCCCAACTGCGTAGTGAAAATTGAAATGTATATCACCTGGATTGCCATGATATTCTTTTGTCTATTGACCTAATATTTTTAAAAACTTTGGATCATTATATATATTTTTTCTTTTTCATTTTTAGAAAGAGAAAGCACATGCAAGCAGAAAGGAGGGGCAGAGGGAGAGAGAGAGAATCTAAACAGGCTCCAGACTCAGTGCGGAGACCTACCCGGGGCTTGATCCTGTGACATGATCCCATGATCCTGAGATCATGACCTGAGCCAAAATCAAGAGTCAGACACCCAACCGACTGAGCCACCTGGGTGCCCCTAGATCGTTATATGGTGATCTTAGAGTCTGTTCACTATTTTTAGCTGTGTTTCCATATGCATCAGTTATTCCAATAGTCAGTCTAGTGGGATTAGCACAGGATGAGAAGTAGCCTTGGTGACCAGAATCTAGTGTGGGTTCTAGAATGAACCTCTGTGTTCTCTTATGTGAAAAAGAGCTAATATTTATATCAGATAGTGCTGTGAGATCAGTTAAGAAAACCTATGTAGAAGAGCTTTGAAAACAGTGAGATTTTAAAATGAAACCATTATTACTAAAAAGAAACATATAAGGAGAAAGAAATGTAAAATACACTAATTGACTGTGTACTGTGTACCAGGTACTTTATACAGATTATTTCACAACTATGCTAAGGGGCAGGTATTATCATCCCCATTTTAAGGATGAGAACACTGAGGCAGAAAGAGCTTAAATAACCTCTTAAGGCCACTGACTAGTAAGTGTATGAGCCATGATTAACGCTTAGTTTAGGATTCCAAGCCCCGCCTTTCGTTCACTTCACCAAAGTTGGTTTCCAATTAATTGTGTATAATCTGTGCAGATCGGTTTACTACTGTAAGTTTTTCCATCCCTTCTCCCACCCATCTCTTTCCTTAGTCATCTCCAGTAGTGCTCCTTGAAATCTCACGGAGGCAGTGGGTTACGATGTAAAATCTCTTGCTTTGGGCGTTGCGGTTTACCTTGTCTCATATTTGTTTTAGCTCAAGAAATCTGAACTCGAGAATGCGTATTACCACTGCTAGTCATGTGTACCTTTCTATATCTAATTTCAGTCCTTGGAGGGAAGAAATTGGTTTGAGGATGCATCTCACAGGTCAGTTCCAGAAGGTCAGGAGGTGCAAATGAGCTGAGCTGTTGATTCAGCTGAAGTAATTCTGATGAGCACATGCTTGCATGCGGGTCTATAATGTGGTTCATCTCCATAAAATCCTAAGCTTTATGGGTTTGAAAGCATTAACTCATGTCTTAGGAACATCCCACATAGATTATTATAATTCTTGGTATGCTGCCTGACCATCTGCTTACCTACAGGAATTACAATCAGATAGAATGGCCCCGCTCAAATCTAGGCTCAGAAAAGAAATATGAGAATACCTGAGTCTTTTTGTTTTGTCGAAACAGCACTATTTTTGTACACCCTGCCCAGCATAATAATAAAAAGTATGTTAACTTGGGATTTTTTCTTGCTTCAAATTGATTAGACTAGGACCGTAAAGTTCTTTCTCCTCCTCTTGTTTTTTTTTTTTTTTTTTTTTTTTTTTTTTTTTTTTTTTTTTTTTTTTATGAGAATGTATCAACGATCTCATGCAGCATGCCTGTAAATTAGTGATATTTAAATGCTTGTTGCCTTGTATTCTACAAAGGTGTCTACCTAATTTCCATTTGCAGATTTAGCTAAATCACAGGGAAAAAATTTACAGCAGCTCTATTGGGTCACCTAGGCATGGTTTTAGTGGAAGAAAGGAAAAATGTGAAGCGGAATGAGCAGATTCTCTTTATTTCCTTTACCTCTGATAATGAAATATTAATTTTTTATGCACTTTGATAGCTAAATAACTATCAGATAGTTACTTAGATAGCTAAGTAACTGACAGGAAAAACTCAGCATACTCCAGCAAAGAGTTGGTAGGACCTGAAGAATGTCATGGTTATTAAGACTATAATGAGGGGTGCCTGGATGGCTCAATCGGCTGATGAGGGGCGCCTGGGTGGCTCAGTCAGCCAAGCATCCGACTTCGGCTCAGGTCATGATCTCACGGTTTGTGGGTTTGAGCCCCGCATTGGGCTCTGTGCTGACAGCTTGGAGCCTGGAGCCTGCTTCGGATTCTGTGCCTCCCTCTCTTTCTGCCCTTCCTCTGCTCATGGCTTGTGCTCTCTCTCTCTCTCTCTCTCTCAAAAATGAATAAACATTGAAAAAAGTTTTAAAAAAAAGACTACAATGAGATTTCTGTGAAAATCATGATGATCAAATATTCATTTCTTAGTTGCATGCAAACAAGATAAAAATACTAAATTTCAACTCCCCTCATCCGTTCCTTTCTTCACTTGATCTCATATGATCACATGGCTATCTGGGTACAAAATCCGGATGGAATCCATTTAGTGTGAGAACTACATTTTTCCCGTTATTCTATTATCATTTTTTTCTACTATGGCAAAGACTGATCATCAGAACACACGTGCATGTGAAAGTGATGTCATGACTTAATGCCTATGTGGGTTAGTTATCTCCTATCCATCGCCAAAGATTATACACTTAACCTATGGGGCCACTGGAAGAACCAGACAAAATAGTGTAAATCTGTGATCACTCTGGGATCATCAAACCTCAGAACGATCCCTCTCTTCTCTTCTTCGCTCCTCACTTCCTCCTCCTTTCCTAACTTCCACAAATATTTTGTTGATATACTCTAAGCACTGGCAATTTACCACTTTTGAGGACGCAAAGAGGAACAAGCAGACAGTACTTTCCCTTAGGAATATCACAATCTGTCATATGATTTCACTCATATGTGGAATTTGAGAAACAAAACAGATGAATATAAGGGAAGGGAAGTAAAAATAAGATGAAAACAGAGAGGGAGACAAACCGTAAGAGACTCTAAAATTCAGAGAACAAACTGAGGGCTGCTGGAGGGGTGTTGGGTGGGGGGATGGGCCAAATGGATGATGGGCATTAAGGAGGGCACGAGTGGTGAGTGCTGGGTGTTGTATGTTAAGTGATGAATCACTGGGTTCTACTCCTGAAACCATCATTATATTGTATGTAAACTAACTTGGATTTAAATTAAAAAAAATTTTTTTAAAAGGAAGATTACACTCTAGTGGGTGAGATAGACATTAAACAGCTCATTCATGTCACCAGAACCCATGACGTTACAGTTGCAGTAAGTGCTATGTCTAAAAATTCCTGCATGCTGTGGGGGGAAAATGTATTAGTATATTCTTTCCTTTTTGAAAAAAATATTTATTTTATTATTATTTTTTTTGACAAAGAGAGAGAGAGAGAATGCATGCACAAGGGAGAGACAGAGAGAGATGGAAAGAGGGAATCCCAAACAGGCCCCGCACCCTCAGCAGAGCCTGAAGCAGGGCTGGAACTCACAAACCTGGAGACCATGTGCTGAGCTGAAACCAAGTGCTTAACCAACTGAGCCACCTGGGTGCCCCTGTTTTCTTTTCTTTTTATTAGTATTTCCTTTTCTTGTTTTGAAATTGAAATATAATTGACATATAACATTATGTTAGTTTCAGGTATACAACATGATGATTTTATATACATATATATATATATATATATATCTCAAAATGATCATCAAAATAGGTATAGTTAACATCCATCACCACACAGTGTTTTCTGAAATGAGATTATTTCTTTGCTATTTTGCTGTCAAGAAGAAACATTCTGGAATTCAACAAGCCATTTCTTATCACTTCTTTTCTGTTCTTCTCTCTACTTCTTAACCAGTCCCAACAACTTCCCATTGGTGTTTTGAGCTAATGCAATTTTATGAGAAAATAGTCATAGTTCTAATGCCTTTGCATAGCCCAAATACCATTACATACCTTTGAAAAGGACAATTTAAAAATCATATTTTATGTTTTCATTCTATTTTTCTTAGACATGACTCTAATATTGTCCTGCTTGGGACCGTGTATTTTTTCAAGTATTGCTAACTTCCACCTGAAGACAAAAGTCTGATTTTTATCAAGGCTCAAAGAACTTCAAAGAGTTTTGTCCTTAAAACAATGCTGGTAGGTAACTAGGGTGGGCTGCAGGGGGCGCTGGAGAAGAGAGGTGTTTTGGTGTTGGGACGGCTTGTAAAAGTAGGAAATGGATTGGCGCAAACCCTAAGGCCCTGAGTTGTGTGTGTGTGTGTGTGTGTGTGTGTGTGTGTGATTCTGGTACTCTAAAGTCTGGCTTTGAAGTGTAGCTATGGAATTCATTATCAATTGGTTTATCCTCCTCTTGGTTTATTTATAGAAGTTTTCCCAGTGTGTGCCTGTGAATATTTATTCTATGGGACGTTAACAAGTGTTAATGTGGGGGTAAAAAAAACAACGACAAAAAGCCACAAAACTGTCCGTGGTCAAATAAGTTTCTTTACTGCCAGACTTCTCAGAAACTTTAAACACCAAGTCACATTGTGAAGTATCAAGAGAGGAATCATAGACAGTATCTACTCAAATTTATTTGATGATTAACCTTGTTTTTATAGAACATCTTATAGGAATTAATACTGCCTGGAATGAAGTTTGGGAAACAGGCTTAGATTACTTTCTGAGTGAATTTATCCTTTTGAGGATACCAGTGGATGACGAAGAAGATGTTTCATAACCTATAGAATAGTAGAAAACAAATTAAGTCTGGATTAAAGTGTTGTTATAGATAATTTACAAAATGGCTCATTCACAGGGAGAAAATCACCGAGGATCAAGAGTTACTATAATTTAATTTCACAAAGGAACGATGAACATGGGCACTAGTGTAATTTTTTACATACGTTGTGAAATTTGGCAATTGCAACTTGTTCCTAGGTATTTTAGGATCAATTATGTAAAGTAGAATCATTGTTATTTTGTTTCTTTCAACCCAACACAGCTGACTTTTTTTTTTTTTAACATTTATTTATTTTTGAGACAGAGAGAGACAGAGCATGAACGGGGGAGGGGCAGAGAGAGAGGGAGACACAGAATCGGAAGCAGGCTCCAGGCTCTGAGCCATTAGCCCAGAGCCTGACGCGGGGCTCGAACTCACAGACTGCGAGATCGTGACCTGAGCTGAAGTCGGACGGTCAACCGACTGAGCCACCCAGGCGCCCCCACAGCTGACTTTTAAAAATTCTAGATTCACTCATTTGATTTAAGTAGCCCTAGTTTGAAGTATTTCCATCCTTCTTTACTGCAAATGAATTTCCTGGTTAGGGTATGGCTTCACTGGAGATGAATAAAAGGCAAACATAACTGAATGCTGCATGATTTCATAACTCTGTAAAAACATATCGACCAGTTTGAATTGGTCTACGAAGATCTCTTTCTGTTTATTTCAATCCCAGCCTTCCTAATTACTCTAGCTCCTGTGTTCAGTCAGACTTTATGGTGTCTCTTTTTGGATTCTAATTCCAAATTCCATTTCCTAATTTATTGATAGAGGTAAAAACTACAGTTGTACTTCTTTTTTTCTCTCTGGCATCTGAAAAAAAAGTTTGCCGTATTTTCTGAAACTAGATTCTTAAATCTTTCTTTATCATCCTTTAACTCATTAGCCATGTAGTAAGAAACTTAACAGATAAAGTAGAAACATATTTCAGCTAATTGGAACCATCCCTATTAGGAGTTAAAAAGAGGACCCTGGCTTACATTCCAGTGTGAAGGTAGGAGTTTCTTAGGTAGTAGAATTGAGGAATGGATTTAGACATCAAAATTTTCATTTCCACCATAGCGTTCAAACAGAAATCTTGTTTTAAAAATTAAAATGCTCTAAAATCTCTGCTCAGAAAGTGTACCAGATGAAGAAATTGTTATAATACATTTGCACATAATGAAACATTGTCTAACACTGAGTAATGATGGGAGAGAAGTGGAGTTTAAACTCACCTCTGTCCTAGGATGTTCTCATATCAGTCCTGGGATAAGTCCCATATCATGGGACATTCCTTATTGTCAGTTTGGATTTCAAAGTCAGCTCAAAAGGAGGATTTCTTTCTTCCCTTTCTTTTATTTTTTTAAAGTAATTATCTATCATCATGATATAATTATGATTGTAATATATTGTTTTTTAAGATGTAAAGAAAGCCATTTATTCAACAACTGTGGGTGGTTAGGTATCTGATGTACACAGTGTTCTCTCTCTTTTGCTCCTATCATCTGAGCCAGGGAAACATCTCAACACAAAGGGAAGGCATCCTCTTGGTGTTGGGATGCACAGCAGGCTATGGAGCACGTGGCTAGGACAGTGGCTTGGGAGAGCTATGGTTCACAGAAGGTGAGGGCTCAGCTAGTTTCATATGATCATTGATTAATTCAGTTATTCATTCAGTGTAGACTGAGCATCTACGGTATGCCAGGAAATATATTTGCAAGGTCAGATCCCTGAACAACTCAAAGTCAAGCTGATGCTGAAATTGCTACCCAGCGCTGGGAAGCCTGGACATTGCCTCGGGAGTGACTTAGCACAAACAGGTAGAGGATTTTTATAATAACGTTCCAAACCAGCTTTCGTTCTCCCCTGATGTTGAGGCTTCCAGGTATTTAAAGAGCTGGTACTTTAACGGTCTGGGTAGAGGTTTTAATTCAACTGGGACGCTGGTTGCAGTTAGTTCATGGGCAATTGAGGATAATGCTAACAATTTCCTACAATTATTGAAACATTATACTTTAGGAAGAGCTCTCACAGCAATTAATTGATTTAGCCCTTAAAATTCTGTAAGGTAGAAGGCTCTGACCTGCCGATATCACATATGGAGTAATGGTCAGGATCATCTGACTACATGTCAGTTCTCATCTCTTTCCCCAACTTGCCTTCCCAAGGCTTCGAGAAGGGGTCAGCCAACTACAGCCTATGGACCAGATCTAGTCTGCGGGCCAAATCCAGCTGTTTTTGAACAGCCCGAGCTCTATGAATAATATTTATATTTTTAAAAAATTGTAAAAATAAAGAATAATATGCAGCAGAGTCAGTATGTGGCCTGCAAAACCTAAACTATTTACCATCTGGCTCTCTTAGTCCATTCAGGCTGTCACAATAGCATACCACAGACTGGGTGGCCTCTAAACAAGAGAGGTTTATTTCTCACAGCCCTGCAGGCTGCAAGTCCAAGATCAGGGTGCCAGCACAATCAGGTGAGGGCTCTCTTCTCAGTCACAGATGTCTCCTGTGTCCTCACAGGATGGAAGTGGCAAGCTAGCTCTCAGAGCCTTTTTAGAAGAGCCCCAATCTGATTCGTGAGGATTCCATGACTCCTCCCAAAGGCCCCTCCTCCTAATAACATGACCTTGGGCATTATATTTTCAACATATGAATTTTGGGGAGGACACAGACCATTCAGACCATATAGCACTGTCCCTTTATTTTAAAAGTTTGCCAGCTTTTGGATTAGCAGCTTATGCATGGGTCTTCATGCTCTTTAGAGACGATTAGTATCATTCACTCTGAAGAAAAAATTGGAAAAATAGTAATCCAAAAACCTGTCAAAATTCTTGTAATATAGTCTTAAAACCAAGCCAGAATGGGCCTACTGAAGAGTATGAAGAATGGCAGCTTAAAAATGGGTTACACCTGGGGCGCCCGGGTGGCTCAGTCGGTTGAACATCTGACTTCAGCTCAGGTCATGATCTCACCGTTCCTGGGTTCGAGCCCCGCATCAGGCTCTGTGCTGACAGCTCAGAGCCCGGAGCCTGTTTCAGATTCTGTGTCTCCCCCTCTCTCTGCCCCTCCCCCACTCATGCTCTGTCTCTTTCTGTCTCAAAAATAAATAAACATTTAAAAATAAATAAATAGAAATACGTTATACCTGGCCCTGGACCAGTAATGTGTCAGAACTAGCTTGCAAGAGCTGACTGTGCATGTCTGTTCCTAGCTCCAAATCTAGTGATGTCAACTTGGTAGCTTGACAAGGCCACGAGGGAAGTAATTCCACCACAGAAATTGGCAAGCTCTACCACTTGGGACCTTTTCTCCCCAGAAAGCTGGTTCTGATACATTTCCCAGTACGCCTCTAAATACATGTTATTTGGTGTCTGAAGTCATTTATAGCCCAAGCTGATGTACTCATTCTGGTAATGAAAAGACTTGAGTGTTTTAATTTCATAGAAGCTAAATTTTGACACGATACTGATAAATTTTCTTAGACCCCAACTCATCTATGTAAGGGGAATAATACAATTCACTACACTGTTGTCTTGTGAGAGTTGAATGTGTTAATATTTGCAAATATTCAGGAAGTTTTCAAAGGTGGAACATTTAATGCAATGTTTACACATTCTAATTATGCTATCAGTGTCAGTCTTCATATCCAAATTCTAGCTCTGTGGAACAGAGCACATTCGGACAAATCATATCTAGGTCCCATCTGGAGACAACTTTGGCTTGGAGTCAGAAGAATGGACTGTTCATCCTGTTCCCCCCTTTACTGCTTTGCATCTCAGGCAAGTCAACCTCAGTATGGCTGACTCTACCCATTTGTAGAAAGAGCTTAATATCACCCATCTTGCCAGTTGGCGGGAGGATGAGACAAGATAATAGATGGGGAGGCACTTTGCTAATGGTAACACGTCACTCAAACATAAGGTATGATTATCTTACAACAACAAGATATTGAAATGCGTGTGGTAAGACTCAGCCTGACATTCTGTTGAAAAGAAGAAATAAATGAGTCACATCTTCCTTTGCCTCTCACCCTCTTCTGTCAAAAGTGGTGAATCACTGGCCAGAAATGTAAATGAGACTGTCATAAAGACTGATATGAACGTTTTTATTCCACTTCAAGAAGCTCTGATGGCACTCTGTGTTATAGTAAAACTAACCTATTGACTAGAAACCAAGGTATTGAACTCTACTGCTGTAGAAAATAAACATGTATCTCTTCAGTATAGTTCATTTATTTTTCTATTATGTAAAATATTATTATTATTTTTTTTTTTAATTTTTTTTCAACGTTTTTAATTTATTTTTGGGACAGAGAGAGACAGAGCATGAACGGGGGAGGGGCAGAG